>NC_091624.1:45429965-45751631 GCF_027580195.1 Bos mutus
GAATGATTCTGTGAAAAACAAATAGAACTGATTTCTCAAAGACCTGCGCACCAAAAAATTCCATTCTCCAACTGTTTCACAAAATATAGGATAAAGAAAATCTACCAGATATTCACCTTGTGCTTTTTTAAAAGAGATATTATAGGGACTTCTCCAGTAGTCCAGTGTTTAAGACTTCATTTCCAAGTACAGAGGTTGTAGGTTCAGTTTCTAGGAGGGGAGCTCAGATCCAACAAGCCTTGAGGCCAAAAAAAAAACCAATACATAAAATGGAATCAGTATTGGAACAAATTCAAAAAAGATTTTTTAAAAGGTCCCCATTAAAAGAAAAACCTTTAAAAAATATAATATTACAGGGGCAGCACCACAACCCACTCTTTCAGCTTCTTTGTTAGTGAAACCTAAGAATTCACATTTTAAATTAAGCAACCTAAGTTTTTGGAAGAAAAGCTATGAGCAATCTAAATAGCATATTAAAAAGCAGAGACATTACTTTGCCAACAAAGGCCCGTATAGTTAAAGCTATGGTTTTGAAAGTGGAGAGTGAAAAAGTTGGCTTAAAGCTCAACATTCAGAAAACGAAGATCATGGCATCTGGTCCCATCACTTCATGGGAAATAGCTGGGGAAACAGTGGAAACAGTGTCAGGCTTTCTTTTTTGGGGCTCCAAAATCACTGGAGATGGTGACTGCAGCCATGAAATTAAAAGACGCTTACTCCTTGGAAGGAAAGTTTTGACCAACCTAGATAGCATAATCAAAAAGAGACATTACTTTGCCAACAAAGGTTCGTCTAGTCAAGGCTATGGTTTTTCCTGTGGTCATGTATGGATGACCACATGTGAAGAAGGCTGAGCACCAAAGAATTGATGCTTTTGAACTGTGGTGTTGGAGAAGACTGTTGAGAGTCCCTTGGACTGCAAGGAGATCCAACCAGTCCATTCTGAAGGAGATCAGTCCTGGGATTTCTTTGGAAGGAATGATGCTAAAGCTGAAACTCCAGTACTTTGGCCACCTTATACGAAGAGTTGACTCATTGGAAAAGACTCTGATGCTGGGAGGGATTGGGGACAAGAGGAGAAGGGGACGACAGAGGAAGAGATGGCTGGATGGCATCACTGACTCGATGGACATGAGTCTGAGTGAACTCCGGGAGTTGGTGATGGACAGGGAGGCCTGGCGTGCTGCGATACACGGGGTCGCAAAGAATCAGACATGACTGAGCGACTGATCTGATCTGATGGTTTTCCAGCAGTTATATATGGATGTGAGAGTTGGACCATAAAGAAGGCTGAACACCAAAGAATTGATGCTTTTGAACTATGATGTTGGAGAAAACACTTGAGAGTCCCTTGGACTGCAAGGAGATCAAACCAATCAATCCTAAAGGAAATCAATCCTGAATATTCATTGGAAGGACTGATGCTGAAACTGAAACTGCAATAATTTGGCCACCTGATGCGAAGAGCCAGCTCATTAGAAAAGACCCTGATACTGGAAAAGACTGAAGGCAGAAGGAGAAGGGAATGACAGAGGAAAAGATGGTTGGATGGCATCACCGACTAGATGGACATGAGTTTGAGCAAGCTCCAGGAGATGGTGAAGGACAGGGAAGCCTGGTGTGCTGCAGTCCATGGGGTCACAAAGAGTTGGACAAGACCGAGCAACTGAACAACAACAATCCAATTTTTAGAGGCACAAAGTATTAAGAAATGGTGCAATCATTTTTTAAAAGCACATTTATAGCACAAAACTGTTCTCTAATAAAATACAATTAAATTCTCTTTTTTTTCATTCTTACAATTTTTTTAGATCTTCATAAATATATGAGTGTTAGATCAGATGGTTTTACATTTCATCTTCTTTCAATTAAAGTAGCTAGAAATATTTTGAAAATAAACTTTTTTGTCATTTTTTGTAGTCTTTATTTCAGAAATTGCTTGGCAGGAAAAAAGTTAGATACACATCAGGGGAAGAAGTGTAATGACTGACTTTAAAGAAAATGATACTCATGCTAGAATTGCTGGAAATCATTTGGGATTCATTTATTTCTGACTTAGTGAGGGAACAGAACAAATGAATCTAGAAACTGAGTGATTAGTACATGGTATCTACAGAGTAGCTAGTTCTGGAAATTTGATTGATAGGAGCTTTAAGTCACAGTATAATTTCAATCCCAAGATTGAAAAGGGTATGTCTTTACATGAACATCCCAAATTCTCAAGTTCAGTTCAGTTCAGTTCAGTTGCTCAGTCATGTCCGACTCTTTGCAACCCTATGAATTGCAGCACGCCAGGCCTCCCTGTCCATCACCAACTCCTGGAGTTTACTCAAACCCATGTCCATTGAGTCAGTGATGCCATCCAGCCATCTCATCCTCTGTCGTCCCCTTTTCTTCCTGCCCCCAATCCCTCCCAGCATCAGAGACTTTTCCAATGAGTCAACTCTTTGCATGAGGTGGCCAAAGTACTGGAGTTTCAGCTTTAGCATCATTCCTTCCAAAGAACACCCAGGACTGATCTCCTTTAGAATGGTCTGGTTGGATCTCCTTGCAGTCCAAGGGACTCTCAAGAGTCTTCTGCAACACCACAGTTCAAAAGCATCAATTCTTCAGCGCTCAGCCTTCTTCACAGTCCAACTCTCACATCCATACATGACTACAGGAAAAATCATAGCCTTGACTAGACGGACCTTTGTTGGCAATGTCTCTGCTTTTGAATATACTATCTAGGTTGGTCATAACTTTTCTTCCAAGGAGTAAGCGTCTTTTAATTTCATGGCTGCAATCACCATCTGCAGTGATTTGGGAGCCCCCAAAAAGAAAGTCTGACACTGTTTCCACTGTTTCCCCATCTACTTCCCATGAAGTGATGGGACCGGATGCCATGATCTTAGTTTTCTGAATGTTGAGCTTTAAGCCAAGTTTTTCACTCTCCTCCTTCACTTTCATCAAGAGGCTTTTTAGTTCCTCTTCACTTTCTGCCATAAGGGTGGTGTCCTTTCTGGGATCCCATGATTGAAAAAGGTATGTCTTTACATGCACATCCCAAATTCTCAAGTTACTTAACTTTATTGGCACTTCTCTGATGGCTCAGTCGGTAAAGAATCCACTTGCAGAGCAGGAGACAGAGAAGACCAGGGTTTGATCCCTGGGTCGAGAAGATCCCCTGGAGAAGGAAATGGAAACCCACTCAAGTATTCTTGCTTGAAAAACCCCATGGACTGTGGAGCCTGGTGGGCTACAGTCTGAAGCGTTGCAAAGAGTCAGACACGATTGAGCACGAGCATTGACAGAACTTTATTGGGAAATACTGAGGTGTTCTTGTTTTTGTTTCACTCTTTGCTTGCTTCAAAACAATCCACTTACACAAAGTATGTAGAATGGTCAAATTCATAGAGTCAGAAAGTACACTGGTAGATGTCAGGTGCCAGGGTGTGGGGAAGTGGTAAGGGCGAAGGGGGAGGTAGACTTTAATGGGGACAAAGTTTCAGTTTAGGAAGGTAAAAAACAGGGGAGATGGATGATGGTGAAAGCTGCACAACAAGGTGAATGCACTTAATGCCACTAAAAGTACAGTTAAATGTGGTTTAAACAGTGTTTTATGTTATGTGACTTTTACCACAATAAAAAAAATTAAAATAAAAAGTAGTAAATAAACCAGAACATCACACATTTTAAAAATATGATTACATTAGAATTATGTCTTTGGGATCAATGTGGCATGATTTTCAAGGAAGAAGCAGAACCAAAGAGAGAATAATCAAATAATCGAATGACTACTATGTATCAAATATTTTATAGACATTATTTCAGTTAATCCTCATAATTCTTCAGAGAGGAAATAGGATCACCAGTTAATAAGGAAGTGAAAGATCAGTGGGGCTAAGGAACAGACCTGAAATCCCACAGCATGTAGGTGATCGAGCCAGAATTGCACCCAGCTCTGCATGTGTGCTAAGGCACTTCAGTTGTGTCCAACTCTTTGCGACCCCACTGGACTGCAGCCTGCCAGCTTCTCTGTCCATGAGGATTCTCCAGGCAAGAATACTGGAGTGGATTGCCATGCACTCCTCCAGGGGATCTTCCCAACCCAGGAATCGAACCCAGGTCTCCGGCATTGCAGGCAGATTCTTTACCATCTGAGCCACCAAGAAAACCCAAGAATACTGGAATGGGTAGCCTATCCCTTCTCCAGGCAAACTTCCTGACCCAGGAATCAAACTAGGGTCTCCTGCAAGCAGGCAGATTCCTTACCAGTTGAGCTACCAGGGAAGCCCCAGCTCTACCTTACTCCAAAGTCTATGTGGGTCCATTATACAGCAAGGCTTCCTAAGCAAGATTGGCTTTACAAGTGTGCCTTTGCCTCAGCGATGCTTATTCTTCATAGGTTTGGGAGTCTATCGTTCCCTCCCTTTTCTCTATCCAGAATTAGACCACCCAGCTTTTAAAATACCAGTGGTTATTTTAGATACCACTGCAAAGCATGTGGTACCAGGGAAATCAACATAGCAAATTTGTACAAGATGTCAGCCAATCATCTGTTTTAGGCATCAAAGAGCCCAATAAAGCTATCTGAAATTCAGCTATTTGGTTTCATTCCACAACAGGAATTTCTTATCATCCCACTAACTGAAAAAACCCTGGGGGAAAAAAAAAAGGCTTTCTAAGTCAATGAGATTGAGTCTCTGAATTTTCCCAGTAGAACCCGCTCTCTGTTTCATAAGGCCAGACAAATCCTCAGATACAGTCCTATCTTAGGGAAGGGAGTGCTGCAGTTGGGGAAAAGAAATAGGTCAATTAATACTTATTCTTTCATTGAATAAATTCAGGTTTCTGGACAAGAAATAAGTGAGTTCCTTGGGTGTCATATGCATCAGTAAGAAAGTACTCAGATACACAAAACCTGAATGACTTTTATAGCTTTACTCTGTCTCAGAACCTTGCATGGGCAACCTTGCAAAGAAATACCTCTTGTCTAGAAGGGGGTCCAAGCAAGATAAATGGAATCAAACAGCACAATTTGATTTCTTTTAAGTAGAGTTGGCAATACATCCCTCTTTAAGCCATAGGTATTCCTAAACATAAAATATCTCTTTCTCGTTCCCCACCCCCTGCACAGAACACAAAAATGTACAAAATCACATTTTGTTTTGTTTAGTTTCTCATAAAGCCGTCTATGGGGTTACACAGAGTCAGACACGACTGAAGCGACTTAGCAGCAGCAGCAGCAGTGAGAGTTTCTAAGCAGGATTAAAGTATACTTGGTCGATATAGTTTTAACCAGACTAACATTCTGTTGTTTTGGATAGTTGTCATGCAGAGAAATATACATTTTTTCAATCAAATTCCTTGAAAAAGTATACAAATATCTCCCCCCAGTTTCCTCATTGCCATAAAGAATGTACAGGAAACAGTACCAGACAATGAATTGTTACATTTCTTATCACCTTACCCCCTTTTTCTTCAGCAACTGAACCTAGAAAACAGCCCGTTTATGCTCAAATGTTGACATTTTCCTCAAGTGAAAGTGAAGTCACTCAGTCGTGTCCGACTCTTTGTGACCCCGTGGACTGTAGCCCGCCAGACTCTTCTGTCCGTGGGATTCTCCAGGCAAGAATACTGGAGTGGGTTGCCATTTCCTTCTCCAGCAGATCTTCCCAACCCAGGGATCGAACCCGGATCTCCCGCATTGCAGGCAGACCCTTTATCCTCTGAGCCACCAGGGAAGCAGACTTTCCTCATTTAGGAGGTTTTATATTGTTATTACTTTTCAGTGAGTTTTGGAGGCTTTATCTTTTTAGAAAAGTAATACACTATATGCAATGTGGTATCCTGGCTTAGATCCTGGAATAGAATGAGAACATCAGTTGATCAACTGGTGACATCCAAATAGAATCTGTAGTTTAGTTAATGTGTATGTATGCAAAGTTGCTTCAGTCATGTCTGACTCCTTGTGACCCCATGGACTGTACCCCACCAGGCTCCTCTGTCCATGGGATTCTCCAGGCAAGAGTACTGGAGTGGGTTGCCATGCCCTCCTCCAGGGGATCTTCCCAACCCAAGTGAGGATAAAAAGCACATCTCTTCCTTCTAACCTGCATTGGCAGCCAAGTTCTTTACCACTAGCGCCACCTGGGAAGCTCACAGTGGTAAAATGCATATCCCAAAAGCCTATTAAGTGTCTTTTTTGTTTGGGGGTATTTTTAAATTTAATTTTATTTTGTATTGGAGCATAATTGCTTTATACTATTGTGTTAGTCTCTGTTATACAATGAAGTGTGAATCAGTTATGTGTGTACATACATTCCCTCCAACTTGAACCTTCTTCCCACCCAATCACCCCCATCCCACTCATCTAGGTCATCCCAGAGCATAGAGTTTTGTGCCTATTAGTTTTAAACAATAGTGTTAGGAAAACAAAGAATGACAGGGTCAGTAAATTTGGTTTCCAGTTATATGGTGCATTTTAGGCAAAATGTTCAATGATCTAGTCTGTGAATTTTAATCATAACATAAATACTTGTGGTTGTTATCTAACCATGAACATGCCATACTATGCTAAGTCGCTTCAGTCTTGTCTGACTCTGTGCGACCCCATAGACGGCAGCCCACCAGGCTCCCCCGTCCCTGGGATTCTCCAGGCAAGAACACTGGAGTGGGTTGCCATTTCCTTCTCCAATGCATGAAAGTGAAAAGTGAAAGTGAAGTTGCTCAGTCGTGTCCAACTCCTAGGGACCCCATGGACTGCAGCCTACCAGGCTCCTCCATCCATGGGATTTTCCAGGCAAGAGTACTGGAGTGGGGTGCCATTGCCTAACCATGAACATAGGAAAGGCAATTAACTGCCTTTAAATTAAACTGCCACTTGAGTTTAAGAGGGAAAGCTAAAATCACCTGTAAAATCAACCTTGCTTGTTTCTCTAACTTAAGAGAGATCTGGTTCTCACAAGCCTTTCATCTGTGTTGTGAGCAGCTAAGGTTCAGACAGGTTCTGTGTAAATTTCACCATAGTGATTCTCCCTGGAAGCTCATGAAATAGAGTAAATGTATTAGTCCTTCAGTCATGTTCGACTCTTTGTGACCCCGTGGACGGTAGCCTGCCAAGGAATGCTCCAGGTAAGAATACTGGAATGGGTAGCCATTCCCTTCTCCAGGGGATCTTCCCAACCCAGGGATTGAACCCAGTGCATGCAATATTTAGAAATTCTCTTTTTCTCTCTCAAAGTCCACACTAACCCTAACTCTTCTCTGTGCCAACAGGCCAGGTATTTTCTTCCTCCAGCAAAAGATCTATAAACACTGAGTCATTTGTATGGATAATTTTCCTTACATGTTGTTTTATTTTTTCAACCAGGAAAAAGTAAAACCACAATTTAAACCAGTATCAACAGCCCAGAATTAATGAAAGCTAAAGGAGAAAAAAAATAGGATATGAGAAAATCTGCAGGGACAAATAGCCCCACACAGAGTAGAGGTAAAGGGAAAAGGATATTATGAAGAATTACAAACATAGGTAAGAACTATTTTTAAAAGAATCTTATGAAACACCTTATAATTCATTTCAATTGCCTCTAATTTTAGATAAGAAGTCAATATGAAACTCATGGCATTTTGGTCAGAAAATTGTGTGGGAGTTAAGTCCAATGAATCTGGATGCGTTTCCTTCTTAACACAGGAAATAATTAAAGATATGGACACACACACACATATTTGATCATATGACTGCCATCATAATATAAGATCATACCTAAATTAATAAAAACATTTATTCTGGTTCACTGAGTTTTTGGAGAATAGGTGTACATGGTAGATGTTGCAGGGACCTGTGCCTTAAGAGAGAAACAGAGAGTAGTAAAAAGTGTGTTTTCTCCTACTGGCACTAAAAGAAAAGTGTCTAATTTGCAACCCACTCCCCTAACAACATGCTGAGAGAGAATTATATAGCCCTTTCCCATACAAGAGCGTCTCAGAATGAACACGTTAGGTTGCATCTCATGGAACTGTTTTTGAACTTCATTTTTTTTTTTTTTTTTGAATGATAATTCCATAAGGTTTGGGTTTCCCAGGTGGCGCAGTGGTAAAGAACCCTCCTGCCAATGTAGGAGACGCAAGAGATGCGGTTTGATCCCTGAGTCGGGAAAATGCCCTGGAGTAGGAAATGGCAACCCACTCGAATATTCTTGCCTGGGAAATCCCACAGACAGAGTAGCCTGGTAGCTATAGTCCATGGGGTCGCAAAGAGTCAAACACGGTTGAGTGACTGAGCACACACATGCACACACGTAAGATTCAACCTGGTAAACTGGAGTAGAGGAGATACAAGGTGGAACACGGTATGACTTGGGTAGGGATCATTCCCTCCTACGGCCACCCCCAGGGGAACCACATTGCAGCTGCTGCTGCTAAGTCACTTCAGTCATGTCCGACTCTGTGTGATCCCATGGGCAGCAGCCCACCAGGCTCCTCTGTCCACAGAATTCTCTAGGCAAGAGTACTGGAGTGGGTTGCCATTTCCTTCTCCACAGGGGAACCATAAGGCACAGCAAAACTGTATGGGTCTGGGTCAAAAGCCCACCATCTCCTAAAAAAAAAAAAATTCAACTAACTGAGAGCAAGTTCATTATTACAAGCAGCAACATGATAATATAAGAATTAGGCTAATATTACAACAATATAATTGGAGCCAACCTTAAGCAAAATTGTGTAACAGGAAAAGAAAACTGTGATTATGGCTATCTGGGAGTTAGACCTGGGTTGAACCCTAGGTCCTAAGTCTGCCATAAATGTATATGCTTTGTATTTTTCAGTGTATACTCAGCACCTCATTCAGAGCCTATTAACCCCATCTTTTTGGAGTGATTTAGAGAACACTGTATGCTCTTTCCAGTCTTTCAACTATTAGTCCTAACTAGTCCTTAGATATATTTTAGGGCTGTATTCCTAATAGTCTTTAGTCTTACTAATCCTAAAGGAAATCATAGGAATACAGTTGACCTTGAATAACGTGGGTTTGAACTGCACAGGTCTATGTATATGCAGAGTTTGTTCCATATTAAGTACTACAATACTATGTGATCTGCAGTTGGTTGAACTAGCAGATGCGAACTATAGACACCAAAGAATCACGTATATATGAATAGAAAACCATAAATAAATTATAGGTAGATTTTACAACACAGAGGGTCAGCACCCTAACCATCACATTATTCAAGAGTCAACTGTATTTACCTTGCAGAAAAATCTACATTTTTATAAATAACAATTTCTCCACTCAAAATAGGAAAGCTGAAAGACTGAATTTCAAGCATTGGTGAAGACTGTGAGGATGAAGTTTAGTCCTCTAAAAAGAGATCAGCACACTTTTCTATAAAAAGCCAGATAGTAAAAATTTAGGTCTTATGGGCCATGTGGTCTCTATTGCAAGTACTCTGCTCTGAATTGAAATGGGACAGAAGCCAGAGACAATGTGTAAATGAGTGAGCATAGCTGTGTTCCAATAAACTTTATTTATGGACACTGAATTTAAATTTTGTATCATACTCGTGTGTCACAGAAGATTCTTCTTCTTGTTTAACCATTATAAAATGTAAAAATCCTTCTTAGCTCATGTGGTCATATAAAAACAGGTGGCAAGTAGGATTTGGCCCAGGGACCATAATATGGTGACCCATGCTCTGGAACTCAAAATTTATCACATTAACAACTGTCAGCTCACTTAACCAAATGCAATCCCTCCTTCTGTTTTTTTAGTATAAATAGATGAAAAGAAGAAGGAGAAAAGTGTATGTATGTATGTATGTACAATATATATATATATATATATATATATATGTATATATCAGTTCAGTTCAGTTGCTCAGTCATGTCCAACACTTTGCGACTCCATGGACTGCAGCACACCAGGCTTCCCTGTCCATCACCAACCTACTCAAACTCATGTCCATTGACCCTGTGATAACATCCAACCATCTCATCCTCTATTGTCCCCTTGTCCTGCTTTCAATCTTTCCCAGCATCAGGGTCTTTTCCAATGAATCAATTCTTCTCATCAGATGGCCAAAGTATTGGAATTTCAGCCTCAGCATCAGTCCTTCCAATGAATATTCAGGACTGATTTCCTTTAGGATGGACTGGTTGGATCTCCTTGCAGTCCAAGGGACTCTTAAGAGTCTTCTCCAACACCACAGTTCAAAAGCAACTATTCTTCAGCATATGTATACACACACATACACAAATATGTATATATATCTTTGTTTGGGTTTTTCTGTAATATGTTATGGAGAAAAAGAGTCATATATACATATGTATCTATATTTTTACAGCTCTTCTCCAGTCTTTGTATCAAAATATTGCACTTCTGTTTGCTATTCCAGTTGAAATACTCACTTGCCGCAGAAAACCCTGTTCTCCTGCAGAGTGAAGAGGTCCCGTGTAGCTCAGTCGGTAAAGCGTCTGCTTGCAATGCAGAAGAGAGCTGCTTCAATTCCTGGGTCAGAAAGTTCCTCTGGAGAAGGAAATGGAAACCCACTCCAGTATTCTTGCCTGGAGAATCCCATAGACAGAGGTGCCTGGCAGGCTATAGTTCATGGGATCACAAGAGTCAGACATGACTTAGTGCTATCTTTCTTTATCTTTCCTGCATATTGAAATAACTTGGCATGGCGTGACAAGTTGGTTAATACATTAGTTCTGCTGCACAGTCTTGAGTAAGGTCATTAATCTCAAGACAGTTTTGTCATTTTAAAAATGGGATAGTAATGCTCAAAACAATCCATGTAGCCATACTAAGGTATTCAGTCCTATTAATCTTCTAACTTAACAAAAATTACAGTGATAATTAAATGAAAGAATTATATACTAAAATTTTTAGAGCTGTCTAATAAACTAGTATCATCATGCTGCCCTGTTAAAAGAATACATATAAGACTTACATTCTATAAGCAAGCATGTATTAAGGGCTTCCCTTGTGGCTAAGATGGTAAAGAATCCACCTGCAATGGAGGAGACCCGGGTTCCATCCCTGGGTCAGGAAGATTCCCTAGAGAAGGGAAGGGAAACCCACTCTAGTATTCTTGCCTGGAGAATTCCATGAACAGAGGAACCCGGCAGGCTACAGTCCATGGGGTCACAAAGAGTTGGACACAAATGAGTGACTAACACTTTTCTTTCACTTTTCAAGCATTATTAGAAGTAAAATTCCTGTAACCAGAAAGAGTGCTGGATATGTTCAGATAGACTGTTGTTAAGCTAGCTGATAAACAGATGAAACTCCTATTTCTCAAAAGAGTGCTAATATTAATAATGATGTTTTCAGAAATGGGGAAGTAAATTGCACAAAGCCATATTGGAGGGTCATTTTCATAAGACATGCAGAGGAGGAAGGAAATACCATTGCCTGCCAATTGCTTTGGATTTTTATCAAAATTGGCAAGGAACTCTTATTTGAAAAGAAAAAAAGATGTAGCATCAAGTAAAATTGTAATTTTAATGAGAGAGCATAAGAGTGAAGACAATCTTGTCCACTTTCATAAAAGCTTAATAATTAATTTGGCTCCTGGTTTGTATTAGAAAAAAAAATACTAGTTGAACACAAAGTAGTTCATATCTGTGAGTCATAGGAAGTACTGTGGTTCAGGGAAATTATATCATGTAATTTTATGACCTTCTGGGCAGTGACTCCATTTAATAAAGATACAGATGTATGCTTTGCCACATAGAAAAACTTTGAAGTTTTCTCATTATAACATTGATCAATTTTAGATTTTAATTCTCTGGCCTATTTTTTCCTTTATTCCTACAGCAAAGTAAACTTTTAGAGGAATAAAAAAAAGAGTAAACTTCATGGAAAAGCCACTTTACTTAGTTACCCACATTTGTAGCCACTTCACAGAGTTATAATCCAACCCAGAGAATGGTATCAACTGAGGGATAAAGATTTTTAAAAACCTGAAAAACATCTTGGATATAAGTGCATGAGTGCATGCTGAGTCACTAAATCATGTCTGACTCTGTGACCCTATGGACTGTAGCCCACCAGGTTCCTCTGTCTGTGAGATTCTCCAGACAAGAATATTAGAGAGGATTGCCACGCCCTCCTCCAGGTGATCTTCCCAACCCAAGGATCGAACCTGGGTCTCTTATGTCTTCTGCATTGGCAGGAGGGTTCCTTACCAGTGGTGCCACCTGAAAAGTCCTTTGATGGATTACTGAAAGCTAAGTGTAGACCAGGCTTCCCTAAGCTCAGTTGGTAAAGAATCCTCCTGCAATGTGGGAGACCTGGGTTCAAGAGAGAAACTCCTGGAAGCCAGTCTGAAAAGAATGCCACACTTTCCTAGGCTTTATTTTCAGGACACACATAGGTTCTCAATGTGAAAATCCAAGAAGGATGGCTATATCAGAGGTCAAGAAAGAATAAACATTGTGAAATACAACCAAGGCCTTCTCCATAACAAGGTCTATTCTCCAGAAGGAAAAACTTTAGCACAGCCTTATTCCCTTTAGAATAAGGTCATTTCTCTGACTCAAGCCTCCTTTAGACCTACTGTCTAAAGAGACAGAAGCTAAGAAACACTTGTGAAGCTCACAGCCCTGAGAGACCGGCCCATGAAAAGACAGATTTTTTTTTTTATTGGAATATGGCAGAAAGTGAAGAGGAACTAAAAAGCCTCTTGATGAAAGTGAAAGTGGAGAGTGAAAAGTTGGCTTAAAGCTCAACATTCAGAAAACAAAGACCATGGCATCTGGTCCCATCACTTCATGGGAAACTGTGTCAGACTTTATTTTGGGGGGCTCCAAAATCACTGCAGATGGTGACTGCAGCCATGAAATTAAAAGACGCTTACTCCTTGGAAGGAAAGTTATGACCAACCTAGATAGTATATTCAAAAGCAGAGACATTGCCAACAAAGGTCCGTCTAGTCAAGGCTATGATTTTTCCTGTAGTCATGTATGGATGTGAGAGTTGGACTGTGAAGAAGGCTGAGCGCTGAAGAATTGATGCTTTTGAACTGTGGTGTTGGAGAAGACTCTTGAGAGTCCCTTGGACTGCAAGGAGATCCAACCAGTCCATTCTGAAGGAGATCAGCCCTGGGATTTCTTTGGAAGAAATGATGCTAAAGCTGAAACTCCAGTACTTTGGCCACCTCATGCAAAGAGTTGACTCATTGGAAAAGACTCTGATGCTGGGAGGGATTAGGGGCAAGAGGAGAAGGGGACGACAGAGGATGAGATGGCTGGATGGCATCACTGACTTGATGGACGTGAGTCTGAGTGAACTCCGGGAGTTGGTGATGGACAGGGAGGCCTGGCGTGCTGTGATTCATGGGGTCGCAAAGAGTCGGACACGACTGAGTGACTGAACTGAACTGATAGTTACTTTGCAATATTGTGTCAGTTTCTGCTGTACAGAAAAGTGAATCAGCTATATCTGTACATATACATGCCCCTTTTTTTGGATTTCTTTCCCATTTAGGTCACCACAGAGCACTGAGTAGAGTTCTTTGTGCTACACTAGGTTCTTATTAGTTATCTATTTTATACATAGTATCAATAGTGAATATACGTCAATTCCAATCTACCAATTCAACCCACCAGCTCCCTTCTCCCCTTAGTGTCCATTTGTTTGTTCTCTAGATCTGTGTCTCTACTTCTGTTTTGCAAATAAGATTATCTATACCATTTTTCTAGATTCCACATATATGTTACTAATATACAGTATTTATTTTTCTCTTTCTGACTTACTTCACTCTGTAAGGTCCATCCACATCTAAGTCCAACCATGTCTCTACAAATGACCAAATTTTGTTCATTTTTATGGCTGAGTAATATTCCTTTGTATATATGTACCACATCTTCTTTATCCATTCCTTTGTTGATGGACATATAGGCTGCTTCCATGTCAATAGCACTGCAGTTAAACATTGGGGTGCATGTGTCTTTTTGAATTATGGTTTTCTCTGGGCATATGCCCAGCATCACTCTGTTACCAAAACCAGACAAAGATATCACAGAACAAGAAAAGGCTGAGATTTATTTGTAAGACTATAGAGTGCTTTCCCTCCCCCATATCTTACATGATACCAACAAGTCTCTAGTATAATGACAGTGACATAGTAGTATAATACAGCTCAAAGAGCACCAAGGTCTAGACCTTATCTAAGATAAAGTACTTAAGAAAACCCAGAGAAAACAAAGGAAACATAAACAAGGACTTTAAAGCTTCTGGCACCAACAGAGAAAATATTAAACACAATCCAGTGCATACCCCTATTAACATACAAGATCACACTAAAGGCCTGTCTACCTCAGTTTCTGTTGCTAGACAAATTTCTAGCTTTCAGCAAAAGTGTGGAGCAGTAAAGACTCTCAGGAATACAAAATGATACAGCTAATTTGGGATTCAGATTGGTAGTTTCCTTCTTTTTTAAAATATTTATTTATTTGGCTATACTAGGTCTTAGTTGGGGCATGTGGGATCTAGTTCCCTGATCAGTAATCAAACCTTGTCCCTGCACTGGGTGTGTGGAATCTTAGCCACCACACCCCTGAAGACATCCTGCTAATTTCCTATAAAGCAAAACATAGTCTTACACATAATCCAGCACTGGAAATCAATGGTATTTATCCAACTGACCTTAAAACCCATGCCCAGGCAAAAAACTCCACATGAATGTTTAGAGCAGTTTTACTTGAATTTCCCCAAACTAGAAGCAACAAATATGTTCTTCAGTGGATGAATGAATAAAAAAACTGTAGTGAATCTCTTCAGTGGAATTATATTTGGTAATAAAAAGGAATGATCTATGTGTTTTAAAATATAGGTTTTATTATTATTCACATATGGCAAAGCCAACAGAGTTGGAGATGATTGCAGTTTAAAAAATAGCCTGTGTAGAGACATGGATGAACCTAGAGTCTGTCACAGAGAGTAAAGTCAGAGAAAAACAAATATCCTATATTAACACATATATGTGGAATCTAGAAAAATGGTATAGATGAACCTGTTTCCAGGGCAAGAATAGAGACTCAGATGTAAACATGCAGACACAAGGTGGAAGGAGGGTGGGGCAAATAGGGAGATTAGAATTGACACATATACAGTACCATGTGTAAAATATATAGCTAGTGGGAAGCTGCTATGTAACACAGGGAGCTCAATTCAATGCTCTGTGATGACCTAGAGGGGTGGGAGGGAGGTCTAAGAGGGAGGGAATATATGTATACATGGGCTTCCCTGGTGGCTCAGATGGTAAAAAATCTGCCCCCAGTGCAGGAGACCTGGGTTCAATCCCTGGGTCAGGAAGATCCCCTGGAGAAGGGAATGGCAACCCACTTCAGTATTCTACTTTTTCTTTTTAAAGTAATATTTTTCTTAAAAAACTAATTAATTTATTTTAATTAAAGGATAATTACTTTACACTATTGTGATGGTTTTTGCCATACACTGACATGAATCAGCCATGGGTGCACATGTGTCCCCCCACCCTGAACCCCTCGTCCCATCTCCCTTCCCACCCCATCCCTCTGGGTTGTCCCAGAGCACCAGCTTTGAATGCCCTGCTTCAGGTATCAAACTTGCACTGGTCATCTATTTCATATATGGTAATATACATGTTTCAATGCTATTCTCTCAAATCATCCCATGCTCGCCTTTTCTCAGAGTCCAAAAGTCTGTTCTTTACACCTGTGTCTCTTTTGCTGCCCTGTAGATAGGATTGTCACCACCATCTTTCTAAACTCTATATATATGCATTACTATACAGTATTGATGTTTCTCTTTCTGACTTACTTCACTCTGTATAATAGGCTCCAGTTTCATCCACCTCATTAGAACTGACTCAAATGCATTCCTTTTTATAGCTGAGTAATATTCCATTGTGTATATGTACCACAACTTCCTTATCCATTGGTCTGCCGATGGACATCTAAGTTGCTTCCATGTCCTAGCTATTGTAAACAGTGTTTCAGTGAACACTGGGGTACATGTGTCTCTTTCAATTCTGGTTTCCTCAATGTGGATGTCCAGCAGTGGGATTGCTGGATCATATGGTAGTTCTATTTCCAGTTTTTTAAGAAATTTCCACACTATTCTCCATAGTGGCTATACCAGTTTGCATTCCCACCAACAGTGTAAGAGGAGTCCCTTTTCTCCACATCCTCTTCAACACTTATTGTTTGTAGACTTTTTGATGGCAGCCATTCTAACCAGTGTGAGATGATACTTCATTGTGGTTTTGATTTGCATTTGTCTAATAATGAGTGATATTGAGCATCTTTTCATGTGTTTTAATTTAGCCATCTGCATGTCTTCTTTGGAGAAATGTCTGTTTAGTTCTTTGGCCTACTTTTTCATTGGGTAGTTTACTTTTCTGGTATTGAGCTGCATGAGCTGCTTGCATATTTTGGAGATTATATCTTTGTCAGTTGTTTCATTCATTATTATTTTCTCCCATTCTGAAGGTTGCCTTTTCACCTTGCTTATTATTTCCTTCATTGTGCAAAAGCTTCCAAGTTTAATTAGGTCTCATTTGTTTGTTTTTGTTTTTATTTCCATTACTCTGGGAGCTGGATCATAGAGGATCTTGCTGTGATTTATAGTCCATACTGAGGAGCCTGGTGGTCTATAATCCATGAAGTTGCAAAGAGTCAGACACTACTGAAAGACTTTCACTTTCATAGCTGATTTGCTTTGCTGTACAACAGAAGCTAACACAGCATTATAAAGCAATTATACTCCAATAAAACAAACAAACATGAAACTCCCAGGTGGCGCAGAAATAAAGAATCCGCCTGCCAATGCAGTAGATGAGGAGACACATGTTCAATCCCTGGGTCGATCCTTTGGAGTAAGAAGTGACAACCCACTCTAGTATTCTTTCCTGGAAAATTCCATGGACAGAGAAGCCTGGTGGGCAAAAATCCACAGGGTTGCAAAGAGTTAGACATGACTGAGCAGACAAGCACAATCCAAGGTCAAGGTCAAACAAACAAAAAAGACAACCTGGTATATAGATCTCAAAAGGAAGGGTCATGGCACATCATGTTGGGGGGTGGGGGGGCAGAACATCACCAGTTAGGAGTCAGGGAGTCAGAAGGAGTAAGAAGCAAGTGTAGGCAAGAAGTTTTACTCTGATTTTCACAAGAAGGAATCAGTAAGGTAAGGTAAGGTAAGCAGGCTAAGCAGGTTTAGGATTACCTAGTTTGAATCATATCAGCAGACTGGCATGGAAGACAGTCCCTAGTTGTCTGGTACCTGGCCCTGTGTCATTAGGGCAAGGAGACAATAGCCAAAATGTGAAAGCCCAACAAAGGCAGTTGGAGGTGTGGGCTTTGGATTGGTTAGTCTGTATATGAAATGTATATTCAAAGGTGATGTGTTTTCTCTCTCTTGTAGTTGTTATTGTTCAGTTGCCCAGTCATGTCCGACTCTTTGTAACTCCATGGACCGCAGCACACCAGGCCTCCCTGTCCATCACCAACTCCTGGAGTTTACCAAAATTCATGTCCATTGAGTCGGTGATGCCATCCAACCATCTCATCCTCTGCTGTGCCCTTCTTCTCCTGCCTTCAATCTTTCCCAGCATCAGGGTCTTTTCAAATGAGTCAGCTCTTCCCATCAGGTGGCCAAAGTATTGGAATTTCAGCTTCAACATCAGTCCTTCCAATGAACATTCAGGACTGATTTCCTTTAGGGTTGACTGATTGGATCTTCTTGCAGTCCAAGGGACTCTCAAGAGTCTTCTCCAACACCACAGTTCAAAAGCATCAATTCTTCAGTGCTCAGCTTTCTTTATAGTCCAACTCTCACATCCATACATGACTACTGGAAAAACCATAGCCTTGACTAGATGGACCTTTGTTGGCATAGTAATGTCTCTGCTTTTGAATATGCTGTCTAGGTTGGTCATAGCTTTCCTTCCAAGGAGTAAGCCTCTTTTAATTTCATGGCTGCAGTCACCATCTGCAGTGATTTTGGAGCCCAGAAAAATAAAGTCTAACACTGTTTCCACTGTTTCCCCATCTATTTGCCATGAAGTGATGGGACTGGATGCCATGATCTTAGTTTTCTGAATGTTGAGCTTTAAGCTCTCCTCTTCACTTTCCTCTCCTTTTTCACTTTCATCAAGAGGCTCTTTGGTTCTTTTTCACTTTCTGCCATAAGGGGTGGTGTCATCTGCATATCTGAAGTTATTGATATTTCTCCCAGCAATCTTGATTCTATCTTGTGCTTCTTCCAGCCCAGCATTTCTCATGATGTACTCTGCATATAAGTTAAATAAGCAGGGTGACAATGGATGGGGGGAATGAATTGGGAGATTGGGATTGACAAATAGACACTTCTATATACAAAACAGATAACTAATGAAAACCTACACAGGACAGGGAACTTGACTCAATGCTCCTTGGTGACCTAGATGGGAAGGAAAGCAAAAAAAAAAAAAAAAAAAGGGTTGGGGGAGTAAATGTATACAAATAGCTGATTAACTTTGCTATACAGTAGAAAATAATGCAACATTGTAAAGCAACTACACTGCAATAATTTTTTTTAAAAAAAGAAAGAAACCTGGTCAATACAAAGTCATGTCCAACTCTTTGTGAGCCCATGAACTACAGTAAGCCAGGCTTCCCTGTTCTTCACACTATCAGTTCAGTTCATTTCAGTCGCTCAGTCGTGTCTGACTCTTTGCGACCCCATGAATCGCAGCACACCAGGCCTCCTGTCCATCACCAACTCTTGGAGTTCACTCAGACTCACGTCCATCAAGTCAGTGATGCCATCCAGCCATCTCATCCTCTGTCGTCCCCTTCTTCTCCTGCTCCCAATCCCTCCCAGCATCAGAGTCTTTTCCAATGAGTCACCTCTTCGCAAGAGGTGGCCAAAGTACTAGAGTTTCAGCTTTGGCATCATTCCTTCCAAAGAAATCCCAGGGCTGATCTCCTTTAGAATGGACTAGTTGGATCTCCTTGCAGTCCAAGGGACTCTCAAGAGTCTTCTCCAACATCACAGTTCAAAAGCATCAATTCTTCGGCGCTCAGCCTTCTTCACAGTCCAACTCTCACATCCATACATGACCACAGGAAAAACCATAGCCTTGACTAGACAGACCTTTGTTGGCAAAGTAATGTCTCTGCTTTTGAATATGCTATCTAGGTTGGTCATAACTTTCCTTCCAAGGAGTAAGTGTTTTTTAATTCCATGGCTGCAGTCACCATCTGCAGTGATTTTGGAGCCCCCCAAAAAGAAAGTCTGACACTGTTTCCACTGTTTCCCCATCTATTTCCCATGACGTGATGGGACCAGATGCCATGATCTTCGCTTTCTAAATGTTGAGCTTCACACTATAAAGTCCTGCAAAATCATGGATGACTCAAAGGCATGGTTACTAAGTGAAAGAAATCAGTCTGAAAAAGCTGTACAATACAATTTATATGACATTCTGAAAAAGGCAAACTACAGAGAGAGTTAACAAATCAATAGGTGCCAGCCAGAAATTTGTGAATAGTTGAGGCACAGGGCATTTTTGTCCTAGCAGTGAAACTATCCAGTCTGATACTGTAATTGCTGATACACGACACTATGAATTTGTCAAAATCCATTGAATTTTATAACACAAAGAGTAAATCTTGTGTAATCATTTAAAAATCATTTAGGGGAATTTTATGCAGACTGTGACAAAAGGATCTCAATATATTACAAATGTATGAAACAAAGTTCCTTCCTTTATTAAAAGGAGTTGAGGGGGGAGTACTGATTAAAGTAACTATAAAACTAAAGCAAAAAAATGTACATAAGAACTTCATTTTAGCTGATAAATTTGTGTCCCCTGGAAATATGTGTTAGCAATTCTGAAATCATTATATGTTTTAATCTCCTCAAATTTTTATAACCAAAATATCTAAGTGGCTTAAACAATAGTTATTTTTTTCTAGAATAATATTAATTTATTTATTTAAATATTTATTATTAATTGATTAGTTCTAGAACCTAGAAGTCCAAGATCAAGCCATCAGTGTTGACTTCTATTGCCGCCTCTCTGGCCACCACCAGCTCATTGTATGTTCACATGATTTCTTCTCTGTGTATCTGCATGGGGTCTGGGGATGGGGATGGGCAGAAATCTCTGGCTTCTCTTACTCTTCTTATTAGGACATCAATCCTTTTAGATTAGTGAAAGTGTTAGTTGCTCAGTTGTATCCAATTCTTTGCAACCCCATGGACTGTAGCCTGCCTGGCTCTTCTGTCCATAGACCTCTCCAGGCAAGAATACTGGAGTAGGTGGCCATTCCCTTTTCCAGGGGATCTTCCAAACCCAGGAATTGAACCTGGGTCTCCTGCATTGCAGATAGATTCTTTACCATTTGAGCCACTCCATCTTTATGACTTCATTTAACCTTGATTATCACCTTAGAGGCTCTATGTCCAAATACAGTCACACTGGGGATTAGAGTTTCCATGTATGATTTTTTTTGTGTGAGGGGGGCAAAAACATTCAGTTCATACACTTCTTTGCTGGGACAGAATAATTAGGTAAGTGTACCAAAAATGATGGAAGTAAGATTTCCCATATTTGGAATGGGAGTTTATAAAACAGCAAGGGAAGAAGACTAAAATGATCCATGTGATAATAGATGGTAATTCATTAATATGAACTCTTCCTTAGCTTAATATAGAAACAAATGGTTACATATATTTATATTTGTGAATATGTGCCAATGGCTCAAGTGGTAAAGAATCAGCCTGCAATGCAGGAGACACAGGAGATGTGGGTTCAATCCCTGGGTCAGGAAGATCCTCTGGTGGAGGAAAAGGTAACCCACTCCAGTATTCTTGCCTGGAGAATTTCTTTGAGAGAGGACCCTGATGGGCTACAGTCCACAGGATCGGAAAATGTTAGACACAACTGAACACACACACATTACACATATAATGTTAGGTGTATATACAATTTAGGACACACACATATATTTTCTTGTTCTTTCATCTAAGAGGGCCTAGAAACAATGACACTATAGAAGCATTGATTAAGTACATCTAGTACCCAGATCTTGGTTTCTAACACCATTCTCTAATAAAAGAAACCATGGCCTTGGGGAAACATCTGATTCTCAGACTGAGGCGGGAAACACAGTAAGATCCCTACATAGGAAACTTCACTTCAGTTCAGTTAAGTTCAGTCGCTCAGTCATGTCCGACTCTTTGCGACCCCATGAATCGCAGCACGCCAGGCCTCCCTGTCCATCACCAACTCCTGGAGTTCACTCAGACTCACGTCCATCGAGTCAGTGATGCCATCCAGCCATCTCATCCTCTGTCGTCCTCTTCTCCTCCTGCCCCCAATCCCTCCCAGCATCAGAGTCTTTTCCAATGAGTCAACTCTTCTCATCAGGTGGCCAAAGTACTGGAGTTTCAGCTTTGGCATCATTCCTTCCAAAGAAATCCCAGGACTGATCTCCTTCAGAATGGACTGGTTGGATCTCCTTGCAGTCCAAGGGACTCTCAAGAGTCTTCTCCAACACCACAGTTCAAAAGCATCAATTTTTCTGTGCTCAACTTTCTTCACAGTCCAACTCTCACATCCATACATGACCACTGGAAAAACCATAGCCTTGACTAGGATGGACTTTTGTTGGCAAAGTAATGTCTCTGCTTTTGAATGTGCTATCTAGGTTGGTCTTAACTTTTCTTCCAAGGAGTAAGCGTCTTTTAATTTCATGACTGCAGTCACCATCTGCAGTGATTTTGGAGCCCCCAAAAATAAAGTATGACACTGTTTCCACTGTTTGCCCATCTATTTCCCATGAAGTGATGGGATCAAATGCCATGATCTTCATTTTCTGAATGTTGAGTTTTAAGCCAACTTTTCCACTCTCATCTTTCACCTTCATCAAGAGGCTTCAGGATGCAAATTTTCAAAGATTCAAACATGCATTGGGTTCCAGCAAGGAACCAGAATCTGTGCCATCAATGTCAGGTGTGAGTGAAATTACAGCTTGCACTCCATCTCCTATTGCTGATGATCCTTCATCTCTACCATCTCCCACCTCCTATTCCTCCTCTAGTCAATGACTCTTCTTGTCTGTTCACTTGAGGTCAGCCCCTGTATGCCAGCTGTTGTATTGTAGTATTGTACTATTGTACTTTTCAAGGTGCTATACTGTAAGACTAAAAATGTTTTATTATTTATGTTTGGTTTTTATGCCTTGTTTGTTTGGAAAGTATTATAAACCTATTGCAGTACAGTACTATATAGCTGATTGTGTTAGTGGGGTACCTAGACTAACTCTGTTGGACTTATAAATAAATTGGACTTATGAACACACTCTTGGAATGAAACTCATTCATATGCAGGGGACTTACTGAATACAAGATGAGCCTGGAGCCTGTTGTAGTGATGGAAAGTGAGGAAGTATTCAAAAAATCCACAATGATTGTTCTATGTCAAAGAAACACAGAGATCAACTCAAAGAACTCTTAAAGGCCAAACAGGAAACAATTCAAACAACAAAATCTATTAATAGTTTTGGATTATAACTCAAAGTACAAAGTAAATACTCATGACCCCATATGTAGTTCAATAAAAACTGAATAAATAAATGAGGGAAAAGAGATATATCTCCATGAAGAAGAATTCCAAATAGTCTATCTAAATACTCCATCCACAGTTAGCATAACTCTCTACATCTTAAATATGGGCTCTGCATGGTGACTGCCCTCCCAAGAACACAGAAAAGAAAGGCAGCAAAGGGTTAATGTTATAGAGGGGAAACCTGACAGACATTCCTTCAGTCACAAGATCAAGGTTAATGCTGACAGTGATGTCATGTTGATGTTTGTGTATTATCTTAAGAAGATATGATGAGAATGACATTTTACCTCTACAGTCTTCTTCCCAAGAACATATAATCCCAATCTACCTATGAGAAAAATATCAAATTTCAGTTGAAGGGCATTCTACCAAATACGTGAGGAATATGCCTCAAAATGTTCAAGGTCATCAAAAACAGACTAAGAAATTGTTACAGCCAGGAGGAGACTAAGGAGACATAACAACTAAATGTAAGCTTGGCTCCTATATGGGATTCTAGAAAAGGAAAATGACACTGGGTTAAAAACTATGGAAATTTAAAAAAATATGGACATTAGCTAATAATAATGTATCAGCAGTGGTTCACTAATTATGACAAATGCACCATATTAATGGAAGATATTAATTATTAAAGAAACTATATGAAGGGTATATGGGAACTCTCTAGATTCTATACATTCACATCTTTTCTGTAAATCTAGAACTGTATTAAAAATAAGGTTTATTTGATCACATTCATTCCATATAATAGATAAAAATTACTATTTAAAGAAAAACAATAATTTATCTGGGTACCTAAGTGTAGCAGTGTTTATATAAGCTGTCATGTATATTTAATCCATATCTTCTACCTATTCATACAAATGAGCATTTGTCCCATTTATATTTATTGATTCATTCTTTGTTCAAGAATGAATTCAACCAGTTTATCAACTGACCACATGCTCAGGGTTTAGGGGGATCCATACAGACTCAATTGTTCTCTTTCTTATTCATCTGCAACTTTAAAAACACTCTAAGGTTTTTAGTTGATAGAAAACTCAAAAAAAAAAATAGAAAATTAATAAAAGAACAACTCTCAAAGAGTGATCAGAAAAAGCAATGTGAATGTGTCATTGACAAATAAAAAGCTGACCAGCTATTTTTCCCAAGCTTCATAGGTATCCATAACCTGTTGAATATTTTAAATCCGGTTTAGTCCTTTAGTCTAAACTTAGAAGACTTTCAATTAGCACTCTGAATGGGGCAGAGAATAAGAAAAGGATGTGCAGCCAGTCCAAGCTCACAAGCAAACTGCTCTCAGTTCGGCGGTATGATCCAGCAGATATAAGAGTGTTTGAAATGTATGACGCAGACAGGTATGCTGCAGAGTGTTGGGCAAGATCTCTAGGTGAATTACAGTACAAATTTTGGGGATGATGGAGCAAAGATCTGCCATCCTCTATCAATAACCTCTATTTGGAGGAACAGCTTCTGGCTCACTGCTGGACACTGGTATACATTGAATGCTTAATCAAGGGCCACTAAGTTACCATGTGACTTGAGCTGACCATCATTCATTGGGGTTGTCTGACCTACAAAGGGCTTCCCAGGTGGCTCAGTGATAAAGAATCCACTTGCCAATGCAGGAGATGCAGGAGACACAGGTTTGATCCCTGGGGCAGGAAGATCCCTGGAGGACACAGTGACAACCCACTCTAATATTCTTGTCTGGGAAATCCCATGGACAGAGAAGTCTGGTGGGCTACAGTCTATGGGGTCACAGAATTGAATACAACTAAGAGACTGACCTACAAAGCCATAAATCTGTGTAGTAGCATTCAATAATCAATAAATGTGATATAAAAGAAGAGATTTAAGCAGATCCTGAAGGCCTAGGAAAAGGTTGCCAGTTATAGCTGGTTTATGGACGGTGATTAATGGTTTAGTTGGACCATCAGGGGCTTTGTAGGAACAAGATTGGAAACCTGGCAATAAGGAAACCTGGAAAAGAAGTATGTGGAGAAAACACTACAAATGGGCACAGTGTAGAAATATTTGTCTCCCTTATGAATGCTCACCAATGGGTGCCCTCAACAAGGAGGACCTTGATAATCAGGTGGATGAAATTTTCCTTTTTTATGAACATCAAGCAACCTCTTTTCCCAACTATCACTTTCCTTGCCCAGTGAACTGATAGAGTATGGTACATGATGATACATCATGTATGGTATGGTAACATCATATATCAATACATTATGCATGTGCTTAACAATGCAGACTTCCACTCACTGTAATAGTTATGTTACATGTTGACTGGATTATGCAGTGCCCTGATATTTGCCCAGATATTTCTGGGTGTGTCCATGTGGGTGTTTCTAGATGAAATTATCTGAGTAAAGCAGGTGACCTGGTGAGTAAAGCAGATAACCATCCCCAGTGTGGATGGGCATCATTCAATTCATTGAGGGCATAAATAGAACAAAAAGATGGAGGAAGGAAATCTTTGACCCTCCTGCCTGAATGTAGGAGCTGAGCTGTCAGTCTTCTCCTGTCCTCTTTGCTTCCAGCTCTTGGATCTTCAGACTCAGAGTGAGTTATACCACCAGCCTTCCTGGATCTCCAGCCTACAGATGGCAGATAGTGGAATGTCTTTGTCTCCACAATTGCATGACCATTTCATTATATTAATAATAAATATCTTCCCATATAGATATCTTATGGGTTCTGTTTCTCAGGAGAATTCTGACTAATATATTCACCAAGGTTGATCTGGTAACAGAGCCCAACTGGCCAACACTGTAGACCAATAATACCCTACAGTATTGCATTCCCAGAAAGGATTAGCCAGCTACCTGGTAGCCAGCTACCATGCTGATTATACTGGACAACATCCATCATAGAAGAACAGTATTTAGTTCTCACTAGAAAGTAGACACTTTTTCTGGATATGAATTTGCTTTTCTGCCTACCTCCCTTTGCCAATGAACTTAAAAAACACTACCACCCATGAACTTAACTTATTCACAGTCATGATAGCCTAGATAGCATAGCTTGTGATCAAAGAAATCATTTTATTTCAAGTGAAATGTGACAATGGCCCATTCACATGGAATTCAGTGGACTTATAATGTTTCTATCACTTTGAAATGTGTTAGAAGAGTAGAATGGCCTTTTTACTCACTCCCCTTGCAGGGCTAGAATAATATCACTAGAATGTGATCTAGGCTTTAAATCAGTGGTCAATACATGATGTTACTTCTCCTATCACCAAGATTCATGGATCTGGGAGTCTAGAGATGAACATGAGCATGGTTTCACAAACTCTTACCACTAAAGGTTTATCCTAGAACAATATATTTGCTTCCCATCCTTATGACTTTGAGTTTTACTGGAGGAGAAGGCTTCATCACCAAAGAAGGAATGTTTCCACCAGGAGACACAGCATTGTTCTATTAAACACAAAGATGAAACTACCACCTGGCCACTTTGGGCTCTTCATTCCAAAAATTAAACAGGCAAAGAAAGTTACTATAACGGTGGGGGTTATTGTTTATAACCCAAGGGGAAATTGAGTTGCTGTAACAAAAGAGGAATATTGGGGAGTATGTCTGTAAAGTAGGAGGTCCCCTGGGATGACTTGATATTATTCTCATATGCTAGGAATAAAATCAATAGAAACTACAACAATCTAAGAGAGACAGGACTGTTGGTCCAGACATTTCAACAATAATGACTAGTGTCACCATATCAGTAAGGAACTATAACTGAGTTTCTTGCTGAAGGAAAATGTCTAGTGGGAAAGAAACCTATTAATACCAGCTGTAACTCCAAAATAAGGACTGCAATAATTATAATATTTCTTATTTTGATGTGATATAATTTTATATATGGGACTTCCCTGGTAGCTCAGAGGGTAAAGTATCTGCCTACAGTGTGGAAGACCCGGGTTCGAACCCTGTGTTGGGAAGATACCCTGGAGAAGGAACTGGAAACCCCCTCCAGTACTCTTGCCTGGAAAATCCCATGGAAGGAGGAGCATGGTGGGCTACAGTTCAAGGGGTCGAAAGAGTAGGACACGACTGAGTGACTTCACTAATTTTGTATATTATTAACCACTTCTTGTTTCCTTTTTCTTCCCCATTTCCCTCCAGTCTAACATGAGACAATACAAGGATGAAAACTCTAGGATATCCAAGCGGAGGGGAGTTTTTCTGGTGGTTCAGTAGTTAAGATTCCACCCATCCAATGCAAAGAGCACAGGTTTGATCCCTGGTCAGGGAACTAAGATCCCACATGCCTTGGGGCATGACTAAAAAAAAAATAAAGGGGAGGGGGAGAAGAATTCAGTTATAAAATAAATGAATATAAAAGACAGATAAAATAATTTTGTATCCTCTTGTGAGGGCAGAGTTAGTGTGTTTTTAGGTGTGTATGAGATAGTTGCATCATGTTAAATTAAAGTATGATTTTACTATTGTCTTTATTTCAAAGTTAGATATGGTTAAAAAAAAGTGTGTCTGGGTACCAAATGGTAAATTGTGATGGCTTTGAACTGTGTCAGTTTAGCTAAACTAAAACTACATTTCCCAGAATTCTCTCCTTATATGGCCTTGAGTACAGTGGAAGTGAGAAATAGATTTAAGGGCCTAGATCTGATAGATAGAGTGCCTGATGAACTATGGAATGAGGTTTGTAACATTGTACAGGAGACGGATCAAGACCATTCCCATGGAAAAGAAATGCAAAAAAGCAAAATGGCTGTCTGGGGAGGCCTTACAAATAGCTGTGAAAAGAAGAGAAGTGAAAAGCAAAGGAGAAAAGGAAAGATACAAGCATTTGAATGCAGAGTTCCAAAGAATAGCAAAAAGAGATAAGAAAGCCTTCTTCAGCGATCAATGCAAAGAAATAGAGGAAAACAACAGAATGGGAAAGACTAGGATCTCTTCAAAGAAAATCAGAGATACCAAAGAAACATTTCATGCAAAGATGAGCTCAATAAAGGACAGAAATGGTATGGACCTAACAGAAGCAGAAGATATTAAGAAGAGATGGCAAGAATACACAGAAGAACTGTACAAAAAAGATCTTCACGACCCAGATAATCACGATGGTGTGATCATTGACCTAGAGCCAGACATCCTGGAATGTGAAGTCAAGTGGGCCTTAGAAAGCATCACTATGAACAAAGCTAGTGGAGGTGATGGAATTCCAGTTGAACTATTCCAAATCCTGAACAATGATGCTGTGAAAGTGCTGCACTCAATATGCCAGCAAATTTGGAAAACTCAGCAGTGGCCACAGGACTGGAAAAGGTCAGTTTTCATTCCAATCCCAAAGAAAGGCAATGCCAAAGAATGCTCAAACTACCGCGCAATTCCACTCATCTCACACGCTGGTAAAGTAATGCTCAAAATTCTCCAAGCCAGGCTTCAGTAATATGTGAACCATGAACTTCCTGATGTTCAAGCTGGTTTTAGAAAAGGCAGAGGAACCAGAGAACATATTGCCAACATCTGCTGGATCATGGAAAAAGCAAGAGAGTTCCAGAAAAACATCTATTTCTGCTTTATTGACTATGCCAAAGCCTTTGACTGTGTGCATCACAATAAACTGGGGAAAATTCTTCAAGAGATGGGAATACCAGACCACCTGACCTGCCTCTTGAGAAATTTGTATGCAGGTCAGGAAGCAACAGTTAGAACTGGACATGGAACAACAGACTGGTTCCAAATAGGAAAAGAAATACATCAAGACTGTATATTGTCACCCTGCTTATTTAACTTCTATGCAGAGTACATCATGAAAAATGCTGGACTGGAAGAAACACAAGCTGGAATCAAGATTGCCGGGAGAAATAGCAATAACCTCAGATATGCAGATGACACCACCCTTATGGCAGAAAGTGAAGAGGAACTCAAAAGCCTCTTGATGAAAGTGAAAGTGGAGAGTGAAAAAGTTGGCTTAAAGCTCAACATTCAGAAAACAAATATCATGGCATCCGGTTCTACCACATCATGGGAAATAGATGGGGCAACAGTGGAAACAGTGTCAGACTTTATTTTTCTGGGCTCCAAAATCACTGCAGATGGTGACTGCAGCCATGAAATTAAAAGACGCTTACTCCTTGGAAGGAAAGTTATGACCAACCTAGATAGCATATTCAAAAGCAGAGACATTACTCTGTCAACAAAGGTCTGTCTAGTCAAGGCTATGGTTTTTCCTGTGGTCATGTATGGATGTGAGAGTTGGACTGTGAAGAAAGCTGAGTGCCAAAGAATTGATGCTTTTGAACTGTGGTGTTGGAGAAGACTCTTGAGAGTGCCTTGGACTGCAAGGAGATCCAACCAGTCCATTCTGAAGGAGATCAGCCCTGGGATTTCTTTGGAAGGAATGATGCTGAAGCTGAAACTCCAGTACTTTGGCCACCTCATGCAAAGAGTTGACTCATTGGAAAAGACTCTGATGCTGAAAGGGATTGGGGGCAGGAGGAGAAGGGGACAACAGAGGATGAGATGGCTGGATGGCATCACTGACTCGATGGACATGAGTCTGAGTGAACTCCAGGAGTTGGTGATGAACAGGGAGGCCTGGCGTGCTGTGATTCATGGGGTCACAAAGAGTCGGACACGACTGAGCGACTGATCTGATCTGATCTGATCTGAAGGACTGGTCAATATTTGCACAAGATTTGGAAAGTAAGTGTGGAGTCACGGTCATTTTGTTACTCTCTGAAGATTGGAGAGAGGTCAAGTGCAGCTCACACACATTGTCAATGATACACATTTTCACTGATCATCTTTTTGGTATGGAACAGTACCTGAATCTACAGTAACTCTTGATTCTGCCAGATCTTCTTCTGTTGCTCCAAATCCTGCATCAAAGGCATGCACAGTTCAGTCACTCAGTCGTGTCTGACTCTTTGCAACCCCATGGACTGTAGCACACCATGCTTCACTGTCCATCACCAGCTCCCCAAGCCTACTCAAACTGATGTCCATCGCATTGGTGATGCCATCCAACCATCTCATCCTCTGTCATCCCCTTCCCCTCCAGCCTTCAATCTTTCCCAGCATCGGGGTCTTTTCCAATGAGTCAGTTCTTTGCATCAGGTCGACAAAATATTGGAGTTTCAGCTTCAGCATCAGACCTTCCAATGAGTACTCAGGACTGGTTTCCTTTAGGATTGAATGGTTTGATCTCCTTTCAAGCCAAGGGACTCTCAAGAGTCTTCTCTAACACCACAGTTCAAAAACATCAATTCTTTGGCGCTCAGCTTTCTTCACAGTCCAACTCTCACATCCATACATGACTACTGGAAAAACCATAGCTTTGACTAGAAGGACCTTTGTTGGTAAAGTAATGTCTCTGCACAGCCCATGGCAGTAGGTTTCAGCTTCTTTTCAAGGTCATCCATGGGAACAGCTCCAATGATGAGAGATAGACATAAGTTTCAGTTTGTTCTTATGGATTCATTCTTTCTGGTTCCAGTTCTCCTTGCTTTTGTTCATTCCCAGCTCTTCTTCCTATCTCTCAGTCTAGTTGACTTATAATGGTTTCCACATCAGCCCAGCCTTAGAAACACCAGCATTGCACAGACACCTCTACCAGTTCCCACCATTGAATAAAATCTAAACCTTGAAATAAATATCTTACCCATTATCACTCAATGTTCTACTTCTCTGAAAGAACCCAAACTGATACATTATGTCTTATTCTTACTCTGAAAGGAGGAAAGTAATAATCAAATACCAAAAAGAAAAAAAGATTGTATATAGAATGACCATGAATTTAAGTATTATTGTAAAATTACATGTCTGTTCTTTTTTTTTCATGCCCTAGAAATAAAATTGTAATCATTTTTTTTAATACAGCTCTTGTTAAAACCACATGGCATGCTGGAAGTTTCCATCCAAAAGGAGAGTGCAAGCTGGGACTGGTTTTAGGTGAAACCAGGACACGTTTACTAGGAAGAAAAGATTGTCCCCATTTGGGAAAAGAACATCAGCCCAAAACAACCAAACATGAACCTTATCTGGAATAGGCATCTACTGGGCTCATTGAAGGGGCTGGCCCAGGATTAGGCAACAAAAGCTGCTGATCATCTGGCAACACTGGTAACATCAGCAGATGCTTTAATTACAGATTGAGGAGGCCAGTCTCCTCTCAGTTCAGTTCAGTTCAGTCGCTCAGTCATGTCCGACTCTGCGACCCCATGAATCCCAGCATGCCAGGCCTCCCTGTTTATCACCAACTCCCGGAGTTCACTCAGACTCACGTCCATCGAGTTAGTGATGCCATCCAGCCATCTCATCCTTTGTCATCCCCTTCTCTTCCTGCCCCCAGTCACTCCCAGCATCAGAGTCTTTTCCAATGAGTCAACTCTTCACATGAGGTGGCCAAAGTACTGGAGTTTCAGCTTCAGCATCATTCCTTCCAAAGAAATCCCAGGGCTGATCTCCTTCAGAACGGACTGGTTGGATCTCCTTGCAGTCCAAGGCACTCTCAAGAGTCTTCTCCAACACCACAGTTCAAAAGCATCAATTCTTCGGCGCTCAGCTTTCTTCACAGTCCAACTCTCACACCTATACATGACCACTGGAAAAACCATAGCCTTGATTAGACAGACCTTTGTTGGCAAAGTAATGTCTCTGCTTTTGAATATGCTATCTAGGTTGGTCATAACTTCTTCCAAGGAGTAAGCGTATTTTAATTTCATGGCTGCAGTCACCATCTGCAGTGATTTTGGAGCCCCAAAAAAGAAAGTCTGACACTGTTTCCACTGTTTCCCCATCTATTTCCCATGAAGTGATGGGACCAGATGCCATGATATTCGTTTTCTGAATGTTGAGTTTTAAGCCATCTTTTTCACTCTCCTCTTTCACCTTCATCAAGAGGCTTTTGAGTTCCTCTTCACTTTCTGCCATAAGGGTGGTGTCATCTGCATATCTGAGGTTATTGCTATTTCTCTCGGCAATCTTGATTCCAGCTTGTGCTTCTTCCAGTCCAGCATTTCTCATGATGTACTCTGCATAGAAGTTAAATAAGCAGGGTGACAATATACAGTCTTGATGTATTCCTTTTCCTATTTGGAACCAGTCTGTTGTTCCATGTCCAGTTCTAACTGTTGCTTCCTGACCTGCATACAAATTTCTCAAGAGGCAGGTCAGGTGGTCTGGTATTCCCATCTCTTGAATAATTTTTCAGTTTATTGTGATCCACACAGTCAAAGGCTTTGGCATAGTCAATAAAGCAGAATCAAACCTTTTTCTTCCTTTTTGTTGTAAGACTTCAATAGTGGCCATGTCTTACTCATCTTTGTATTCTTTGCACAGACAGTGTAGTAGATACTCAGTCATACTGTTGAATGAAAAAAACAAGTAAATGATTTTCACCAGCCAAGCTAGGGACAGGCAGGAATTGATGATATTAAAGGTTGTTGTCATAAATACCTGCTATTGAGTAGTGACTTAAAATATTTCTTATAAGGTAAATGATATCATTCTCTCTATATATTTTCCCTACCTGTATTTTATATATAAAGATGTATATATAACTTTTATATGTATGATTTTTAAAAATTTTTAAAGAGCTTTATTGAGATATAAACCAATACCACTAAAAGTCACATACAATTCAGTGGTTTTAATATGGACACAGATTTGTGCTACTATCATCAGAGCTGTATTTTAGAACTTTTTTGTCACTCTTCAAAGAAACCCTGTACCTATTTAGTCGCTCCTGTTTCTCCCTTCTCACAGCTGCTGAAAACCAAGTTTACTTTCTGCCTCTATGGATTTGCCTATACTGTAATTTTTTAACAAAATCTCTTATGTTGAATGCTTACACTCTTTCTACATTTTTACTATAATTAACAAGGCTCTGATAAACATCTAAGATATGCATTTTTAATATTTTATCTGGTTATATTCTTTTTACTGAAATATAATTGCTTTCCAATGTTGTGTTAGTTTTTAATTTTTTTAATTTATGAAACTAACAGATATCAGTAAGATCTCTTCTAGCTCTAGATTTCTAGACATCTAGTTCTAGATCTCTCTCAAACACACAAACTCGCACACATACATTTATATCTCTAGTGCTAAGGCACTTCATTCATGTCCAACTCTTTGCAACCCCATGGACCATAGTCGGTCAGGCTTCTCTGTCCATGAGAGGCTCCAGGCAAGAGTACTGGAGTGGGTAGCCATTTCTCTCTCCAGGGTATCTTCCCACCTGGGGATTGAACCCAGGTCTCCTGCATTGCAGGTAGATTCTTCACCACCTGAGCTACAGAGAAGCCTTTTTATTTCTATCTCTATATATAGATAGTATGACTCTATATATACTCAGCATATATGGAGATATATAAATAAAGAAAGAAATCCTGAACCATAAATGTTCAGAGCCACAAGAGACCCTACTGATATTTATTAACTGAACCCTTCTGTAAGATGAATAAGAGGAAGTTTTATTTTTCACAGGAAATTATTACCAGCACAATGAATTCTAAACCAAAAAAAAATAGAATATAGAAAGATAAAGGGGGAACACAGATAATAACCATGAAGAAAATTAGATATTCAAGTAGGACTCTTTCTCTCATATGTGGCAAAGCGTTCTGACTGCCTCGCCTTCTCATTTAAAGACCCAGCCTGGGTTAGTTTCTTTGACTATTTCAAACTGGAAAGATAATAGATCAGCAGTAGCCACTGAAAGTACTCTCAGTCCCATAAAATAGTATCTAATATATCTGGAGAGTTTTGATCATATTTGTGCACTCTCCCTTTCCTCCAGCCTTCTAATCCTGGGACTTCGCAGGTGGTGCTAGCAGTGAAGATTCTGCCTGCCAATGCAGGAGACATAAGAGATGCAGGTTGGATCCCTGGGTCAGGAAGATCCCCTGGAGGAGAGCATGGCAACCCACTCCAGTATTCTTGCCTGGAGAATCCCCATGGACAAGAATACATGGTGTCTACAGCCCAAGGGGTCACCAAGAGTCAGACCATGACTGAAGCAACTAAACAGCATACACCCACGTCCTTGTCTTCCCCCTAGACTTTTATGCTAGTCCCAACCTGCTGGATTCATTTCAGTTCAGTCTCTCAGTAATGTCCAATTCTTTGCAACTCCATGGACTGCAGCACGCCAGGCTTCCCTGTTCATCACCAACTCCCCAAGCCTACTTAAACTCATGTCCATTGACCCTGTGATGCCATCCAGCAATCACACCCTCTGTCGTCCCCTTCTCCTCCCACCTTCAATCTTTCATAGCATCAGGGTCTTTTCCAATGAGTCAGTTCTTCATATCAGGTGGCCAAAGTATTGGAGTTTCAGCTTTACCATCAGTCCTTCCAAAGAACACCCAGGACTGATCTCCTTTAGAATGGACTGGTTGGATCTCCCTGCAGTCCAAATCAATTCTTCAGTGCTCAGCTTTCTTTATACTCCAACTCTCACACTACTGGAAAAACCATAGCTTTGACTAGATGGACCTTGTTGGCAAAGATATGTCTCTGCTTTTTAATATGCTGTCTAGGCTGGTCATGACTTTTCTTCCAAGGAGCAAGCATATTTTAATTTCATGGCTGCAGTCACCATCTGCAGTGATTTTGGAGCCCCAAATAAGAAAGCATCTCCCTGTTTCCACAGTTTCCCTGTCTATTTGCCATGAAATGATGGGACCAGATACATGATCTTAAGTTTTCTGAATGTTGAGTTTTAAGCCAATTTTTTCACTCTCCTCTTTCACTTTCATCAAGAGGCTCATTAGTTCTTCTTTGCTTTCTACCACAAGGGTGGTGTCATCTGTATATCTGAGGTTATTGATATTTCTCCTGGCATCTTGATTCCAGCTTGTGCTTCCTCCAGCCCAGCGTTTCTCATCATGTACTCTGCATATAAGTTAAATAAGCAGGGTGACAATATACAGCCTTAAGATACTTCTTTTCCTATTTGGAACCAGTCTGTTGTTCCATGTCCAGTTCTAACTGTTGCTTGCTGACCTGCCTATAAATTTTTCAAGAGGCAGGTCAGGTGGTCTGGTATTCCCATCTCTTTCAGAATTTTCCACAGTTTGTTGTGATCCACACCGTCAAAGGACTTGGCATAGTCAACAAAGCAGAAATAGATATTTTTCTGGAACTCTCCTGCTTTTTCGATGATCCAACAGATGTTAGCAATTTTATCCCTGGTTGGTTCCTCTGCCTTTTCTAAATCCAACTTGAACATCTGGAAGTTGATGGTTCATGTATTGTTGAAGCCTGGCTTGGAGAGTTTTGACCATTACTTTACTAGCGTGTGAGTCATGTATGGATGTGAGACTTGGACTGTGAAGAAAGCTGAGCGCCGAAGAATTGATGCTTTTGAATTGTGGTGTTGGAGAAGACTCTTGAGAGTCCCTTGAACTGCAGGGAGATCCAACCAGTCCATTCTAAAGGAGATCAGTCCTGGGTGTTCTTTGGAAGGATTGATGGTAAAGCTGAAACTCCAATACTTTGGCCACCTCATTCGAAGAGTTAACTCATTGGAAAAGACTCTGATGCTGGGAGGGATTGGGGGCAGGAGCAGAAGGGGGTGACAAAGGATGAGATGGCTGGATGGTATCACCGACTCAATGGACCTGAGTTTATGGGAACTCCAGGAGTTGGTGATGGACAGGGAGGCCTGGTGTGCTGCAATTCATGGGGTCACAAAGAGTCGGACACAACTGAGTGACTGAACTGAACTGAGGTGAGTACAATTGTGCGACAGTTTGAACATTCTTTGGCATTGCCTTTCTTTGGGATTGGAATGAAAACTGACCTTTTCCAGTCCTGTGGCCACTGCTGAGTTTTCCAAATTTGCTGGCATATTGAGTGTAGCACTTTAACAGCTTCATCTTTTAGGATTTGAAATAGCTCAACTGGAATTCCATTACCTCCACTAGCTTTGTTCAAAGGAAGGCTTCCTAAGGTCTACTTGACTTCACATTCCAAGATGTCTGGCTCTAGGTGAGTGATCACACCATCATGATTATCTGGGTCATGAAGATCTTTTTTGTATAGTTCTTCTGTGTATTCTTGCCACTTCTTAAAATCTTCTGCTTCTGTTAGGTCCATATCATTTTTGTCCTTTATTGTGCCCACCTTTGCATGAAATGTTCCCTTGGTATCTCTAATTTTCTTGAAGAGATTTCTAATCTTTCCCATTCTATTGTTTTCCTCTATTTCTTTCCATTGATCACTGAGGAAGGCTTTCTTATCTCTCTTTGGTATTCTTTGGAACTCTGCATTCAAATGGGTATATCTTTCCTTTTCTCCTTTGACTTTTGCTTCTCTTCTTTTCAAAGCTATTTGAAAAGCCTCCTCAGACAACCATTTTGCCTTTTTGCATTTCTTTTTCTTGGGGACAGTCTTGAACTCTGCCTCCTGTACAATGTCATGAACCTCCATCCAGAGTTCTTCAGATACTTTACCTATCAGATCTAATCCCTTGAATCTGTTTGTCACTTCCACTGTATAATCGTAAGGGATTAGATTTAGGTCATACCTAAATGGTCTAATGGTTTTCCCTACTTTCAATATAAGTCTGAATTTGGCAATAAGGAGTTCATGATCTGAGGCACAGTCAGCTACTCATCTTGTTTCTGCTGACTGCATAGAGCTTCTCCATCTTTGGCTGCAAAGAATATAATCAATCTAATTTTGGTGTTGACCATCTGATGATGTCCATGTGTAGGGTCTTCTCTTGTGTTATTGGAAGAGGGTGTTTGCTATGATCTGTGCATTCTCTTGGCAAAACTCTGTTACCCTTTGCCCTGCTTCATTCTGTATTCCAAGGTCAAATTTGCCTGTTACTCCAGGTGTTTCTTGACTTCCTACTTTTGCATTCCAGTACCCTATAATGAAAAGGACATCTTTTGGGGTGTTAGTTCTAGAAGGTCTTGTTGGTCTTCATAGAGCTGTTCAACTTCAGCATTTTCAGCATTAGTGGTCAGGACATAGACTTGGATTACTGTGATATTGAATGGTTTGCCTTGGAAACAAACAGAGTTCATTCTGTCATTTTTGAGATTGCATCCAAGTACTGCATTTTGGAGTCTTTTGTTGACTCTGACTTCTGCATTTCTTCTAAGGGATTCTTGCCCATGGTAGCAGATATAATGGTCATCTGAGTTAAATTTACCCATTCCAGTCCATTTAGCTCACTGATTCCTATGGTAGAGGTAATGAAGTTAGTGGCGACCTCCTTCAAGAGGTCCCATGCATGCACTGCTACACTCAGTGCGCCAACCCTGTAGCAGGCCACCACCAACCCATGCCTCTGCCAGAGACACCAGGACACTCACAGGCAAGTCTGGGTCAGTCTCTTGTGGGGTCACTGCTCATTTGTCCTGGGTCCTGGTGCACACAAGGTTCTGTTTGTGCCCTCCAAGAGTCTGTTTTCCCAGTCCTGTGTAAGTTCTGGCAGTTCTATGGCAGGCTTAATGGTGACCTCCCCCAAGAGGGCTTATGTCATAACTAGGTCTACTGCACCCAGAGCCTCTGTCCCAGCAGCAGCTCACTGCTGACCCGTACCCCCTCAGGAGACACCCAAACACAGTTCTGTCTCAGTGTCTGTGGGGCCTCTGGGTCCTGGTGCACACAAGGTATGTTTGAGCCCTCTAAGCATCTCTGGCGGGTATGGGGTTTGATTCTAAATGCAATTTCGCCCCTCCTACTATCTTGCTGGGGCTTCTCCTTTGCCCTTGGACATGGAGTATCTCCTCAAAGAATGACTGAAATACAATTACGCTTTGCCAGTCATGAAAACAAGCAGAAAAACATGTCTAATAACAAGGAGAAAAGTCAATCAATAAGGACAGACTCAGAAAGAACACAAATATAAAGTTAGTGAATAAAGATTTTAAAATTGTTTCTGTAAATATGGTGCAGTGGTAAAGAATCCGCCTCCCAATGCAGGTGATGCAAGAGATGTGGGTTCAATCCCTGGGTTTGGAAGATTCCCTGGAGTAGGAAATGTCAATCCATCAGTCCTATATCCTTATAAATATCTCTACCCTTTCTGTACCTAATCATTCTTCTCTTTTCCTCCAACTAGTCAATATCACAGAGAAGATGATGGCAACCCACTCCAGTACTCTTGCCTGGAGAATCCCATGGACGGAGGAGCCTGGTAGGCTACAGTCCATGGGGTCACCAAGAGTCAGACATGACTGATGTGACTTAGCAGCAGCAGCAGTCAATATCAGGCTTCCAGAATAGTTTGAGTTTGAGATTATTTATACATGGAAAACTCTATTAAATTCTCATTTCCCTGATCCCAGATATCCGTCAACTGCCTTATGATCTGATTATAGTTTTACATGTATGGTTGTGATGGTACAAATGTTTCCTGGGGGACTTCCCTGGTGACCCAGTGGTCAAGACACTGCACTTCTAATGCAGGAGGCATGGATTCATTCCCTGGTTGGGGAACTAAGATCCCACATGCTGTGCAGCATAGAACAAAGATTTAAAAACTGCTTCCTGGCTATAAAGTAATCCTATAGCTTCCTATCTTTTAAAAAAATCCATTACAGAGGGTCCTGGATACTGTAATACATTGAATATAATGGTTCCACGGTTTAGAAATTATAAAACCAAGTCTTGCCATTCTGAGTCACTTTCTAAAGATCTAACTTACACTGTGACTCTTTACTTCACCACACAATTCTGGCTCATTATCATATCTTACGAGAAACATTTTCCTGAGCGGGGGAAATATAGTCCAAGAATAAACACATATTAGTGTACTGCCTAAGTTCCTTTGCCATTCACTATAAGATACTCCAAATTACTGCCTGAAGGCAAAAAACTTCTGATAGACCTTAAGAACAGAGCCATTGGTGTTCCAAATTTTTCACTGGGTTCTTTTTTCATCATGTGAGTAACTATTCATACTGCAGTACAGTTTTTTGCACAGAGGTGCTTATTGTAATCTAGGGACTTTCATTCATCAGCACAATGCTAAGCATCCTGCCAAAGTGATTCTGTGCTCAAAGAAATACTGTATGACAGATCATCAACAAGGAGACCAAAAAATCTACCTAGAAAACCAAATATGTTGACATTTGTGACACTCAAGTCCCTGATAATATGATGAAAAAGTAGGCAAATGTGTAGAAAAACCTCAAGACTGCAATAATGTTTCTCAGTCCTCCACATGCTGTGATACTGCTATGCAAGTTTTGACAATTCTGTAAGGGAAAAGGTCCCCTGAAGGGGGGAAACCCACTTCAGTATTCTTACCTGGAGAATCCCCATGGACAGAGGAGCCTGGTGGGCTACAGGGCATGGTGTTGCAAAGAGTCAGACACTACTGAGCGACTAAGCACAAGGGAACAGGCCACATAGAAATTAGCCACAGACTGACCAAAATCTTTGCTTGCTGCATAGATTTGGTCTAAGGACAACCAAAATTCATCTCTCCATATTCAATTTTTTGGGGGTAGACAGAGGATGAGATTTTTGGATGGCACCATCACCTCAATGGACATGAATTTCAGCAAATTCTTGGAGATAGTGAAGGACAGGAAAGCCTGGAGTGCTGCCGTTCATGGAGTCGCAAAGAATCAGGCATGACTGAGCAACTGAACAACAGACAATGTAAGGGAGAGTTCCAAATTCTTGAACTCATCCCCAGCTTATGTTAATATTAACTGTAGTCAGATGACCTCATCATTGAGTTCAAACACTAGCTTTTACTAAACCAAACGTTTAAGGAGATGGGCACTATCCCAGGGCCAACACATGTAAAGTGTTTGATCCCAGGGCTAAGGCGAGCATAGCAACAGCTCACAGAGCAAAAATGTTCTCTGGCATGGTGTTAAGGAAAAACTACTTCCAACCATCAGACTGTGGCTGAGCTGGCTTTCTTCCTTTTTTCTTTCCTTCTGAATTCTTGAGAAAGATAGTGATATGACAGTGCTCATATCTAAAATGATCACAGTAAAAAGGAAATTTATCTTTCACCATAGTTTCTCATGTTTTGTTTGCTTTTGCTTTTTATTTAGTTTTAATTGAAGAATAACTACTTTACAATACTGTGTTGGTTCTTCCATACATCTACATGAATTAGCCATATGCATGCATACATCCCCTCCCTCTTGAACCTCCCTCCCACTTTCTACCCCATAGTTTCTTATGTTTTCAGCATCATGTGCATGTGTTCTCAGTCACTCAGTTGCATCTGACTCCTTGTGACCCCATGGACTGTAGCCCTGCAGGCTTCTCTCTCCATGGAATTTCCAGACAAGAATACTGGAGTGGGTTGCGTTTCTTACTCCAAGGGATCTTTCTGACTGAGGCATTGAACCTACATCTCCTGATTGGCAGGTGGATTCTTTACCACTGAGCCACATGGGAAACCCTTTTAACATCACACTTTCTGTTCAGGAGACCAAAAATCATGTTGAAAATTGTGCCTTTTCAATATTAAAAAATTGGAACAACAGCATCACTTACAGTTGTTCTGAAGATCCAATGAAGTTAAATATATATAAATATTTCTGCTGTTGCATCCAATGTAAACTCCCTTTTGTTTCAAATTAGAAATTAAAGGGATATGATTCATTTCACTGAATGTAGTACTTTTGCCTGATTTCACTCTCTGCTGTTACCCCAGGTTCTCAGTGCTCTGTTTGCTGATCTTCCACCAAAAGCTTTAGTCCTTCCCTCATTCTTAGAGTATCTTCAACTCCTTCTGACTCACCATCACTGCAGGCTTGGTTTGTTTAATTAGGCTTTAGTCTTAGCCTCCATTGTAAGTCTTTATTCCAATTCCTTTCTTTTTAAAAAAATATTTTATTTCTTATTGGCTGTGCCGAGATCTTCAGTTGTGACCTGTGAATTCTTAGCATGGCATGTGGGATCTAGTTCCCTGACCAGGGATGCAAGCCAGGTCCCCTGAATTGGGAGTGCAGAGTCTTAGCCACTGGACCACCAGGGAAGTCCCTCCAATTCCTTTCTATTCATTCCTTTCTTATTTGGGTTTTATGGTCCTTTCTTTTCCCTACCAGGTTCTGCTCCCATCTCCTTGTGAACTTGAGTTCTACCTCACTGTTAGTGCTAACCTTGTGTCTAAGATCTAGCTATCTTTGGACGCAAACCTTCTCCTTTGGTTCATTTTATATTGGTTTTATAAAATTCAGAAAGGAGAAAGGTCATGTTAAAGTGTTCTGATGCTTCACTCTGGCCCCAGGCCAAGGAGGAATACCTCTTTATACCCTTATTTAGCCCCACTGATCTGAGATACAATCCTAGTGATGGAGGCTTGAGGCCAAGGAGAAAAGAGGCTAGATTTGGGACTGGGTAGGAGAGGTGGCTCCCCTGGTGGCTCAGATGGGAAGTAATCTGTCTGCAATGCAGGAGACCCAGATTAGGCCCTAGGTCTGGAAGATCCCCTGGAGAAGGGAATGACAACCCACTCTGATATTCTTGCCTGGAGAATTCCACAGACAGAGGAGCTTGACAGGCTACAGTCCATGGGGTTGCAAAGAATGGGAAACAACTGAGTGACTAACACACACACACAGGAGAGGTGATGGAGGGGAACAGATGGCTTAAGACACTCTGGAGTCCCTTAAAAAAGGGAATTCTACAGATGAGAGGCTTCATCTCTGGAGAGAAAGGTAACCTGTTGATAAGGCATTAATGGCAGGTACTCATGAGATAAAGGAACACTATCAATTCCCCATTACATAAAACAGAGACTGTCTCATATTGTTACTTAAATTAAGTGCAATAAGATAAATAAAACTTCTAGCACACAACTTACACACTGCAGGCAATGAGAAAATGAGAGCTGCTACAATGAGGATAGTGATGACGGTGATGATAACAGGATGCACATCCTTATAAATTCATGCACAAGAGAAAAGAAGCACCTTTCCCACCCTCCAACTCCCAAAAAATAACAGTTCTCAAGGGCAAAATATTACTATTTAGAACTCTGGACAGAAATAGATATGATTTGGCTTGGCTCAGACACACATCTTGGTAATTCTAATCTATATAAGAAAGGACACACGAGGTAACTTGATAAGTTTTATTTGCTATTAGAATATCCATTCTTAGTCATAAGAAAGTGTGTATATCTTTGCTGATGCTCTAGGATTTCTTTAATACATGGGTTTCTTCCATATAGACATATAAAGAAATCTCCATGAACCAGCCATTGTGCTATGGATACATATTTCTACAAGACAGACATGGCTTATGCTTCCAGAGAGCTTGTAATAGAACTGGAAAGACACAAAATTAAACAAATAATTATAATAAAATGCAATAAGCATCATAACAGAAGTTTATGGTACTATGGAGACATATAGCTAGGAGGATTTTATTATTTTATAGACTACAAGATCTCCTTGAAGTAATAAAGTTTACACAAATTCTTGAAACTATTCCAGTAAGAAGACAGAGGAAGCATTTCCCTGGCAGAGAAAATAGCATATGTAAACATATCTTGGAGGAGGGCATGGTAACCCACTCCAGTATTCTTGCTTGGAGAATCCCATGGACAGAGAAGTCTGGAGGGCTACAGTCCATAGGGTCACAAAGAGTCAGACACAGCTGAAGTGACTTAGCATGCATGTGTGCAAGGGTATGTTAAATGAGTAAGCACAGTATATTGGGATAAGTGAAGGAGTATGGAGAATAGAAAAGAGAAGGAACATGGGATTTGCTCAGAAATGTTAAATTTTCATTTTCCCCTAAAGACAAGAAAATCACCGAAGCACATTTAAGAAGAAAGATGATATTATCAGATCTATAATTATGATCAATCAGACTGGATGCCTCTTGCACAATTTAAATATCAAAAGGTTTATATATTAGGGTGGCCCTGGTGGCTCAGAAGCTAAAGAATCTACCTGCAATGAGGGAGACCCAGATTTGATCCCTGAGTTGGGAAGATCCCCTGGAGAAGGGAATGGCTACCCACTCCAGTATTCTTGCCTACAGAATTCCATGGACAGAAGAGCCTGGTGGCCTACAATGGTCACTCAGAATGGTGCCTCTTCCACTTTTTAAATATCAAAAGGTTTATATATCACAGCTCCCAATGTGTGACATTCTCCTAATCAAAATTCTTCAGTAACTCCCCATGGTGCACTGAATAAAATCCACCTCCTTGCTTGATACTCAATGCCTTTCACTTTTTGGCCTCAAATATATTTTGAGATCTATCTTCTTCTACTCCTTTTCATACATTCTATAATTTGATGAATTATTTCCAAAATTCAGCCTAGGCTTTTTTATTTGCCTTTGATCCTTTTATTCACTAAGACTAGGAGATTCTTCCACATTATTTTCATTTGCTATATCATTCAAGTGTGTGTTAGCTGCTCAGTCGTGTCTGACTCTTTGCGACCTCAGGGACTGTAGCCTGCCAGGCTCCTATGTCCATGGAATTCTCAGGGCAAGAATACTGGAGTGGGTTGCCATTCCCTTCTCTAGGAGATCATCCCAACCCAGGGTTCGAACCTCGGCCACCAGGGAAGCCCAAGTGGGTGATATATTTCCACCTATATCATTCAAGGTCCCATTCAAATGTCTTCTTTCCTCTGAAGAGTTTCTTGATTCCCTAAGGTAGTAGTACTCTCTTTCCACAGAACATCAATATTTCACTTTTTAAAAAAAATTTATTGGCATATAGTTGATTAACAATGTTATCTTAGTTTCAGGTGCACAGCAAAGTATCAGTTATTCATGAATCAGCTATACATATACATATATCCACTATTTTTAGATTCTTTTCCCATATATGTCATTAGAAAGTATTGAGTCGAGTTTCCTATGCTATACAGTAGATCGTTATTAATTATCTGTTTTATATTTAGTAAAGTGTATATGTCATTTCCGATATCCCAATTTATTCTGCCCTCCCTTTTCCCTCTGGTAACCATGTTTGTTTCTGCATCTGTCACTACTTTTAGTCTTTTATCCTTTCCTACTAAAATTTGAACTGTATATATTTGTCATATATTTTAATCATAAATATGTGAAGGCACTTGATATAAGTCACTTGATAGCAAAGGATAAACTTTCTCAAGTTTAATATTTCCTGAAAATCTAAAGGCCATTCCTGGATGATGATAGATGCACAATTAATTAGTGAATAAATGGATGAACAATTGCTTTACCACTAGAAGAAAAGATGTCTCTGTTTCAAAGCTATAAATGGCATTGTAATTTACGGTTTCACTTTCTCAGAACCTTGTACCAAGTTTCCATATTATAAGATGTCACAAAATGCTTGAATTTATGTCTATTTTGAGAATACCTATGAGTTAATAAGATAATAAAGGAGGAAAAGCCTCAAAGTTGGGTCATTGTGAGAAGCAGTTGAAAAACTAAAGAATTTTGTAAAGTATTAAGTGCTATGCAAATATGAAAATTTATCATACTTTTAAACAATATTTTAATATAATTTCTTATATTGAATAGTGGCTACCTATAAATATATTATATATTATATCTGTTCTGGATAAATTATGTGTCCATGTTTGTGTTGTTATTAATTTTATAGCTTACAAAATGAGCCTTATTATAGTGAAAAGACAGCTTCCCGGGTGGCTCAGTGGTAAAGAATGCAATGCGGGAGACTCAAAAGACATGGGTTTGATCCCTGGGTTGGGAAGATCCCCTGGAGTAGAAAATGGCAGCACCCACTCCAGTATTCTTGCCTGGGAAAACCCATGGACAGAGGAGCCTGACGGACTGCAGTCCATGGGGTTGCAAAAGAGTCAGACAGGACTTAGCAACTGAGCACACACGCCACAGTGAAAAGAATATGGGACCTCCGTTCGCTAGAATTGATCTGAATAATGAACCTATATATTACTTCTTACTGATGTGAGCAAGTTACTAAACTCTATGGGCTTTGATTTTCTTATAATGAGGATAATAATCCTGCTACCTCATAAGATATTAAGGAGTGAGAGAATGACTATAACAGTGTTTTTGTAAACCAGAACATCCTTTGCAAATATTATTTATTATTCCCATTGATCCACTGAAGATCATGATACACATAAACCATGTTACAAACCCCATCTCAAAAGTAGAAAATGGCTCTCCATAATCTATATTGTGTGAAACAGGGTCTTCATGTTTTGTCTGTTCATTAAAAAGTGCTGCTGGCATGCCTGGAATGGTTTTTAAGGTTGTAATGGACTAAACATGAGATGTACAGGAGGCTTAAATGTTTCTTGATGAGAAAGATAGAATAACTACACCATGAATACCAAGTAAATATCTCTCATTGTAGATTTCAATTTAACTATAAAATTTCCACCCATATTACAATCTAGTCAAAGTGCTACTTCATCTCCCAACTTGTGCATAACATTCTGATTTTAGGGAAACAGCAGAAGCAAATTAGCTTATGATATATATTGTGATATATATTGTTATGATATATATAAGTGATATATTTATTTATTCTATAGATTTTTATTGAAAGCCCCATCAAGCCTGCTGGATAGCCTAGAAATGATAAGGCAAGGTTCTTCCCCTTAAGAATATCATCAACACAAAAATATAAAATACAGTTTGCAAGTGTCAAAATAAAGGTGAGTACAGAGTATTCTGAATAAAAAAGAAGACCAACTTTGGAAATAGAATAGGAGAAGCTTCAAAATATGACAAAACATTTGCCATGCCCCAAAGAATATGGCTCAGTGGTAAAAAACCAGCCTGCCAATGCGTGAGAATTAAGACATGTGGGTTCAGTCCCTGGGTCAGAAAGAGCCCCTGGAAGAGGAAATGGCAAGCCACTCTAGCATTCTTGTCTGGAGAATCCCATGGACAGAGAAGCCTGGCGGGCTATGATCTATAGGGTAGCAAAGAGCTGGGCACAACTGAAGCAACTGAGCTCACACAAACAATAAATCGGAATTTTTTTTTTTTTTTTTTTTTTTTTTATTCAATTTTAATAAAAAAAAATTATACATGTGTTCCCCATCCTGAACCCTCCTCCCTCCTTCCTCCCCATACCATCCCTCTGGGTCGTCCCAGTGCACCAGCCCCAAGCATCCAGCATCGTGCATTGAACCTGGACTGGCATCTCGTTTCATACATGACATTTCACATGTTTCAATGCCATTCTCCCAAATCATCCCACCCTCTCCCTCTCCCACAGAGTCCATAAGCCTGTTCTATACATCAGTGTCTCTTTTGCTGTCTCGTATACAGGGTTATCGTCACCATCTTTCTAAATTCCATATATATGCGTTAGTATACTGTATTGGTGTTTGTCCTTCTGGCTTACTTCACTCTGTATAATAGGCTCCAGTTTCATCCACCTCATTAGAACTGATTCAAATGTATTCTAATGGCTGATGGAATTTTCTAAGAAAGTGGGCAAAAGGGTAGATGGGAGGAGATTCCAAGCCAAAGAAATAGCATGTAGAATCAAATCTCAACATGTTTGAGGAAATAGAAATCCTTTTCTGCTCTTTCTTTCTCTAACTGGAATGGAAAGCTACCAGGTGGTGATTACAACATAGATTAGACATAGGTCTCTTTTATCCTTCATTACCACATGGGTTAGACATAGGTCTCTTTCATCTTTCATTTTATTTAACAACCAGCACTTAAATCTTCCCACCGTCCTTAAAACAGGGAATGATTCAGTATGACAGAATTGATGTTGACATATCTGCTTTGCTTTAATAACAAGCTAATTACTACACCTCTTATTATCTATATTACATGTAAACTTTACACGTGCAACAGCATATCGAATGAGATGTTTCCTCATCATGTTAATTTTGGCTGGTTCTCCAAACCTGAAACCAAAAGGTAACGAGTACTCCCAGTTCTAAAGAGAGATACCAGAGCATCTAACAGGTAATCCAACCAACAGGCTTACTAAACATTGGGCCATGTAGAGGGCATACACAACCAAGGATGTTTGACAACTAGAGAGTACACATTTCTTTAGCAAGAACATTTCAAAATCTTATTTTTCTTTCTCCCACCCCACCCCCATCCAAATAAACTACAGTTTAGAAATTTTGGCACCTGTGTTCTCTAAAGTTTTGGGGAGGGAGCTGGTACCTGGCTTATAACCACCCCCACAACAAGCTACGACAAAAACTTGTTGGAAAGAAAAGAAACTGTTTAGAGAAGATTGGCATGACAGAGAATAGATGGGGTCACATTAAGAACATCCTTCATGTTGAGAATTTCTAGAGTTTCAAGGACAAGAATAGATGTAGGCACTGGGGCAGGGAGTCAGACATGAGTCAACTCGAAAGGAATCCTGTTCCAAAGGTAGACTTGGAAGAATAAGTCATCTTCAAGAAAGTTGTTTGGAGTAGATAGAGACTGACTGAAGGAGCTCTTCAGCAGATGGCTGTGAAGACAAAGGAATGAGCAGATGGAAGATTCTCAGAAATAAGATGCTTTGAGAAACAGAAAAAGAGCACAAGAGAGAAGGGCTAGCATTTTTCTCTGCCACACTGTGCTCACTGGTGTTTGATTCTTTGTGACCCCATGGACCGTAGCCAGCCTGTCTATGGGATTCTCCAGGCAAGAATACTGGAACGGGTTGCCATGCCCTCCCTCAAAGGATCTTCCTGACCGAGGGATAACACCTGCGTTTCTTATGTCTCCTGCATTGGCAGGCAGGTTCTTTACCATAGCACCACCTGGAGAGCCCTGAAAAATAAGACTATATGCTAACACTTAAAAATGATCAGAAAACTTGTGTTTATTTGCTTGAGATTTCAATCAGCTGAAATGAAGGAATTGGCAGAATAATTTTAAAGAAACATTGGAAACAAAAAAGAAATGTGTCTTTCTGTCTATGCTCTATTGAGTCCCTAATGTTTATCAATCAGTTACACATATTTCATATAATTGTCATGAAATCCTATGAGCAATCCATCATCATTCTGCTTCTGTAGATGATTTAAAACTAGGTCTTGCATAGTGATAGTAATAGTGAAGTCTCTCAGTCATGTCCGACTCTTTGCGACCCCATAAACAGTAGCCAACCGGGCTCCTCCGTCCATGGGATTTTCCAGGCAAGAATACTGGAGTGGGGTGCCATTTCCTTCTCCAGGGGATCTTCCTGACCCAGGGATGGAACCCAGGTCTCCCGCATTGTAGGCAGACGCTTTACCGTCTGAGCCACCAAGGAAGTCTTGCATAGATAAGGTAAATATTTGAGAATCAGCACCTGTAAGGGTGGATTTAAATGCAGATTTGCCTAACTCCAAATCTGGCATTTAACATCTAAGCTATTTTTGCCTTCTCATCATATACTTTATCAATTTAAGTTCTCAATAACATTTAAACATACCTCTTTGTGAAGGTTCTTAACATTTGACTTAAAATTCAAGTTCCAGAAAAGGATGATAAGAGATATGGAAAGAAAGGACTAGAAATAGCTAAGGGGTGGGGCTTTCCAGGTGGTTCAGTGTTAAAGAATCTACCTACCAATGCAAGAAACACAGGATATGCAGGTTGGATCCCCTGGACAAGATCCCCTAGAAGAGGAAATGGCAACCCACTCCAGTATTTTTGCCTGGGAAATCCATGGGCAAGAGAAGACTGGTGAGCTACTGTCTACGAGGTTGCAAAAGAGTCAGACACAACTTAGCTACTAAACAACAAAAAATAAACATGTACTATAACTTGGCCAGAAGTTACCTTCACAAATTCCTTGTTTATTATATGAGATACAGATCAAGTATATTGATTTAACAAATATTAATTGAGTTCCTCCTCTGTGCTGGGCACTGGACACTCTGTTTGATCCAAAAATGAACATGGTTTCCACTTACATGGGAATACAGGAACAGTGAATATTACAGACAGACAGTATGCTGTTTTACTATAACATAAATGTAAAACCACACAGAAGGGACGCTGACCCTGACTCAGTTGTCAGAGAAAGCTTCCTGGAGAAAGAAAGCTGTAAACTAAGACCTGAAGGCAAAGCAAAGGGGGCCTAGAAGTGTTTTCCAACAGAAGAAAGAGCCTGTGTGAAAGTCTAGTTGCAGGAAAGGATATGACAGTTCAAAGAACTGAGAGAAGCTGAGAAGTGCCGAGTCACACAGGGTAAAGGAAGATGAGAGGGCTGAAGGAGGGTAAAGGTGAGAGATGGTGCTGAAGGAGGAGGGAAGATTTATAGGCCATGTTAAAAGGATTTGGACTTTATTCTAAGAGAAGTGCGAAGAAAACGAGGCTACAGAGAACAACTCATGGGTTTACACAAATTCCTGAAATCATATAAACAATTCAACTTCTGAAAAACCTCTCCCTCTGAACTCAATCCAAACCACAGCTCTGGTCCAAAAAATGGGGAAAGTGGGTGGAATGCAATGAACTGAATTTAATCACTCATTTCAAAAAGCTCTTCTTTTTTTTCAAATCTCCACCTCATGCTGACACGTGCTCAGGGAAAGGTTCAGTTCCATTGAAAGGGCCATACTGCAAGTGATCCATGCATTTAGGCCTCCAGATAGATACAGATCTAACACAACAAAAAACAAATTAAAAAAAAAAAAAAATCCGGTCTTGAAATTTCTAAAATTGTTGGAATTAAGGTTGAGAAGCCCTTTCTACTTCAAATCACAGACATAATCAGTTTTGTCATGTTGACTACAATGCACACATATCCATCATTGTATTATTAAGTATTCTTCCATGCTAAAAAGTTTTTTGTGTTTCTATTTGTTTGTTGGCAGTACTTGCTTTGTTCTGTGTAGAAACAGAAAACTGCTGAATGGAAATACAGATCCGAAACTCTGTCTAATCATTAGTTCAAAGTCCAAACAGTTATGCTGCTGCTGCTGCTGCTATGTCACTTCAGTCATGTCCGACTCTGTGCGACCCCATAGACGGCAGCCCACCAGGCTCCGCCGGCCCTGGGATTCTCCAGGCAAGAACACTGGAGTGGGTTGCCATTTCCTTCTCCAATGCATGAAAGTGAAAAGTGAAAGTGAAGTCGCTCAGTCGTGCCCGACTCTTAGCGACCCCATGGACTGCAGCCTACCAGGCTCCTCCATCCATGGGATTTTCCAGGCAAGAGTACTGGAGTGGGGTGCCATTGCCTTCTCCCCAAACAGTTATAGTCCTTTGTTATTCCTAAACTCTTCTTTACTTCTTGCTTTTACTTACATTTTGGGGCACTAAAAGGAAAGAAATGGGTACGGGAACTTGTATTTATTAATAAATCATAATAAAAACAATAAAAATTAAATAAAACCATCATTTATTGAGCTACTTTGCCAACAAAGTTTCGTCTAGTCAAGGCTATGGTTTTTCCTGTGGTCATGTATGGATGTGAGAGTTGGACTGTGAAGAAGGCTGAATGCCGAAGAATTGATGCTTTTGAACTGTGGTGTTGGAGAAGGCTCTTGAGAGTCCCTTGGACTGCAAGGAGATCCAACCAGTCCATTCTGAAGGAGATCAGCCCTGGGATTTCTTTGGAAGGAATGATGCTAAAGCTGAAACTCCAGTACTTTGGCCACCTCATGCGAAGAATTGAGTCATTGGAAAAGACTCTGATGCTGAAAGGGATTGGGGGCAGGAGGAGAAGGGGACGACAGAAGATGAGATGGCTGGATGGCATCACTGACTCAATGGATGTGAGTCTGGGTGAACTCCGGGAGTTGGTGATGGACAGGGAGGCCTGGCGTGCTGCGATTTATGAGGTCGCAAAGAGTCGGACACGACTGACCGACTGATCTGATCTGATCTGATCTGATTCAGTAAGAGGCACAGCTTTGGATATTTTCCACGTGTTTTCTCATTAATCCTCTCAAAAATCCTATGACATATGTAATATTATCTTTATTTACCAGATGAGGAAATAAAGCTCAGGAAGATTTACTTAGAGGTCTCTCTGACTCTGGCTTTCCCTGGTGGCTCAGCGGTAAAGAATCCATCCGCAATACAGGAGATGCAGGAGAACCGGGTTCAATCACTGGGTTGAGAAGATCCCCTGGAGTAGGAAATGGAGACCCCTTCCTGTATTCTTGCCTGGGAAATCCCATGGACTGAGGAGCTTGGAGGGCTACAGTCCATAGGGTGCCAAGAGTTGGACACGACTTAGCAACTAAACCACCACCACTCTCTGACTCTATGATCATTATATGCTCTTAGTTACTCTGGAAAAATTGGAAATAAGCTTCAGTTCCTTCATAGTTTTATTCAGGGGTAGTCTTGGTGGGAGAGGAATAAAAATAGGGATAGTCTTCTTCAAGACATACAATATGTTAGCTCCAGAGACTATCTGCAATATTCAAGAAAAATATGCAAAACTGAAAACTTATTTTTAATCCCTATCCTTAATTTTGATAAAGGAGAAAATAAAAATTTTCTTTTGTGCTGCAAATCTATTTTTCATTAAAAGCAGACATTCTCTCAAGTAATATTAAATATTGGGCAGGCAACCAAAATATATTGCCAATTTCCATTCTTAATTTGGTCGTGTGAAGCTATTTCTAATTTTCTCTGACAACAGGTTTTCCAGGCTGACAATTGCTCAGCAAAATTGCATTATGACAAATCCTTAAGCCTTGAGAGATCTTGCAATAGCAAAAATAGAAATTTCAGAGCTATATCTCATGAAAGATTTCATTTTAAGGCGAGACACATGTGAAGAACTGCTATAAAAATTAACACGTCTCTGGGGTCGCACAGAGTCGGACACGACTGAAGCGACTTAGCAGCAGCAGCAGCAAAGAATCCATAACACTTGCATTTCTGGTAATAGTTATAAATATTCAGGTTTTGCTTTAGAGGTGTCTCAGTGTATATGAGTGGACTCAGAACAGAGAACTTTTTGTAAGATACATAACAATTTGAGTGTAAGGATGCAGGTGGATGTAAGATAAAGTGAAATTCACTGCTTTGTAGTTGATAATCTCTGACTAACATTGATGGGGCTGCCTTGTTAATCTGTAAACATTTTAAATACACAAAAATTATGATATTCATCAAGTAACTGGAAAAGCTTCAAATCTGCGATTTAACCTAGAAACTCGAAGGGAAAAAATAAACAGATTAAGGATCTAGATGGAAATCTGAGCACACAGGACTACAAACCATCCTCCCCTCTGTTCACTTCTAATTATTTTCTAGAGTAGACAGAAGGAAATAAAGGGAAATCTGTATGATTTCAGAAAATGAGAGGACTATACACCAAATAAAAGTAGAGATGGACAGTTGGCCAATTTCATATTAATCAAAGAAGAAGGCCAAACCTTCACTGGGAAACAGATGGAACAAACCACCAGTCTTTGCTATCCTAAATTTACAGTGATATGTTTATGGGGTAGCTGTTTTGGGCAAATGCTGGTTTCTAAGGTCTTAAAGACATATCAGAGAGACTACAGTTTTGACAAACAGAACTTTCTATTCCAGGGATTATTTCTCCCTATACTAGGTATAGTCCAGTTGCTTGCTAAATGCATCAGGGGGTTGGATGACTATGTCATAACAAAAGCAGTCCTGGCATTTAAAGAAGGTTACCCTCACAAACCCATTAAAGAAATAATTTGTCCCAAGGACAAAGATTTATACTTAGACACTGCTAGTCAAATAAAACTAGTATTTATTTTATTAAATAGTAGCTTTAAAAAGGGAACTTGTTAAACATCTTTTTTTATTTTTAATAAAATTTAAGGAAGTGTGAAAAGTCTTAAACAGATGGAAACATTCACTGAAATGAAAAATCATCAAATTAACAAATACAGTTTCTGGAAATTTAACAAAAACTAAGAATATTTAATTCTGAAAAAATAATTGGGACAATTAAAAGCTGATTAATTATTATAGAAGCTGTATTTATGAATAAAGAGAAAAACTTGAGATTCTCATAGAACTAACAGGAAAGGATAAAGATGAAAATGTTTGAGTCATTCAAGAAAGAGGAGTTGCTCTTCCCCCTCCTCATCTATGCCAAGAAGCAGAATCATTGGCTCAAAGATGTGTGTCAATGGTTTAATATCAGCAAGTAAAGACCTTGAAAGTCATCACTCCTGCCCTTAGAATGAGAGCATGTTAGGCAAAATAAAAGTCCTAATAATTTCTCTTGAACCCATTAAGGGATTGAAATTTGCAGGGAAAATGATCACCTCAAACTGAAAGAGAATTACATTCAGAGAGTCCTATCTAAAATAGGTTTATCTGCAGCAGAAGATGTTAGAACCATAACCTGGTAGGAATCCTTAAGTGGTGATTTTGATGAATTGTTGGAGCCTGAATGTGAGCTGGTGTGAGAGTAAGAAAACTGCTAGGAAAGCAATATCAGGGGACGACCCCCCACCCCCCCCACACACACACAATTTTTTACTACAAAGAACACCACCACCTTGTGGTTCTGATGAGAGAAGGGAAAAATAGTCGTTGTAAAACATGTACAGTTGTGAGATTTGGACCAAGGAAGGCTGAACGTCAAAGAATTGATGCTTTCAAATTGTGGTGCTGGAGAAGACTCTTGAGAGGTCCTTAGACTGCAAGGAGATTAAACCAGTCAATCCTAAAGTAAATCAACCCTGAATATTCATTGGACGGACCAATACTAAAGCTGAAACTCCAATACTTTGGCCACCTGATGCAAAGAACTGACTCATTGGAAAAGACCCTGATGCTGGGAAAGATTGAGGGCAGGAGGACGGAGCAACAGAGGATGAGATGGTTTGATAGCATCACCAATTCAGTGGACAGGAGTATGAGCAAACTCTGGGAGATAGTAAAGAACAGGGAAGCAGTCCATGGAGTTACAAATAGTTGGACACGAGTGACTCAACAACAACAACAGCAAAAGATGCCCAGACCCTTCTCCATAACAGAGCCCTACTCTCCAGGTGAGAGACCTTTCCAGAGCATTATCCCAGACGGACTGTTGACATTCCTCCTGCTCTGGCACCCTTTAGCCTTCCTATCTCACATAAGTGGAAAACCAAAGTTAACACGCCACAGGGCTTCAAGGAATTAGATTGGGAATTCTGCAGTCACAGAGAGGAGGAATAATGGCTTAGAATTTCCCAAAACTAATGACAGACATCAAACCACAGATCCAGGAAACTCAGAGAACATTAAACAGAATCGACACCAAAAATATCTATACGTAGGCAAATTGTATTCAAACTACAGGAAAACAAAGACAAAGGAAAATATTTAAAGAAATTGAGGGTGGAGGGGAAACTGACTTCTAGAGGAAATGGGACAGGAACTACAGTGGACTTCTCATCAAAAATCATGCAAGCCAGAAGAGAATGAGATGGACTATTTTAAATGTTTTTAAAAGAAAAGCAAACTAAACATCTACATCCAGTTAAAGTACCTATAAAAAGCAAAGGAAAAATAAAGCCTCCTTCAGGTCATTCATTGTTGTTACATCTGTCCTGCAAAAAAGTAATGTTAAAACAAGTGTTGAGGACAGAAGGAAACTGATATGTGTTAAATACTGAAAGTGCAGTGAAAGTTGCTCAGTTGTGTCTGACTCTTTGAGACCTCATGGATGGTATAGTCCATGGAATTCTCCAGGCCAGAATACTGAAGTGAGTAACCTTTCCCTTCTCCAGGGGATCTTCCCAACCCAGGGATCAAACCCAGGTCTCCCCCATTGCAGGAGGATTCTTTACCAACTGAGCCACAACGGAAGCCCAAGAATACTGGAGTGGGTAGCTTATCCCTTCTCCAGTGGCTCTTTCCAACCCAGGAATCAAACCAGGGTCTCTTGCATTGCAGGCGGATTCTTTACCAACTGAGCTATGAGGGTCCATATAATAAAAGGAAAAGCACTAGAGAAAGAATGAGGGGAAAAAACTTTTATATTTTTCTTACTGTTAGATGATCTAAAAAATATGTGTTTAAACTAATGATTAGGTTCTCAGTGATGTCAGTATCACAGTGGTACAAGATTTTGAGGTGGTGGTTTTCCCTGCAAATCCCTAATAGGGTTCCAGAAAAGTCATTACGATTTTTTTCATTTCATCCACCATGCTCTTTGTCCCAATTTTAAACAACTAATTAAGCATCCAATCATGATCAGAAGTGCCTCTCTGGGAGTTGTGGGATCCAGCACCATAAGCCAAAAGACCAGAGAGGAATCTCAGGCAGACAGACCTCCATGCAGGCTATGGAACCAGCAAACCCACCCCAACCCTACTCACCCTGGTCAGGGCAATTTTGAAGAGTGCTAACTTAGGGAGATACTGATGAGAGAGATTTTATAGACGTCCATCCTTCTAAACGGACTATTCCAACATACGAGGTTGCAAACATTTTGAAGAGGCTGAGTGGAAGTTTGCCAGCACTGCTTCTCCCCAGGGTGACAAAGTGCATGGCTGAATTAGCCAGCAGCAACTCCTCCTGAGGAGGAAAGTTAGTGCCCAGCTAATGTACCTGTCCAAGACACTGCTGGAGAAAACTGTTTCCTTCCCGCAGCTTCCACAATGGGAACTCCATGACTTGGGAGGATGAAGATATTGGGAAAGAGGCAGATGAGAAGATTAAAAGACATTAAAGTGATGCAGTTCTTGCTGCATGTCTTTGGACTTGAGCAGGAATTCCACCCATATGTCTCTGGGGGAATCTCACCTGAGGAAACCCCCCACACCATGTCTGCAAACACCCCCAGTACTCCAAGTACTAAACTTACACCTCCTCTCACTCTGCACCCAACTGCTTGGGCACCCCGACCCCTTGTGCAGCAGTGAGTGTGAGACCCTATAACAAAGTGCTTTCAGAAAAACAGACCAGGTCTGTGGACAAGGGAGGAACCACAAACTGAAGTTATAGTGTCACTTTCTGGAAAACAAAAGATTTCCCTCAGCCAGCCTGGTGAGTTGAGAGGCAAGGACATAAAAACTTAAGAATTCTGCCACAAGAGGGAGCAGTAAGTGTGGAGCAGGCAAATATACAAGGCTGGAGGAAACTAGATATAACAGGACAAATGAGTAGTTAATTATTAAAGGCAACTAGTAAAGATTTGGCAATCCACCACAGCTAGTCTCTCCTGAAGTTAGCATCTGTTTATATTGAGCTATCCATCTTTCACTTCTAGCTTATTCCTCCCTGTCTTTGTCTACTATAGAGACTATAAAAGCCAAGACTCCATTTCCAGCTTTTCTGTGTACATGAGACACAATTCTGGCTGATGAAATGTACACAGACTTTTGCTGGTGTTACCTCTTCTGTTTCCTTTTCTACTGCCTGAAGTATGAACCCAGGATAGGAAAGGACAGCTGTCATCTGCAACCATAAATTAGCATGAAACAACACCCCTTGTGCTAAAAGCAATAGAACAGGAAAAGTGGACAGCACCCTGGACTTCCACCACCAGCCCCAGACTCTCTAGCCTCATATATCCTATGATATAGCACAGCAAGGGTCTACTTGTTTAAGTCAATCTTTGTCAGGTTTTCTCTTACTACAGAAAAATTTTCTAAGTGATACACTGAACCTGGTAAAACTCAAAAGGTAAAAAGAGTGATGGATTGCACCTCAAAAGAATTTAAACTTTTTGAAAAGTATAAGGCACCATAAATAAAGTCAAAAGATGAGCGAAAAGTTTGAGAAAAATAATCAACAAACAATACAAGCTTAGAGAACCTAAATATATACATAAGCACTCATACAAATCAATAAAAAATTACAAACAGCCAAATAAAAAGAGAAAAATGATATGAATTAGAAAGCTCACAGAAGAATCTAAGTGGTCAAGATATATTTGTCTGTTTGTTTACTACAGTATTCAGGTTTCATATTCATAGGATGGGCAACTAAAAATGGTTGAAAAAAATGAGAAATAAATGGAAGCATTTGAAAAAATTGTTAGTAGTATTTGTATGCTCAGGGGAAAAGACAAGTTTTTAAAATGAGGTATATTCTCCCATCCAGTTACCTTTACTTCACAATATATAGGAAATAAATATGAGACATAGACACAAAATTCAAGTATAAACCAACATAGTTTCTGGAAGAAAACATTGTAGAATATCTTCATAAACTTGAGAGAAGAAAAGACAAAGTAGTAACCATATAAAAAAAATTGATAAATTGAGATTCATTAAAATTAAGAATGCTCATTCATCAAAAACATGATTAAGTGAGAAAAACAGGTAAGCCACTGCTGGGATAAGATATTTGCAATGCATATTTAATATAATATTTATAGCCACGACGTAAACGAACTCCCACAAATCAACAAGACAAAGACAAGGAACTCAAAATAAAATTGGTCAAATATAGGCACAAAAGAGAATTTCTAACTGGCCAGTGGGTATGAAAAGGTACTCAAAATTGGTACTGCTCAGAAAAGTGCAAATTTGAACCACAATGAGATATCTCTATGGAGTATCCCAAATTTAAAAAGACTGACAATGGCATAAGATATCAAGAAAATAGAATGATTTGAACAATTGTTTTACAATACCCACTAAAGCCAGAATCATGCCTACCCCATGACTTGTCAGTTCTGCTCACTGGTATATACACAAGAGAAATTAACAGGTCTGTCCTCCAAAGAACATAACCATAGAAGTGTTATTCATAATAGCAAAAAACTTGAAATAACTGAAATATTCATGAATGGCAGCAAGCATTTTCAAATTAGAATATATTCATACCATAGAGTATAATGAAATACTGTGTAACAATCATAAAGGAGAAAAACTATGGATTGAAGCAGCCATGCAGACAAAAATCTTCAGATATAATGCTGAATAAAGAAATCCAGTCACAAGGTCAATATATAGTAAGACTCCATAAAAGTTCAAGAACATAAAAAATTAAGGAGCCTGGTGGGCTACAGTCCATAGGGTCTCAAAAGAGTCGGACACGACTGAGCACACACACATGAAAGGAAAGGAGCTATCAACTCAGAAGCTATATGACGGAACTTTCTGGGCTATGGAAGTATTCTTATTTTAATTTGGATGATGGTTACAGGATAAATTAAAATTTTTCCTTGATCCGTACACTCAAGATTTGTGTATTTTATACACTATATTGCATATATTTTAGACTAATAAAAAGAACATTCAATAATGAAATACCATTATTTTCATTTTTAAGTGCATGCAATATAATACTCTTAAAATCAGAATAAATATTCTTTAGAAAATTAAAACACACTCATAGCTTCAGGATGCAGTGGATATTATAAAAAGAAGACCATTTGTGCTCTTTTCAAAAGATACAGACTCTAGAACTAGTTCTTAGTAGCCAAGGGACTTTGAAAAGTCACTCACTTCTCTTTGTCCTAACTTCTATATCTATGAGTGATCAATCTAGCACTGACATTGTGTAAACCAGACAATAATGGGTGTGTCAGTGTTTTGTATATTCTAAAACTGTATTAACATATTTTTGATGTCGCTTATGCATTTCAGAAGTTCGTCATTGGCCAAACAAGCAGAACAGTAAAATAGATTCTGCTTTTCATCGTGAAATGTTATTTTAGCTTTTATTTAAAGGAATTTTGACAGGTGATTTCTAATACTTCCCCATATTTAAATATTATAAAGTAGAAAATAAGTCCCCTATAAAGTCATATATTATTATTGGCATAAATTCTGTCCTTAGTCCATATATTAAAGAATGAGCTACTTGCGGGAAAAAACTGTATTTTATCAATGTTATATTCCCATGCAGTACCTCAAACAGTGCCAGGAATTCAGTCAGGCCTCAGTAATTTTTGGATGATGAATAAAAGAATTTTTGAAAATGAATGAAACACCTCCATCTGCCTTAAACTTTTTAATCTACACGTGCTCAGATATCTTTCCAACTCCACCTTTTTCAAACGGCTTTTTATTCTATCTTCCTTTTTCTTTAAGGCACTCTTGCCCTTCCCATTTTCACAATTTACTTAAATCAGCTATTAATAGGACTCTTTAGAGTGCTTTGTCTGTTTGATTCTTCTTAAGACTACTTAGTAATATCACTAAGAACTCAGGAGCTCCTTTCAAAATATCTCCATAAAAATACTGAGTTTGAAATTCAGCACAAATCTAAAGAAAAAAAGAACTTCCCTTTTTGGTTAAAATTATCCTCCACCTTGGGGCCTCCCCGGGGGCTCAGTGGTAAAGAATCCACCTGTAATGCAGGAGATAAGGGTTCAATCCCTGGGTCGGGAAGATCCCCAGGAGTAGGGCATGGCAACCCATTCCAGTATTCTTCCCTGGAGAAAGAATCCCATGGACAGAGCAGCCTGGAGAGCTACAGTCATGGGTTTACAAACAGTCAGACATGACTGAAGTGACTTAACATGCACCCACGCATCCTCCATCTATGTTATGAAGTCAAACACTGACCTTACGAACAATGAAATCTGGTAAGTCTAGTTTGCATAGGGGTTTAGGGCCTGGCATTATAACAGGTAAGAATGAATCTGACTCCATATCCGATCTGTTCCTTCTACTTTAACCTTTGTGCTTTGTTGCCTGTGCTTGGTCATTCTGGGGCTGCATGTAAAAAAGAATGTGGTCTATAGATTGAAACATACAGGATAGCCTATTCTAGGGGCTCTGACCTTTAAGAGTCCATTCATAAAGAGGTAAGTTGCAGAACAGAGAATAACATTTGTCTTACTAGAGATTTATAGGAAAATCATGACCTGACATACGTGGACAGCTACTAGAAAAAATGATTCTAACACCAAGAAGTTTGCAACAACTAACCACGTGGACAGCTACTAGAAAAAATGATTCTAACACCAAGAAGTTTGCAACAACTGAACACGTCCTTTTCTCACCTTGCCTTTAAACATGCCTTCCTGAAACCCTTGTAGAAGTTTGGGACTTTTGCAATGCCCTGCAATAACTCTTTCTCTGCTCCAAACTCCAACATTTTGGTTTGTTTGGTCTCACTGTGTCAGGCACACAAACTTGCATTTGTTTAATAGCATTTTGAGATCATCCAAGTACACACTTGACATTCACTTGACTATCTCTTGAAGTAAATACCTATTGAACCAAAACACTTATTAGTGATGAGCTGGCTTCCTTCAAGTAACCTGCTTGGACTCTGGCTTCCAATGAAACTAGGCCTATATCTTTGATTTTCTTTCATTCTTCTCGCCACACGCACACATACCTGGACAGACACACATACCCGACTTTGTGTATCTATACATATGATACTGGGCACAAGGTGGGTGAACGCTTCTTGACTTCTTTGCTGCCTTCTCATTTAATGCTGTTATAGCTCAACTTAACTTTCTGCTACTTATAAAGAATTATCCTTATTTTTAAATCCATATGGTTCTACTACACGTTTATTTTGGTAAAATATTCCTTGAGATAAAAAATCTTTCTGGATGCTGCTGATGTTAACAAAGAGGTGGAGATCTTCAAGGCCAACATTTTAGGTGCATTGGTGGCAACCACATGAATTTAATCTTAGAGTTTTATAGATAGCTATTCATAAATGAGTTTGGAAATGACCCCAGAAAGAAGAAACAAAAGTTGCATTTGGACATCATCACATGTTATCCAAAAAACTTGGATTACATGATCTTTAAGCAACAATCTAGCTTTGATAAGGTACCAATCTAGGTAAGAGAGCTGCGAACTGATATTTTATTCTAGGAGAGGAAAAGATAGAAGGGAAGGAAGTGTTTATTGATGTAAGCATATCTTTTTACAATTCAGGGCAATGAAAAAAACAAAGAGTATCTATATCAAATGCTGTGTGAACTCATTTCATTAAAAATGCAACTTTTCACTGGTGTAAAAAGGAGGTCTATTTTATAATAGACACTACTTTTGAAGTTATATTCCTCAATTTTTAAGTAGGAAGTTAAAAGCAATATTTCCAATATTTCTTAATTCAGCTGATTTCTTCACTTAAGCAACTCAAGACTCCTTTGGCTACAAACGAATAACAGAAATAGTGTCAAATATCCTTCTCTAACGAAGGACATCATTTTTATTTTAAGAAAAGTGGGGAGTTATGCAGTTTTTTAAAAAGCGCACCACACAATTTCCAAAATGTATCTCTAGTTACCCCATTAATATTAAGCATCAAGTGCAAAATAAATCAAAAAGATGCTATTGAGCCTTGTAAATCTGTTCTAAAGAGCTATAACAAATGAAGGTGATTAAACTTGAAAAATTGCTGTAAACTTCCTGAAGATTAACAGAAAATTAGCAGTCACTTTGTCTTCCCGTTTGTGCACTGGGCAAAATTAAATTCACGGAAAAGTCTAGGATCCCTTTAAATCCCAGCTAGTCATCTTCTAGGAAGGGGCATGGGTGCTTGCACCCTCCTACCCTCACCCCCACCTCTGCCCCCAGCCTTTGATGTTTCCTAGCGATAAAGGTTTAGAAGTTCTCAGGCTGCTTTGTGCCACCCCTCCCCCCAAGCATCTGACTTGTTTGTGCCTTTCTCTCTGTGCGATTTCACTGTGTATTTAGCCCTCCAGAGCAGCAGTTTCCTTAGCAACAAGCTTGCCCTTTTAGAGGCTCAAATGATGACAGCGGTTTATGGGCCTGCGTTCTCCCAGGCCTCCTTGCTGCCTGCTCCTCTGTCTCCCTCATGAATGCTCAAAGGTCAAAAAGTAAAGTCCGTGTTGTTTCACTCTTCAAACAAAGGGCAGGAAGCTACACCGGGTTGGGAAAACAGTTTCACAGGGGTATCTCATGTAGAAGTCATATTCTAAGGTTTAAATGAAAAAGAACTATTTTCTCTGGCACAAGAGGACAGAGAGGTAGAAACAGATTACAGAGGTTAGACCTAGAGGGCTGGCTGTGTGGAGAGATACAGATGGGGAACACAGGATGAGTTGGTGGGAAAACAATGTCATCATGTCCCTCTTTCTCTAGATCTTAGAGCCACAGTAATGGAAGAAATACTGGGGACCAGTGCACAACCAGGTACAAGCATGGGTTCCGCAATTTGGGGCCTGTGCTCTGAGCCTTTTTATTTAAAATTCACCTTTTAGTAGTTACGACTCTGTACTTCCCATGCAGAGGCACAGGTTCAGTCCCTCAGTGAGGAACTAAGGCCCTACATCCTGCACTGTGCGGTCAAAAAATATATATATATTCACCTTTTAGGTATGAATTTTGGACATTTAAAAGCTATAATAAAAGAAACACTCAGTGGGTCATCTACTGAATTTTAATAAAGTGCCATTAGATCAATACTAATTTCTATGTACAGAATTTCTAATTCTTTCATGGAGTCATCAGATATTCATTACCAGCCTACAACACAAAGGGGAATCTTCTAAGCTTTGGGGAATGTCAATGGGCAACACAGACTTTTAAAATGGAGAAGTTGGAAAGCCAAAGGAGGGATGGTGACACAACCCAGATATCATAATCCAGGCAAAATTTGTTACCACCTTTAGGATCAGAGGGACTCAGGGCAGAGATAGTATTATCAGAACCCATAAGCCAGGACCCATTTTTATTTTTTTTATTTTTTTTCTTCAAGGACCCATTTTTAAAAAATTGATTTCATCTTCAGATCCTAATACAGTAATTTTGAAGGTGGAGTTTGAGAGTCTGTAGGGTTTTTTTTTAAGTAAAAATCACAGATGATCTCGATCACGGCTGTCTTCAGAGTTTACTCAATAAACACCAGAAAGAAAAGGAGACATAAGAGTACTGATGACCAAGGAAATACAAGTATTTGGGGGGGCCTGTGACAGGAGGGGGCTTCCTAGGTGATGGTAGTGGTAAAGAATCCACCTGCCAATGCAGGAGACTTAAGAGACTCGAGTTTAATCCTTGGGTTGGAACGATCCCCTGGAGGAGGGAATGGCTACTCACTCCAGTCTTCTTGCTGGGAGAATGCTATGGACAGAGGAACCTGGTGGGCTACAGCCCATGGGGTCGCAAAGAGTCGAACACGACTAAGTGCCTGAACACACAGCACATGACTGCAGGGTTGGGGGCTGCTGATGGTAGTCTGGAGAATCACAAGCCCCTCCCTGAGGGTTTAATTGCACTTAGGGAGAAAGCTTGACAGAAAGAGAGGAGAGAGTGGGTAGGACACAGGGCCTGCATGAGTAAAGCGTCATTGAACAAGGATGATGAGGGTTCATCTGGGTTGCTGACATGACCGGAATAGCTGGAGTTTGGAGAGTAGAGTGGCTGGTCATCAGGCAGGAGAAGTGGGCAGGGCCACCTATATGAAGCTGTTTGGACTTCAGAGTAAGAAAAGCCAGTAAAGGGCATTAGGCAAAGAACAATTTGTGTTGTATAATTTATTTTGCAATAACATTGGGTATTTTCATTTTGGTCTGCTTATTCTTTTCCAGTGTCCTTATACTGCTTGGAGCTATTTTCTGCCCGGCCTTTTCACATTTCATTACATTTCAGTTCATTCATTCACTTAACCAATATGCCTTGAGTACATTCTGCTTACTAGCCATTGTTCACATATTTGAGAAAGAATGATTTTTTTAAAAAAGCAAAACAATCACTCACAGAGCTTATATTCCACTGGCAGAGGTGGGGCTGGATACAAGTAAATAACAAACAAAACACAGTAATCAAGTAAGGTGGTTTCAAATTGGGATAAGTGCTCTAAAGAAAAGAAAAAATGTGAACACAGCAGGGAAGGAGAAGCTGGGACAAACTGGGAGTGTGGCATTGACATATGTACACTACCATGTGTAAAATAGATAGCTAGTAGGATCCTGTTGTATAGCACAGAGAGCCCAGCTCAGTGATCTGTGATGACCTAGTGGGGGTGGGGAGGGATGGGAGAGTGTAAAGAGAGGCTCAAGAGGGAGATGATATATGTATATATACAGCTGATTCACTTTGTTGTACAACAGAAACTAACACAACATTGTAAAGCAATTATACTCCAATAATAAAAAAAGAAAACAAAATGAAAGAGAAATAATAGAGGAGGTTTAGAAGTGGCTCAGCTCCTTACCTATAATGGTACCTCTCTGAGGAACTTACCTATGATGGTACCTCTCTGAGGAACTTGTACTTAGCTGAAATTTCAAAAATAAAAAGTAAAGATCTGGACAAAAAGTATTTAAGCAAGAGGGAACAAGTGCAAAAACGTATAGCATGCCAGATTAAGGTGGATGAAGGGCTCTGGGATGGGAGTATCTTAGATTAAAATGCTTTATTAGGATGACCAACAAAATGATGCATTTGAAAAATGTTGAGGTTATGATGATGCAATATGACATAATAAAAAAGGAACTTTAAGAAAAAAATTAAAACCTAAAAAGGAAATAAAGCTTCACTTCAGTTCAGTTCAGTTCAGTCACTCAGTCGTGTCCAACTCTTTGCGACTCCATGAATTGAAGCACGCCAGGCCTCCCTGTCCATCACCAACTCCCGGAGTTCACTCAGACTCACGTCCATTGAGTCAGTGATGCCATCCAGCCATCTCATCCTCTGTCGTCCCCTTCTCCTCCTGCCCCTAATCCCTCCCAGCATCTAGTTATCTCTGAAGTGAATATTTATATGGTAGTAATAATTGAACATCCCTTGTGGCTCAGCTGGTAACGAATCTGCCTGCAATGCAGGAGGCCTGGGTTCAATCCCTGTGTTGGGAAGATTCCCTGGAGAAGGGAAAGGCTACCCACTCCAGTATTCTGGCCTGGAGAATACCATGGACTGTATAGTCCATGGGGTCGCAAAGAGTTGGACACAACGGAGTGGCTTTCAGTTTCACTGTTGTAAATAAAAATGAAGACCAAAAGAATGGTGTGTGCAAAAACAGATCCTGAGGAATTCTCTGGCAGTCCTGTGGTTAGGACTCCTTGCTTCCACTGCCAGGGGCCCAGATTCCATTCTCGGGTCAAGGGCCTAAGATCTCACAAGCCCATGATGCAGCCAAGTAATAATAATAAAAACCCAGATCCTGGAAGGGAAGGGTTCAATTACAAGTAATTCACTGAAGAAATGCCTTTAGGAAGAAATCAAAAAGAGAAAGAGGGAAGCAGTACATGGATGGTTTCAGGCCAAGTCCCCACTGAGCATGACTCAAGTCAGAAGGAGGAAAAGAAGCTGGGATTTCACAATCCCTACACATGGCCACCTGGGGTGACATTAAATTTTAGGTAGTTAAATTTAATTTAATTTAATTTAACATTAAATTCTTTGGACTCTCTGGGTGGCAAGAACACTGAGCATCTCCAGTGTCCAGAGTCTGGTGGAGAGAGGGCAACATGAATAACAGAACAAAAAGCACACAGAAGCTTCTGGGGAGTGGCATGACAATAGGGAGGAATGGGAAAGGGAAAAGAAATAAATGTGACCTTACTTTGTCACCATCACAACATAGCATTTAAGTACCTAATAACCACTAGACTCTGTTAGGATTGGCTGGCATATGTATTAACTATTTATCCCTGAAAATGACTTAAACCCTTTCCCCCTAATTCTTACATTTCATTTCCAAAGTATGCTTAGTTGTTTCATTTGGAACTGTCCTCAGAACTTGTCATATGTTCTTAAATTTTCAAGATTTTCAGAAACAGTCTAAATCCATTCATAGCTGAGTTTTCTAATATTGTATGCAGTCAAACTCAGTTAAAAATTAAATGGACTTTTGATATGCTAGCACTAGTTACTCTGAGTGGCTAGTGATAAAAATAAGGACAATTAAAAAATGGAATTTGTAAAAATCATCCTATGCAATGACTGCATTACTGGTATAAACATGTTCTGTTTGAAGAGGTCTCCCTTTAAGGAGACTCAATGCAGTGGGATGATATGTTGGTTTATTGTGAAAAAGCAAAGGGATGAATTCATTCATAGTCATGCCTTCATGGTATGTCTTTAACCAAAGATGCAGATAGAATGTAGGTAAGCCTGGAATGTTCTCTTCAGGCTCTAATTAGGTCAATCTAGCACAATTCATCCCTTATGATAATACAGTGGTGGTGGTGGTTTAGTAGCTAACTGGTGTCCAACTCTTGCAACCCCATGGACTGTAGCCTGCCAGGCTCCTCTGTGCATGGGATTTTCCAGGCAAGAATACTGGAGTGGGTTTCCATGCCCTCCTCCAAGGGATCTTCCTGAGCCAGGGATCTCCTGCATTGCAGGCAGATTCTTTACCAACTGAGCTATAAAGTGACAAATAGATTCAAGGGATTAGACCTGATAAGACAGAGTACCTGAAGAACTATGGATGGAGGTTTGTGGTATTGTACAGGAGACAGTGATCAAGACCATCCTGAAGGAAAAAAAATGCAAAAAAGCAAAATGGCTGCCTGAGGAGGCCTTACAAATAGCTGTGAAAAGAAGAGACACTAAAGGCAAAGGAGAAAATAAAAGATATACCCATTTGAATGCAGAGTTCCAAAGAACAGCAAGGAGAGTTAAGAAAAACCTTCCTCAGCAATCAATGCAAAGAAATAGAGGAAAACAACAGAATGGGAAAGACTAGAGATCTCTTCAAGAAAATTAGAGACACCAAGGGAATATTTTATGCATAGATGAGCACAATAAAGGACAAAAATTCTATGCACCTAACAGAAGCAAAAGATGTTAAGAAGAGGTGGCAAGAATACACAGAAGAACTATACAAAAAAAAGATCTTCGTGATCCAGATAACCATGATGGTGTGAGCACTCACCTAGAGCCAGACATCCTGGAATGCAAAATCAGGTGAGCCTTAGGAAGCATCACTACGAACAAAGCTAGTGGAGGTGATGGAATTCCAGGTGAGCTATTTCAAATCCTAAAAGATGATGCTGTGAATGTGTTGCACTCAATATGCCAGCAAATATGGAAAACTCAGCAGTGGCCACAGGACTGGAAAAGGTCAGTTTTCATTCCAATCCCAAAGAAAGACAATGCCAAAGAATGCTCAAACTACTGCACAATTGCACTCATCTCACATGCTAGTAAAGTAATGCTTAAAATTCTCCAAGCCAGGCTTCAGCAATATGTGAACCATGAACTTCCAGATATTCAAGCTGGTTTTAGAAAAGGCAGAGGAACCAGATATCAAATTGCCAACATCTGCTGGATCATCGAAAAAGCAAGAGAGTTCCAGAAAAACATCTATTTCTGCTTTATTGACTATGCCAAAGCCTTTGACTGTCTGGATCACGATAAACTGTGGAAAATTCTGAAAGAGATGGGAATACCACACCACCTGATCTGCCTCTTGAGAAATTTGTATGCAGGTCAGGAAGCAACAGTTAGAACTGGACATGGAACAACAGACTGGTTCCAAATAGGAAAAGGAGTACGTCAAGGCTTTATATTGTCACCCTGCTTATTTAACTTATATGCAGAGTGAAGAAGTGAAGTGAAGTGAAGTCGCTCAGTCGTGTCCGACTCTTTGCGACCCCATGGACACCAGGCTCCTCCATCCATGGGATTTTGTAGGCAAGAGTACTGGAGTGGGTTGCCATTTCCTTCCCCAGGGAACTTCCCAACCCAGAGATCGAACCTGGGTCTCCCACATTGTAGACAGACGCTTTACCGTCTGAGCCACCAGGGAAGTCTACATCATGAGAAACACTGGGCTGGAAGAAGCACAAGCTGGAATCAAGATTGCCAGGAGAAATATCAATAATGTCAGATATGCAGATGACATCACCCTTATGGCAGAAAGTGAAAAGGAACTAAAAAGCCTCTTGATGAAAGTGAAAGAGGAGAGTGAAAAAGTTGGCTTAAAGCTCAACATTCAGAAAACGAAGATCACGGCATCTGGTCCCATCACTTCATAGCAGATAGGTGGGGAAACAGTGGAAACAATGTCAGACTTTATTTTGGGGGGCTTCAAAATCACTGCAGATAGTGACTGCAGCCATGAAATTAAAAGACGCTTACTCCTTAGAAGGAAAGTTATGAGCAACCTAGATAGCATATTCAAAAGCCGAGACATTACTTTGCCAACAAAGGTCCATCTAGTCAAGGCTATGGTTTTTCCAGTGATTATGTATGGATGTGAGAGATGGACTGTGAAGAAAGCTGAGCACTGAAGAATTGATGCTTTTGAACTGTGGTGTTGGAGAAGACTCTTGAGAGTCCCTTGGACTGCAAGGAGATCTAACCAGTCCATTCTAGAGGAGATCAGTCCTGGGTGTTCTTTGGAAGGACTGATGCTAAAGCTGAAACTCCAGTACTTTGGCCACCTCATGCAAAGAGTTGACTCATTGGAAAAGACCTTGATGCTGGGAGGGATTGGGGGCAGGAGGAGAAGGGGATGACAGAGGATGAGATGGCTGGATGGCACCACTGACTTGATGGACATGAGTTTGAGTAAACTCCAGGAGTTGGTGATGGACAATGAGGCCTGGCATGCTGCAATTCATGGGGTTGGAAAGAGTCGGACACAACTGAGTGACTGAAGTGAACTGAACTGATGTTTGAAAAAAACGTAGAGAGGAAAGTCATCCTAAAGATTTTTTATTCTTACTTTACCTCTGTAATTATAGCCTCAATAAAAGCTGGGAAAGTGGGAAAGTGACGCACTTTACATCAAATGGCCTCAACATACTGTATGGCCCTTGTTAATGAAGGGATTCTTCTGACTTTGGCACTGAGAAAATGGTACAATAACAAAGATATGTTCAAATAAAATCAGAAACTTGGAATTAAAACTCCCATGCCCAATTTGCCACTTTTCTGCTTTGAGCCAATCTGCTTTGCACTTTCAGGAATAATTGATTATGGCTTCAAGGTGAAGTTTGGCTAAAGCCAAGTTAAACATGTTCCAGGACTACCCTGGGGCTATCAAAGCCTGAAAAAGATAAGAGTTGGACCCATAAAAAACTACTTTCAGGACCCAAAAAACTCAATTTAATTCCAAACACAATATTCAATCACTTTCAGATCAGATCAGATCAGATCAGTCACTCAGTCGCGTCCGACTGTTTGCGACCCCATGAATCACAGCACGCCAGGCCTCCCTGTCCATCATCAACTCCCAGAGTTCACTCAGACTCAAGTCCATCGAGTCAGTGATGCCATCCAGCCATCTCTTCTTCTGTCGTCCCCTTCTTCTCTTGCCCCCAATCCCTCCCAGCATCAGAGTCTTTTCCAATGAGTCAACTCTTCGCATTTAGCCTCATTAAATATATCATTATTAATAAAATTATTAGTAATACTTTAATGAGAGCAAATGGAAAAGGAAATGACAACCCACTTCAGTACTCTTGCCTGGGAAATCCCATGGACAGAGGAGCCTGGCAGGCTACACTCCATGAGGTCCAAGAGTCGGACATGATTTAGCAACTAAACAACAACTATATATGTTTATATGGCTGATCCATTTGCTGTACAGTAGAAACTAGCATTCTTGCCCCTCTTCTAATTCATTCAAGCCCACAGGAGCTACTGTGACTTTTTAAATGTCATTCCCTTGCCTAAAATTCTTTCATTGGTTCCCTTTGTCTTGGAATACCTGCTGAACGCTGTTTCTTTGTTAAGACTCCACTTAATCTGGATTCTCCTACCTATCTATGTCATCATATACAACATTCCCCTGACTCTCAATCCATAGCTACATTGACCTGTCATTCAATCCAAACACAACAGCCCTTTCCTACTTCTTGGTCTCTCCAATTTCCTCTGCCAAGAATGCATCTCTTCTAGCTCTGTATATGGTGGTGTCATTTTTATTCTTTATGTATGTACTCAAATACCATCTTCCAGAAACTGGCAGACTTCATCATCTTCACCCATATCCTCTTATCTTTACCTTGCAGGCCTGACTTCCAACTGCTTGCACTTGCACTTCTTTAGCTGAGGGTTTTCACCTGGCTATATGGGCAGTATGATGGAAAAGCCAGGGAATGCCCTCTTTGGTGCCCTTCACCCGCAGCCAGTCTCAACCAATAACTGAAAATAGTTCTTTTGTAAATATTCCAACTCTTGCTCCCCTGGAATGGGATAGTTGAGAGACCATGTTCAATACCATTTCCAAAAGTTCCCAGGGAGATTCAGCTGCAGTTGCCCAAGTGATAACATGATGGATAAAGCATCCTCGATTGGCTGTTTTCCCTCTTTGCCTCATCCATTGTGCTTCCAGTGATTCTTGGGATGACCTCCCAAGTAAACTACTTGTGGTCAAATTCTTATCTCAGAGTCTGTTTCTGGAGTAACCAAACAAATAAAGAGGCCTTTCCTGGCCACTCTTTCTATAGAGGCCACCATCAGTTACTCAAATTTATTACCTACATTGTTTCTTTTGTAAAACACATCATAATTACTAAAAGTCTTGTTTGTTTGTTTGTTGTTTACTTGTTTTCTATTTGTTTTCCTGAGACTTTATCTTCTCAACTACTGTATCCCCTTAGTTAGTCCTATGTCAGAGAGATTAATTGATACTCAATAAATATTTGTTAAATGAATAAACAAATGATTGAACCAGTATTCTACTTCTTCCTTGTCATGCCATGATTATAAAGTAGCTATATTTTTATTAAAAGACTTGTAGATTGTCTTTTTGCCTTTTCATACTGTTCATGGAGTTCTGACAAAGGTCCATACAGATAAAGCTATGGTTTTTCCAGTAGTCATGTGCAAATGTGAAAGTCAGACCATAAAGAAGGCTGAGAGCTGAAGAATGGATGCTTTGGAATTGTAGTACTGGAGAAGACTTTTGAGAGTCCCTTGGACTAAAAGGAGATCAAACTAGTCTATCCTAAAGGAAATCAACCATGAATATTCATTGGAAAGACTGCTGCTAAAGCTGAAGCTCCAATACTTTGGCCACCTGATGCAAAGAGCTGACTCACAGGAAAAGACCCTGATACTGGGAAAGATTGAGAGCAGTAGGAGAAGCAGGAGAAGGGGATGACATAGTTAGATGGCATCACCAACTCAATAGACATGAATTTGAGCAAACTCCGGGAGATAGTGATGGACAGAGGAGCTTGGCAAGCTGCAGTCCATGGAGTCACAAAGAGTCAGACACAATTTAGCAACTGAACAACAACAAGATTCTATTAATGAAGACTTTTATGCTACTTCCAGCCATGTCAGGCAACCAAACCACTGAAACATTCTGAAATGTTCTGAGAGCTTTAAGAGAACAATACAGAGAGAGATTGCAATTCAAATTTTCCAAATCTAAGCCTAGTAGAATTTTTACTGTATTTCACTATTACAAATTTTATATAGATCCAAGTTTCCTTTTCAGGCATGGAGATGGGTCCATATCAAAACATTCACAGCTCTAGCCGGCCTGATTTGCCTTGTGTCAAAAGTTATGTGATAGTCAATTGGTAGCCCAAGGTCAGGGATGCAGCTGTGTCCAAAAAAATAAAATAAAAACAACAAAGTATTCATTATGGAAGGCTAACTGGACAGAATGGCATCTGAACCCTTGGCCTTGTTAAAGTATCCTTCAAATGGTGTGCAGCCAATATCTGCAATCCTTATCTTTTTATTTCTTCCTTTCATTTGGCTTAAACCCACTTTGTATTTCTAGCCTAAAAAGCCCCTCACAAAATATTTTGTCCTTCTTATACTTGTAAATTTTATTTCCTTTCACAGTCAAATTCATATACTCATTGTCTCCAGTGCTCACAATCCATCACAATTAGTCTATTTTTCTCACCTCTTCTGATGAGGAAGTCACCCAATAATTTCCAAATTGAAGTATCCTTCCATATTAAATCACCTGCCTATCCCTGTTTTCCTAATGTTTTTCTTTTTGATTACATAGCAAAGGTGATCATACTGCAAGTATTCAAAAAGTTATCTGTAGACTGGTTATGAAAAACTCCTGCCTCTGGGGCTATTTCTCTGTCTTCTTCACTGTGTCCTCATTTTGTGGGGACATTTCTCAAGACTGTGTCCTTGGTCATAACCTTTTAAGCTCAAGCAGTGACCAAGGAATCATCTATGGGTAGTTTGGCTATAACATGTGCAAAGAGATGTTTATAGGAGATATGGATGAAATGGCTGATGAATTAATTGAAAGCCTAAAATACTAGGCCATCAAGAGGGGTCGTGTATGGTTCCCCATGTATGTAACACCCTCCTGAATGTCACAGGACTTGAAACAGATATAAACCTAGGTTTCATAACTTATATATGCACACATTCTCACAAACATCCATCTTCTGGAGAATCTTTATTATATAATCTTTTAAACATCTTAAATTTCTTTTTTAATAATTTTATTTATTTATTTTGGTCTGTGCTGGGTCTTCATTGCTGCACAGGCTTTTCTCTAGTTGTGGCAAGCAGGTGCTACTCTCTAGCTACAGTACGCATGCTTCTCATTGAGATGGCTTCTCTTCTCATGGAGCATAGGCTCTTAGGGTGCACAGGCTTCAGTAGCTGTGATACACCAGCTTAGTTGCTCCGTGGCATGTAGGATCTTCTTGGATCAGGGATTGAACCCGTGTCTCCTGCATTGGCAGCTGGATTCTTTACCACTGAGCCACCAAGGAAACCCTAAACATCTTTAAAAATGTTTGAATCAAATTCTCATTAACATGTGGAAAAGAATCTAAGTCATATAGGTGCGGAAAATGAATACATTCTTTTTTAAGAAGATTTGATTTATAATTATGTCAATTTCTCATTTTATTAGCATGCTATGTGATAGATATCCAAGGCTATTTCTAAACCACCCAGTGTTTTAATTAGATCATTGCTTTTTTATTTAGATCTCCCCTAATTGTTTCTAGCAATGTACTTTTCATTGTACAAGTCTTGCATATTTGTTGTTAAACATTTCTAAATAGTTCTTCTTTTGATGCTATTGTAAATGGAATTGTTTTTGAATTTTATTTTTTAATTGTTTCACATCAGTTTATAGAAACACAATTACTTCTTATATATCAAACCTGATGCATTGATGAACTTATTTGTTCAAATATTTTTAGTGGATTCCTTATGAATTTCTATGTATGAAATTATATACAAGATCATCTGGAAATAGAGATGATTATATTTCTTCCTTTCCAAAGTGAATACCTTTTATTTCTGTTTCTTGACTAATTGCCCTGGCTAGAACTTCCAGCACAAGTTTTAACAGAAATGGCAAAAGCAACATCTTTGTCTCATTCTTGATCTTGAAAAGTGAAAGTGAAATTCACTCAGTCATGTCCAACTCTTTGTGACCCCATGGACTATACAATCCATGGAATTCTCCAGGCCAGAATACTGGAGTGGGTAGCCTTTCCCTTCTCTAGGGGTCTTCCCAACCCAGGGATAGAACTGGGGTCTACTGCATTGCAGGCAGATTCTTTACCAACTAGGCTATCAGGGATTAGGAGAAAAGTACTCTGTCTTTCACCATTGTTCTGAAATGGTGAAGTATCTTTGAAAATATCTTGAGTTTTCTTAATTTTGAAAGAAGAGATTATTCAAATTCAGGATTCTTGGCCAACAATCTTTGACATCTTTCATCAATTTGACTATGATTCATATGTCTATGTGTATATAGATATCCCTAAGTTTATTGACTTTCTTGAATGTGTAAATTAGTATCTCAAGTTTGAGAAGTATTTGGTCATTATTTCTTCATCTATTTATTTTTTTTTCTTTTTTGCCTTTTTGTTCTCTTATCCTTTTGGAATTCCCATTGTGTGTATGCTTATAGTTTCCCACAGATCTCTTAGACTGTTCATTTTTACTTATTCATTTTTCTTTCTATTCCTCAAACTAGATAATGTCTATTGGCATTTTTTGAAGTTCATTCCTTCTTTCTTCTGTCAGCTCAAATCTGCTCTTCCCCCAGATTAAATTTTTGTTTTTGTTATTGTATTTTCAATGTCAGGAATCCTATTTGACTATCTTTTTATAATATTTAACTCTTTAGTAATATATTTTATTTAATGTGACATTATGTTCATCTTTTCCATTAAGTTTTGAGGCATAGATTTCTTTGCACATATTAAAAATAGCTGACACAGTCTTTGCCTAGTAAGTCCAGTATTTGGTTTCCTTAGGGACTTATTAGACTAGACAAGCACTTTATTCTTTTTTAAATGATTATTAAATTTCCTAAAAAATATATTGTAACAACTGTGGTATCAGTATCCTTTACTCAGTTCAATTCAGTCGCTCAGTCTTGTCCAGCTCTTTGCGACTGCATGGACTGCAGCATGCCAGGCCTCCCTGTCCATCACCAACTCCCGGAGTTCACTCAGACTCATGTCCATTGAGTCGGTGATGCCATCCAGCCATCTCATCCTCTGTCATCCCCTTTTCCTCCTGCCCCCAATCCCTCCCAGCAACAGAGTCTTTTCCAATGAGTCAACTCTTCGCATCAGGTGGCCAAAGTACTAGAGTTTCAGCTTTAGCATCATTCCTTCCAAAGAACACCCAGGACTGATCTCCTTTAGAATGGACTGGTTGGATCTCCTTGCAGTCCAAGGGACTCTCAAGAGTCTTCTCCAACATCACAGTTCAAAAGCATCAATTCTTCGGCACTCAGCTTTCTTCACAGTCCAACTCTCACATCCATACATGACTGCTGGAAAAACCAAAGCCTTGACTAGATGGACCTTTGTTGGCAAAGTAATGTCTCTGCTTTTGAATATGCTATCTAGGTTGGTCATAACTTTCCTTCCAAGGAGTAAGGGTATTTTAATTTCATGGCTGCAATCACCATCTGCAGTGATTTTGGAGCCCAAAAAAATAAAGTCTGATACTCTTTCCACTGTTTCCCCATCTATTTCCCATGAAGTGATGGGACCAGATGCCATGATCTTTGTTTTCTGAATGTTGAGCTTTAAGTCAACTTTTTCACTCTCCTCTTTCACTTTCATCAAGAGGCTTTTTAGTTCCTCTTCACTTTCTGCCATAAGGGTGGTGTCATCTGCATATCTGAGGTTATTGACATTTCTCCCGGCAATCTTGATTCTAGTTTGTGCTTCTTCCAGCCCAGCATTTCTCATGATATACTCTGCATATAAGTTAAATAAGCAGGGTGACAATCCTTTACTCAGTCACCCCCAAATTTTCCTGTTGTGACTCTTTTATCATTTCTGATTATTTTTTAGCAGTATTTCTAGATTCTGTATACCCTGAAGTGTGTTGCCTTGCAGTTCTATGCTAATTTCTTTACTAAGTTCTTGTTTTTATTTTTAAGTCCGACTTCCTAGGCATCACATACCTGGTTCAGTATAATTTAGTGGTCAACAAATAGTTGGTCATAAAATTTTATTAGATATTTTACCTTTAAAACTTCTACCCCTTTCCAAGGGGATCTGCATGAAAAGTCTAGCCTTACAACTTCAGTCAGCTTATAAAACAGTCTTAGCTTTTATGCCCTACTTACCTAGGGCCTCAAGATCATCCAAAGGTGAATGAATGGTATCCTCTTCTCTTCCCAGGTCTTTCCTGGGCATTAGCAAGTGTACAGCCTTTTAGATTTCCAAGAACATGTCTGAGATTTCTAAAGTTTGCTGTGACTGTCAATTTCTGCAGGATTTCCTTTTAAATTCCTCAGTCAAGCTCTTGTTTGCCCAGCTGAAATGACCACCTGAGGCAACTGACATTTTGCCCGCAGTTTGCTGTAGTAAAGGCCTGAGGTAGGCTTCTCCCTACACACAGACACACACACACACACACACATACACACACACACGCACACACACTGAGTTGAATTCTAATCCAATCAAATAATCACTACAGTCTGAGAATAGAGGTTTCCAACAGTTCACCTTTGAACAAAATGTTGACTGTGCTCTGTGGATGGCGCATTTAGCAAATCTTAAAAAGCAGTAAGGTCTTTTCATTATCTGCAATGCTAACAAATTTTGGCTACTATACTACTGAACTGGGGAAGGTGAAGAAAAGGAAAGAGCTACAAGTTAAAATGTCACAGACCCCATCATCTCACTGAGTTTCAACAGTGTTTCTCTTTGAGGGATGAATTTCAGTTTATCCTACGGCTTTGATTATTGCCAGATTTGTGCACTCGATTTTAGATTATTGGTTTTAGTTTTTTCCCATAATTTTGTTGTTTTACACAAAGAACAAAATTCACTGAGATTTTACTTTGCCATTCCAGGTGTTCACTCTCTAGTTCATTTCTCTTTCAACTGTTAAAAACTTATGTCTTGTACTGTTTGGCCAACGAAGGCAGATTTTCTCTCTGTGCTGTTTCTTTCATCCAAAATGCATTCCTAACAAATGCTATACATTGTAAAGGGCCACTGACAAATCAAGTATTAAAAAGGCCTAGGAAACTGCATTGAATATGTATGTAAATATGTGGTGGTGGTGGTTTAGCTGTTAAGTCATGTCCAACTCTTTGCAATTCCAAGGGCTGTAGCCTGACAGTCTCCTCTGTCCATGGGATTTCCCAGCCAACAATACTGAATCAGGTTGCCATTTCCTTCTCCAGGGGATCTTCCTGACTCAGGGATTGAACCCACATCTCCTGTTGCCAGGTATTTCCTTACCACTGAGCCACCTGAGAAGCCCATGTAAATATGTACCTACATATGTGTGTGTCTGTAAATAAATAAGTAGGTATACTTTCCTTTCTTTGTTCTAAAAATTATTTAAAAGAACAACAGCCATTTTATCATGATGGCTTCCACTGAAAAAAATGGCCAGAATAACTTGGCAGCTGATAGCAAACTTGGGCCAAAATGTTACATGATTTTTCAAAAACAGAAGATTTATTAAGATAATCATAGAGTAACTATTTTTTCTACCACTAGTAATGCTATGGGTTTGTTTGTTTGTTTTCTGCCATTGGATGGTATCTAGTAACGCTATGGTGTTTTGTTTTGTTTTGTTTTTTTCCTACCATTAGGTGAAAATTCAGTTAGCTCCTCTAGATCCTTTATGGAAATAAAAGAAAAAAAGAGAGCTAGTATCAGTTTGAGTCACAAACACTCTCTCAATTCAGTAATCAAAATGATCCAGTTTAATGATCTGTATTGATCAAAGTAGGACTTCTCCACATACATTTCCTAACCTAAGTTTACTGAAGTCAGGGCATACATCTTTAGGAAAGAATTGCAAGTGACTTTTCTCTTTCTCCCTCATTTCCAGCCCTTACACATGAACTACTAATTCTGATTCCCTCTTCTGAGGTTTCAGGAAAGGAAGAGAAAAGAAATAATGGGAACAAAAACAATCTTACTTGGGGAGTTGTAGTCCCTGCTCTGTTCTGTCTAGTCATGGGACTTTTTGCCCTCTGCTACTGAGAACCTCAGGCAGCCACTCCTGTGAGCACATGCCCAGGCACTGTTCCTGCTCTGTCTTTTACTTCTCAGCTGCCAAGATCTTGGGGGTCTGAATATTCCCCAGGTACTTCAGTTGTTCCTTATGTGAAGTTCAGAAGACCCACTGTTTTGGTTGCCATCCTATAAATGTGAGTGTTGATCCAGTACAATTTTTGCAAGAATGAATCAGGATTGTCATGACCAAGTGTGAGAGAAGAGAGGCTTTTTCTCCTCAGTTTCTACCTGTTGTGGCCTGAAGTTTCTTTGAAGCTCACAAAGAAGGGAAATCCATTGAGAACAGTCTGTCCAGAGATCAAGCCCTGAGCCTTTGGAGTGGGAGCATTGGCTCCTACTAGACTACTTAGACTACCCAGAGGACTAACCCTGATGCTACTGCTGCTAAGTCACTTCAGTCATGTACGACTCTGTGCAACTCCATAGACGGCAGCCCACCAGGCTCCCCCGGCCCTGGGATTCTCCAGGCAAGAACACTGGAGTGGGTTGCCATTTTCTTCTCCAATACATGAAGCTGAAAAGTGAAAGTGAAGTTGCTCAGTCGTGTCTGACTCTTGGCGACCCCATGGACTGCAGCCTACCAGGCTCCTCCATCCATGGGATTTTCCAGGCAAGAGTACTGGAGTGGGGTGCCATTGTCTTCTCCAGAGAGCTAACCCTAGAGAGTATCAAATAGTGAGAACTCACACAAAGGAAAACACATGGCATCACCCTACCACAGTAGCACCCTGTGCAGGATGCCTCACCTAAACAACAAACAAAACAAACATACAAACCCAATCATTAGCAGACAGGATCACCACCTCACTCGGCCTTGCCCATCAGAGGAAAAACCAACAAACAAAAACTCAGTACAAATCATACCCTACACAAAGCTTACACAAACCACTGGACCAAACTTAAGACAGCAGAAATCAAAAGGAATAAAGAATTCAACCTTGAAGCCTGGGAAAAGGAGACCTCAAACACAATAAGTTAAAAAAATAACAAAAGGCAGAGAAATACTACACAAGTGAAGGAACAAACTAAAAACACAGAAGTCCAAATACATGAGGAGGCAATAGGCAAACTACCTGAAAAAGAATTCAGAATAATGATACTGAAGATGATCAAAAACCTTGAAAACAAAATGGAGAAAATGCAAGAATCAATTAAGAAAGACCTAGAAGAATTAAAGAATAAACATACAAACAACACAATTACTGAAATTAAAAATACTCTAGAAGGAATCAATAGCAGAATATCTGAAGCAGAAGAATGAATCAGTGAGCTGGAAGATAAAATGGTGGAAATAACTTCTGAAGAGCAGAATAAAGTAAAAAGATTGAAAATAACTGAGGATAGTCTGAGAGACCTCTGGGACAATATCAAATGCACCAATATTCAAATTATAGGGGTCCCAGACGAGGAAGAGAAAAAGAAAGCATATGAGAAAAATTTTGAAGAGATTTTAGTTGAAAATTTCTCCAACATGGGAAAGGAAATAGTCAATCAAGTCCAAGAGGCACAAAGAGTCCCATACAGGATAAACCCACCAAGGAGAAACACACCAAGACACATACTAATCAAACTAACAAATACAAAACACAAAGAAAAAATATTAAAAGCAGCAAGGGAGGAGCAAAAAGTAACATACAAGGGAAACCCCATGCACTTACCAGCTGATCTTTCAGCAGAAATTCTGCAGGCCAGAAGGGAATGGCAGGATATATTTTAAGTACTGAAAGGGAAAAATCTACAACCAAGATTACTGTACCTGGCAAGGATCTCATTCAAAATTGATGGAGAAATAATCAGCTTTTCAGATAAGCAAAAGTTAAGAGAATTCAGTACCACCAAAACAGCTTTACAACTTTTAAAGGGGCTCATATAGTCAAGAAATACAAGAGAAGAAGAAAGATCTACAAAATCTACCCTAAACAATTAAGAAAATGGCAATAAGAGCATATATATCAATAATTACTTTAAATGTAAGTGGATTAAGTGTTCCAACCAAAAGACGGACTGGCTGAATGGATACAAAAACAAGACCCATATATATGCTGTCTACGAGAAATCCACTTCAGACCTAAAGATATATATAGACTGAAAGTGAGAGGATGGAAAAGTATATTCCATGCAAATAGGAAGCAAAAGAAAGCTGGTGTAGCAATCCTCATATCAGACAAAATAGACCTTAAAATAAAGAAGATTACAAGAGATAGGTAAGGACACTACATAATGATCAAAGGATCAATCCAAGAGGAAGACAAAAAGTCTTCGACAAAATTCAGCACCAATTTATGATTAAAACTCTTCAAAAAACGGACGTAGAAGGAACCTACCTCAACCCAGTAAAGGCCATATATGATAAGCCCACAGCAAACAAAAACATTCACAATTCATATGGAAACACAAAAGACCCCAAATAGCCAAAGCAGTCTTGAGAAAGAAGAAATGGAGCTGGAGGAATCAATCTTCCTGACTTCAGATTATACTACAAAGCTACAGTCATCAAGACAGCATGGTACTGGCACAAAAACAGAAATACAGACCAAGGAAACAAGATAGAAAGCCCAGAAATAAACCCATGCACCTATGGGTATCTTATTTTTGACAAAGGAGGCAAGAATATACATTGGGACAAAAACAGCCTCTTCAATAAATGGTGCTGAGAAAACTGGACAGCTACATGTAAAATAATGAAATTAGAACACTTCCTAACACCATGCTGCTGCTGCTAAGTTGCTTCAGTCGTGTCCGACTCTGTGAGACCCCATAGATGGCATCCCACCAGGCTCCCCCATCCCTGGGATTCTCCAGGCAAGAACACTGGAGTGGGTTGCCATTTCCTTCTCCAATGCATGAAAGTGAAAAGTGAAAGTGAAGTCGCTCAGTCCTGTCCGACTGTCAGCAAGCCCATGGACTGCAGCCCACCAGGCTCCTTCATCCATGGGATTTTCCAGGCAAGAGTACTGGAGTGGGGTGCCATCACCTTCTCCGTACACAGAGATAAACTCAAATGGATTAAAGACCTGAATGTAGACCAGAAACTATAAAACTCTTAGAGGAAAACATAGGCCAAACACTCAATGACATAAATCAAAGCAAGATCCTCTATGACACACATCCTAGAATAATGGAAATAAAAACAAAAATAAACAAGTGGGACCTGATTAAACTTAAAAGCTTTTGCACAGAAAAGGAAACAATAAGCAAGGTGAAAAGACAACCCTCAGAATGGGAGAAAATAATAACAAATGAAACAACTTGACAAAGGATTAATTTCCAAAATATACAAGAAGCTCATACAACTCAATGCCAAAAAAACAAACAACCCTATCAAAAAGTGGGGAAAAGACCTAAACAGACACTTCTCCAAAGAAAACAAACACATTAAAACATGTTCAACATTGCTCATTATTAGAGAAATGCAAATCAAAACTACAATGAGAAATCACCTCACACTAGTCAGAAGGGCCATCATTAAACAGTCTACAAACAATAAATGCTGGAGAGGGTGTGGATAAAAGGGAACACTCTTGCACTGTTGGTGGGAATGTAAATTGATACAACCACTATGGAAGACGGTATGGAGATTCCTTTAAAAAAAAAAAAAAGGAAATAAAACCACCATATGACCCAGCAATCCCACTCCTAGGCATATACCTTGCAGAAACCAAAACTGAAAAAGACACATGTATCCCATTGCTCATTGCAGCACTATTTACAATAGCTAGAACATGGAAGTAACCTAGCTGTCCATCAACAGATGAATGGATAAAGAAGTTGGGTACATATACACAATGGAATATTATTCAGCCATTTAAAGAATGCATTTGAGCCAGTTCTGATGAGGTAGATGAACCTAGAACCTATTATACAGACTGAAGTGAGTCAGAAAGAGAAAGATAAATATCATATTCTAACACATATACACAGAATCTAGAAAAATGATACTGAATAATTTATTCACAGGGCAGCAATGGAGAAACAGACATAGAGAATAGATATATGGACATGGGGAGAGGGGAGGAGAGGGTGAGATGTATGGAAAGAGTAACATGCAAACTTACATTACCATATCTAAAATAGATAGCCAACGGGAATTTGCTGTATGGCTCAGGAAACTCAAACAGGGGCTCTGTATTAATCTAGAGGGATGGGATGGGGCAGGAGATGGGAGGGAGGTTCAAAAGGGAGGGGATACATGTATACCTGTGGCTGGATTCATGCTGAGGTTTGACAGAAAACAACAAAATTCTATAAAGCAAATATCCTTCAATAAAACAATAAATTAAAAAGCAAAAAAAAATCTTACTTGACTAGTATCATCATAAGACACCTTCTGGCCAACAGATAGTTAAAGCTGAGCCTTTTTTCTATAAGGCTTCCAAGTTAGGAAGCCCTAACTTGGAAGTTCGTGATACCCTCACTCCAGGGTTTTTACTCAACAAAGAGTTGTTCCTAGGACCTTTTGCTAAAGACTCCAACTTTGCCTCAAAATTTCTTGAGAGGCTGCTTGCACTTCTAGAGCTGTTCCATCCCACATGCCCCCCATTAGCCTAACCTTGAAAACCAACTGTTATGAACAATTAGCTTATACATCTACCTTTCCTTGTTATTTAGTTATTCAGGCATCATTCTTTGACTCTTGAATCAGACCTAAGCTTCTTACAATCAGAAATGCTGTCACTTGTTCTTTATGACCTTGAATCATCTCTATTGCTATCAACATTTGAGTAAATATGTGCAAAAATGTGGGGCTTCCCAAGTGTTTCAGTGAGTAAAGAACCCACCAGTAAGGCAGGACACAGGAGATGAAGGTTTGATCCCTGGGTAGGAAAGATCCCCTGGAGGAGGGCATGGCAACCCACTCCAGCATTCTTACCTGGAGAACCCCATGGACAGAGGAGTCTGGTGGACAACAGTCCCTAGGGTTGCAAAGAGTCCTACATGACTAAAGTGGCTAGGTGTGCACACAAATGTACACCAGTGAAATGCTATTTGGTCTAACAATAACTAATAGTAGCTAACACTTACTGAACACATATTAGGTATTGCTCAAGAATATAGTTACTTCACATATATTGATAATTTTACATATATTATCATATGTAATCACTTTATAGGGCAGGTAAAGCAAACCCTCAGAGAAGGCAGTATCTCCATGTTATATATGATGAAGATGAGTTCCAGAAGATCAGGCAAATGACTTAAGAATATATAGCTAATGGGTGGCAGAACTAAAGAGTCCAGGTCTAAAATACCTATACTTTGGTATTTTAACATACTAGTTATCCCTAACATACTCAACATACTAGTATCTCTAACATATTCAACATACTACTGTGTTTGGCATCCCTAACATACTCAACAATCAGAACACTAAGATCATGGTATCCAGTCCCATCACTTCATGGCAAATAGATGAGGAAACAATGGAAATAGTGAGAGACTTAATTTTGGGGGGCTCCAAAATCACTGCTGATGGTGACTGAAGCCATGAAATTAAAAGACACTTGCTCCTTGGAAGAAAAGTTATGACCACACTAGACAGCATATTAAAAAGCAGAGACATCACTTTGCCAACAAAGGTCCACCTAGTCAAAGCTATGGTTTTTCCAGTGGTCACATATGGATGTGAGAGCTAGACTATAAGAAAAGCTGAGTGCTGAAGAATTGATGCGTTTGAACTGTGGTGTTGGAGAAGACTCTTGAGAGTCCCTTGGACTGCAAGGAGATCCAACCAGTTCATCCTAAAGAAATCAGTTCTGAATATTCATTGGAAGGACTGATGCTGAAGCTGAAACTCCAATACTCTGGCCACCTGATGCAAAGAACTGACTCATTGAAAAAGACCCTGATGCTGGGAAAGATTGAAGGCAGGAAGAGAAGGGGACAACAGAGGATGAGATGGTTGAATGGCATCACCGATGCAGTGGACATGAGTTTGAGCAAGCTCCGGGAGTTGGTGATGGACAGGGAAGCCTAGCGTGCTGTAGTCCATAGGGTCACAAAGAGTCAGACACAACTGAACAACTGATCTAAACTGAACTGAACTGAACATACTAGTGGCTCTGACACTAACTTTTTGCATAGTCCTAAAAAAAACTCTCTTTTTCATCCTCAATTGTCCTTTTTACAAAATGAGGACAGACTGAAGCACCAAGCCCCACACTCCTGCTTTGTCATGCTATGGTTCAGTGAAGACATCTCTAATCACATCCTCTCTATAAAGTTCTGCCCATTAAAACTGTCACGGATGAATTGCCTTGAACAACAATAAGAACAATCTCTTCTCTCCACACCTATCACTTCACTTCATTTTTAAAGCATTTCTAAGCTATAATAGAATCTCTAGGAATAGAGCCTCAAACACAGGTGCAAAACTAACAAGAAAATGCTGCATTCTGACTCTTTAAAACTTCAATATTTTAGTATTCCTTGACCTTGAGATACCTGAATTCAGCACATGAACTTATGTAGCCCTGCAAACCTAACAGTAGGACCAGAATAAATAAGAAGCAGCAAAAAAGTGAAAAACACTATTATCTGCTAACTCTTAAAAAGAAAATTGCTCCCTATCACTTTCTGCAAGACAAATTTTCTCAGTGGTTATATCATCTCTGCCCACCCCCTCCCCCCATCCATCATTGTTCTCTCTCCTCCTTGGTTTTCCAAACTTCTCCCTTCTTGATACATAAGCAGGTCTGCTTAATCCTTTAAAATACGCATTCTATTGTGTGCCAGTCTGAACTTGACACAGAACTTTCATCTGTGAGCTGTCTGAAGAGGATCAACAGAGGTCTTGGCAGTAAATAATAAAAAGTTCAGCACATGCAGTTGGAAGTATCCGGAATACAGGTGTGACCTAAAAATGTCTCAAGTGTGAGCAACGTAGGCTTATCTCTTGACAAAACATAATTTATTCTCATCAAATTATCACTTGACAAGAGTTTATAGGACTGATGCCAAAGCTGAAGCTCCAATACTTTGGCCACCTGATGTGAAGAGGCGACTCATTGGAAAAGACCCCAGCGCTAGGAAAGATTGAAGGCAGGAGGAGAAGGGGGCAACAGAAGATGAGATAGTTGGATGACATCATGGAGTCAATAAACATGAGTTTGAGAAAAGTCCAGGAGATAGTGAAGGACAAGGAATCCTGGCATGCTGCAGTCCACAGAGTCTCAAAGAGTCAGACACAACTGAGTGACTGAACAGCAAACAACAAACAAATCAACTATGGAAAGGCAGGAGAGCAGCTTGGATCTGATGCCATCTTCAAAGTCAGTATTGAGCCTAGACTTACAGGCAGCATGTTATCAGCTCTATAGCTCACTATCATTGAGTTCCATGAATGGGATTTGTGCATTTGTTCAGTATCTTGCACTCATCTCAGTAGTTTCTGGACTGGATATCCATAACAAGTTGATATGTAGCAAGGCCAATAAACAGCTGGTGGAGGTTTAGGGATAACAAGTACCATGGAAAGTGTCCATGTAAGACAAAGAGCTCTACTTGGCCCCAGAGATCCAGACCGTATATTGACCAGCTATGTCTATGTATTATTAGCATTAAAAGTCAGGGGTTTCACAATCTTCCATGAGAAAATTGTACTGAGTTTGCATAATATGATAAGCAAGACAAGTTAGAGTCTATAGTCAACTCCAATGATACATAACAACCGGAGCATGCTGTGCTTATCCAAAAATCAGTTCAATTTGGCTTTGGATTATGGCACTTGAAAAACAAATAAAGCAAAATTTACTTAACAGGTTCACAGTTATGCAATTGACTAATTTAGATTCAGGGCCCTGAATCTAAAATCCAGGTCTTCTCACTCTCATTAAGATGATCTTGTATTTTTATCAGATTACTGTCAATTTGTCAACAAATTTTAGTATTTGACAGAATAATAAATTAGAATAGATGTGGTTGCAAAGAAAGGAAGAAGATATAGTCTTGGGGTTCTCAGAAAAGTTAGATCCTACTTAAATAGTAACAGAGGAGAATGAGAAAATAGGCTAGAATGTTTCATGCAGAAGGAATAAAACACACCTACTCATTTGGGGCTTCCCAGGTGGTGCTAGGGGTAAGAAACCCACCTGCCAGTGCAGGACACATAAGAGACATGGGTTCATCCCTGGTTGGGAAGGTCCCCTAAAGGAGGGTATGGCAACCCACTCCAGTATTCTTGCCTGGAAAATCCCCATGGACAGAGGAGCTTGGTGGGCTACAGTCCATGGGGTTGCAAAGAGTCAGACATGACTGAAGTGACTTAGCACGCACTAATTATTTTAGTTAATTATTTAGCTATTATTATGCTTTCGCAACAGGCCTTCCCTGGTGGCTCAAACAGTAAAGAATCTGCCTGTGAAGCAGGAGACCCAAGTCACCTGCATGACTGCAAGACTTGGCAAATCAGTTTATTTCTTAAAATTCTGTAAGTCCATGAGTCTTATATATGACATTCCTGTTGATTATTACCTAAAAAGCTTAAGTCTGAATGTGGGATTCTGTCACAAACATTCATGTAAGCCAACTGTTCCTCTTGCAGCAACCTCCTCTGAAAAAGCAGACAGAGAAGAATTGATGTGGCTGGAAGTCTAAAGCATTTTATGGAAGAATCTGAGTTCAGCAGAAAATTTTATCACCATGTTTCTTTTCTAAAGATTTCTATATGCATGTGAATGATAAGAACCAGAATAATTAGATCACATTTAACAGTAATGCATGCATTATAGACTCAAGGTAGTGTGAATGATAGCTGATATTTATACCCTAAGAATTATAAAATAATTTTTCTACCTCTTCCCATTTAATGAGCTTCTTCTTCACATATCCATTGGGTTTTCAACCTCTGACAAGTGCCGCTATGGAAAAGGAAAAAGTGAGGGGAAAAAATGAGCACTCCTCAAAGTTTGAAAAGCTTATTAACACCAACAAATTTCACACCTGATTTTTTTCTCACGTAAGTATTAAATTTCAGCAGAATTTATTAACTCAGTTCAAAAAACATTTCCAGGGACACGGCTTCTTCCTATCTTCTGGTTTTGCATCTTTGATCTGTTTTCTTTCAACTATACGCTTATTTCTCATTGTCACAAGTTAGCTACTGCAGTTCTTTGTAGGACAAGCAACACATTGTAGGAGTCACAAAAGTGTTGAGCAATAGAAGAAAAGAAAAATAGTTCCTCCACTGTCAGTATTTACCAGTGAGAAAAAGTTTCCCCCAAAAAACTCTTCAATAGACCTTCTCTCACATCTCATTTGTCAAAATTACCTTAAATGTCAATGATAAAAATCATTCACAGTCAAGGACAATGGTTAATACCCATCAAGATCCATTTCCTCCTAGTGGAGTTAAGCCAGTTTACATGTCTGCTTGCATTCAAAGGAAGAAGAATAACCAAAAGTATCTTCTCATTTGATGTTCCTACTGACCATCCAGCAGCTCTGCCTGAGTACTTTGCAGCAAACCTCAAGCATGTCATTTTTCCCATAGATTAGCATGCAACCTACTGAGGACACCATGCCATAATTACACCTCACAGAATTAACAGTGACCCAGTGCCAATGCAGGAGACGTGGGTTCAATCCCTGGGCTGGGAAGAACACTTGGAGAAGGAAGTAGCAACCCACTCCAGTATTCTCACCTGAGAAATCCCATGGACAGAGGCACCTGGCATGCTACAGTCCATGGTGTTGCAAAAGAGTCAGACACGAATTAGCAACTAAATACCACCACACCATTTGATGAAGGATAAAAATTCCAAAGAGCAAGACAGGATGAAAATCCAAGAGGTCAGGAATCACAGGAAATGACTATGATGTGAAGTATGGAATAGGAGCTAACATGGCGAAGTGTGGAATAATTAAAACCAGCAGCTGTAGCAATTTTTTAAAGTTATGTAAGAAACACAGATATGGGAAAACCTGAGACCAGATATTATTGGCAATTTTATTAGTGTGTAAATGTTACCATGTGACTTTATTTAAATAAGTTAACAACCTGCACCTTCATGCACCATCACGCTTCCTTCCTCCCCCCAAAAAAGACTCAGACTAGATTTAGCATATGCCATCACTTTTAAGAACATTAAGATACTTAAGTGCTAATGTTTCATTATTATGACATGACCTCACATGGAAAAGGTGCTAAACAGCACTTAAACAGCATTTTTAAAATGAAAATTGACGTTCACGGAAGTGATCACCGACAGCCACAGTGGTACCAAATCATGGATTAGACATTTAACTTGGAGCAGAAATGAAAGAAAAAGAAAAGCATTTTTAAAACTTTAAGATAGTCAGAAGAATTGAGGTTTTTCAACTGTTTTGTTGGAGAAGACTCTTGAGAGTCCCTTGGACTGCAAGGAGATCAAACCAGTCAATCCTAAAGGAAATCAACCCTGAATATTCATTGGAAGGACTGATACTGAACCTGAAGCTCCAATACTTTGGCCACCTGATGCTAAGAGCCGAATCATTAGAAAAGACCCTGATGCTAGGAAAGATAGAAGGAAGGAGGAGAAGGGGATGACAGAGGATGGGATGGTTGGATGGCATCACCTACTCAATGGACATGAGTTTGAGCAAGCTCCGGGAGTTGGTGATAGACAGGGAAGCCTGGCGTGCTGCAGTTTGTGGGGTCGCAGAATCAGACATGATTAAGTAATTGAATGATGACAACAAAGATAGTCAGAAAGACATTTGTGAACAGGTTAATAATAGGTTTGTCCTCATAGGCACTGTGGGCATCCAAGGTAGGCTTTGAAAAGTGAATCGTTAAACTAACAGAGGTTTTTTGATGGGCTGTTCTCAATAGTTAAAAAAACTTGAGGTTTGGAATCAGACAAACTTAAGCTTGTATGTGCTCATTCATTTTAGTCGTGTCTGACTCTTTGAGACTCTATGGACTGTAACCCGCCAGGCTCCTCTGTCCCTAGGATTTTCCAGGCAAGAATACTAGAGTGGGTTGCCATGCTCTCCTCCAGGGGATCTTTCTGACCTAGGGCTGGAACCTGTGTCTCCTGCTTTTCACGCATTGGTTAGATTCTTTACCGCTGAGCCACCAGGGAAACCCTAAACTTAAGCTTATTCCCTGGCTTTACTGATCACTAACTTTAAACACATTACCTAATCTTTGCGAGGATCAGTGTACTCTCGTAGTAGGAGGACAGCAATGTAGGAGTCTTGGATACTTGGAAAAGAGCTAGAGATGATGCCTAGCACAGTGGTGACCATACCAGCCAAGAGTGAGAGCAGTAATGGAAACAGAAGTAGTGTTGGTGGCGGCAGAGGTTGTGCATGGCTAGAGGTGGTGACAGAGGAAGAAAGTGTCATAAAGCCATGTTAGCAACCATACAGGGCATCTGTTTACATATCATTGACTATATAGAAGCAATATACTACTGAATAAAGAATAGTCTCTATATATCAATGAGAATAATCCTTTGATAAAATGTTCTTAAGAAATGCCATGAAATAGTGAAGGAAGAGGAGAATACCTCCATAACCACTCAGATGATTCCATCAGGGAGGTGATAGACCACTTCTACATAGAATTTCAGGCAAGAACTATGGAGTGAGATCACTGGACAGGTCAGGGGAATATTAATTAAGGCTTCAAAAGTAGCACAAGTTGTGACATGAGGGATGAATTAGAGGTATACTTAAAAAGAGAGAGAAATCTAATATGCAATAGAGCAGAAGGACTGAAACAGGAGAGTGTGGAACTAAGAAATATTTGTCCTTTGAAATAATGCCATTTGCAGCAACAAGATGCAGCTAGAGATTATCATACTAAGCAAAGTAAGCCAGAAGGAGAAAGACAAATACCATATAATATGTGTGCTATATGATACAAATACCATATAATTCAACTTCTATTTGGAATCTAAAACACAAATGAACCTATCTATGAAGCAGAGAATCACAGACATAGAGAAGAGATGAGTGGTTACCAAGGGGGAGGGGGAGGGGTTTGGGGAAAGAATGGAGTGGGAGATTGGAGGTAGCAGATGTAAGCTTTTATATTAATGTACAAAATGGATAAACAAAACAAAATCCTACTGTATAACAGAGAAAACTATACTCAATATCCAGTGATAAACTATATAAGAAAAGAATATACATATATATAACTGAGTCACTTTACTGCAGAAATTAATACAACTTTGTAAATCAACTATCAGTTCAGTTCAGTTCAGTCTCTCAGTCATGTCCGACTCTTTTCAACCCCATGAATTGCAGCACGCCAGGCCTCCCTGTCCATCACCAACTCCCGAAGTTCACCCAAACTCATGTCCATCGAGTCGGTGATGCCATCCAGCCATCTCATCCTCTGTCGTTCCCTTCTCCTCCTGCCCCCAATCCCTCCCAGCATCAGAGTCTTTTCCAATGAGTCAACTCTTCGTATCAGGTGGCCAAAGTATTGGAATTTCAGCTTTAGCATCAGTCCTTCCAAAGAACACCCAGGACTGATCTCCTTCAGAATGGACTGGTTGGATCTCCTTGCAGTCCAAGGGACTCTCAAGAGTCTTCTCCAACACCACAGTTCAGAAGCATCAATTCTTCGGTGCTCAGCATCCTTCACAGTCCAACTTTCACATCCATACATGACCACTGGAAAAATCATAGCCTTGACTAGACAGACCTTTGTTGGCAAAGTAATGTCTCTGCTTTTGAATATGCTATCTAGGTTGGTCATAACTTTCCTTCCAAGGAGTAAGCGTCTTTTAATTTCATGACTGCAGTCACCATCTGCAGTGATTTGGGAGCCCAAAAAAATAAAGTCTGACTCTGTTTACACTGTTTCCCCTTAAATCAACTATAGTTCAGTTTTAAAAAAGAAATAATTATTGTTTTTCAAGCAAATTTTTCTCAAGTCTAAAAGTGATATTCTCCACTAGACTCATTATTACTTTCTCCATAAGTTATTAAATTCTCTGCCTCCCAGTTCTGCTTTCCTCACTCCAGTAATTCCTTAATAAATATTAGACACAAGGTTTATGAAAGTAGAGCTGCTTTGGAAAGCTGGGTAACAAATCACTGCTACCTAAGGGAACGGGATGGAATAGCATAAAAGGACAAGCTGCAAAAATATAATTTATAAAATAATGAGACACTGCTCTACAAAAACATTGTGCTTAATGACACAAAAGTATTATTCCAACCTCTCTGCAATTATATGCTACCATTTACAACTTGAATTTCTCATTCTAGACAAGCTTATTTTCACCAAACTACTACCAAATGCTGGAATTGCCATCTTGTTTTCTTGTTTAGTTAATAATTGTTTTATAAATCCTTCTTTTGAGTCCCATTCTCTTTGTGGAGTCTTTCTTGGTCATTTCAATCCATGCTAACCTCTCCTTAGTTCCTTTTGTGTGGTATTTGATTCAGCCATTAGACATTTACCACACGTATTTCTTTGCTCTCTTGTAATCACTTTTCATTTCAGTATGTTCCATGTTCTCAAGTAAGCATCTTGGGGATGAGGTCTATGTCTTAATACCCCTGGTATCCATCACAGTTGTGTTTTATTTATTTATTATGTTTTAGCATTTCCATGAGATTATTCATTATATTGTCCCAAGCACAATTTTTAAGGTAGCTTTCCTGTTGCTATTTTAGTCGCTAAGTCGTGCCTGACTCTTTGTGGCCATGTGGACTGTAGCCCGCCAGGCTTCTCTCTCCATGGGATTTCCCAGACAAGAATACAGGAGTGCGTAGCCATTTCCTTCTCCAGGGAATCTTCCTGACCCAAGGACGACATCTCCTGCGTCTCCTGCATTGGCAGGTGGATTCTTTACCACTGAGCCACCTGGAAGCCATCACAGTATGCTCTTCCAAATGGAGTGACAGTGGCAATGACCCTGAACCAAGAAACAAATTTTGATTTAAACATTTGTACAAGACAAAGGGCAGAATAAAGGATATGGCAATTTGTGTTGTAAGAGTCTTGAATCATCCATGAAATGGTAATCTGTGAAAAGTTAAAGATTCGTATTGTAAACTTGAGAACAATTGTTCAAAAAATTAAACAAGCTCTGAGGAGACCAAAATTGAAAAAGACACATGTATCCCATTGCTCATTGCAGCACTATTTACAATAGCTAGAACATGGAAGTAACCTAGCTGTCCATCAACAGATGAATGGATAAAGAAGTTGGGTAAATATACACAATGGAATATTATTCAGCCATAAAAAGGAATGCATTTGAGTCAGTTCTGATGAGGTAGATGAACCTAGAACCTATTATACAGACTGCAGTGAGTCAGAAAGAGAAAGACAAATATTGTATTCTAACACATATACACGGAATCTAGAAAAATGATACTGAAGAATTTATTCACAGGGTAGCAATGGAGAAACAGACATAGAGAATAGACATATGGACATGGGGAGAGGGGAGGAGAGGGTGAGATGTATGGAAAGAGTAACATGGAAACTTACATTACCATATGTAAAATAGAAAGCCAATGGGAATTTGCTGTATGGCTCAGGAAACTCAAACAGAGGCTCTGTATCAATCCAGAGGGATGGGATAGGGTGGGAGATGGGAGGGAGGTTCAAAAGGGAGGGAATATATGTATACCTATGGCTGGATTCATGCTGAGGTTTGACAGAAAGCAACAAAATTCTATAAAGCAATTATCCTTCAATAAAAAAATAATTAAAAGAAAAAAGAGATATCAATATTGGAGATAAAATTAAAGCATATTCAATACAGAATTAGTTCAAAAGATGGGAGGAAAAAAAGAAAATGGACCCAAGAACAGATGAAACAAATAAAAAACAAATATAAGATGCTAAATAGAAACAAAACCATATAAATAATTGTTACTGTAAATATTTTAAACATTTTGATTTAAATAGAGTGATTTTCAGGTCAGATAAAAAAGGCAAATCCAACTGTATGGTGTCTAGAAGAACCTCACTTTAAATATAAAAACACAGATTAAAAAGAAAAGGAGAGAACAAGGAGGTAAATACTAATAAAAGAGAAAGCTACAATGACTACATTGATATCAGAAAAAGTAAACTCAAAGCGTTTGACTGTGTGGATCACAATAAACTGTGGAAAATTCTTCAAGAGATGGGAATACCAGACCACCTGACCTGCCTCTTGAGAAATTTGTATGCAGGTCAGGAAGCAACAGTTAGAACTGGACATGGAACAACAGACTGGTTCCAAATAGGAAAAGGAGTACGTCAAGGCTGTATATTGTCACCCTGCTTATTTAACTTATATGCAGAGTACATCATGAGAAATGCTGGACTGGAAGAAACACAAGCTGGAATCAAGATTGCCAGGAGAAATGTCAATAACCTCAGATTTGCAGATGACACCACCCTTATGGCAGAAAGTGAAGAGGAACTCAAAAGCCTCTTGATGAAAGTGAAAGTGGAGAGTGAAAAAGTTGGCTTAAAACTCAACATTCAGAAAACGAAGATCATGGCATCCGGTCCCATCACTTCATGGGAAATAGATGGGGAAACAGTGGAAACAGAGTCAGACTTTATTTTTCTGGGCTCCCAAATCACTGCAGATGGTGACTGCAGCCATGAAATTAAAAGACGCTTACTTCTTGGAAGGAAAGTTATGACCAACCTAGATAGCGTATTCAAAAGCAGAGACATTACTTTGTCAACAAAGGTCCATCTAGTCAAGGCTATGGTTTTTCCAGTAGTCATGTATGGATGTGAGAGTTGGACTGTGAAGAAAGCTGAGCACCAAAGAATTGATGCTTCTGAACTGTGATGTTGGAGAAGACTCTTGAGAGTCCCTTTGTCTGCAAGGAGATCTAACCAGTCCATTCTGAAGGAGATCAGCCCTGGGATTTCTTTGGAAGGAATGATGCTGAAGCTGAAACTCCAGTACTTTGGCCACCTGATGCGAAGAGTTGACTCATTGGAAAAGACCCTGATGCTGGGAGGGATTGGGGGCAGGAGGAGAAGGGGAAGACAGAGAATGAGACGGCTGGATGGTGTCACTGACTCGATGGATGTGAGTCTGGGTGAATCCCGGGAGTTGGTAATGGACAGGGAGGCCTGGTGTGCTGCGATCCATGGGGTCACAAAGAGTTGGACATGACTGAGCAACTGAACTGACCAAACTGAACCTTAAAGCAAGAAAAATTACTATATATGTCAAAAATTATTATTTTAAGACTAATGTGAATCTCACTATAGATTCAGTGATTCCCATCCAAAATCTCAATAAGTATTTTGCCAAAGTTAACAGCTGATCCAAAATTTTAGATGGAAATTCCTGGGTTTTTAGGAAAAGATTAACCTTAGATTGCAAGAGAAAATGTTATTAACAGAAACAAAACATGGAGATTAGGATGAATGCACAAAAATACATTGTGGAGCATGGAAAAAATTAGTCACAAATCCCACCTGATGGCAATGAGGTCATCAGCTGAATAAGCAGTTGAACAGTAGTCTGAAATTTTTAAAGAGAGATTTGGTGTATTGGGATATCCTCTGACTTTAACTGCAAAATAAATAGTCTTGCAATGTGAAGTCAAATGGTTCTTAGGAAGCATCACTATGAACAAAGTTAGTGGAGGTATGAAATTCCAGTTAAGCTATTTCAAATCCTAAAAGATGATGCTGTGAAAGTGCTGCACTCAATATGCCAGCAAATTCGGAAAACTCAGCAGTGGCTGCAGGACTGGAAAAAGCCAGTTTTCATTCCAATCCCCAAAAATGGCAATGCCAAAGAATAGTCAAACTACCACACAATTGCACTAATCTCACACACTCGTAAAGTAATACTCAAAATTCTCCAAGCCAGCCTTCAACAGTATCTGAACCGTAAAATTCCAGATGTTCAAGCTGAATTTAGAAAAGGCAGAAGAACCAGAGAACAAATTGCCAACATCTGTTAGATCATTGAAAAAGCAAGAAAGTTCCAGAAAAACATCTACTTCTGCTTTATTGACTACACCAAAGCATTTGACTGTGTGGATCACAACAAACTGTGGAAAATTCTGAAAGAGATGGGAATACCAGACCACCTGACCTGCCTCTTGAGAAATCTGTATGCAAGTCAGGAAGCAACAGTTAGAACTGGACAAGGAAAAAGAGACTGGTTCCAAATAGGGAAAGGAGTGCGTCAAAGCTGTATATTTCACCCTGCTTCTTTAACTTATCAGTACTTATTGTACTTATCAGAGTACATCCTGAGAAACCCTGGACTGGAAGAAGCACAAGCTGGAATCAAGATTGCCGGGAGAAATATCAATAACCTCAGATATGCAGATGACACCACCCTTATGGCAGAAAGTGAAGAACTAAAGAGCCTCTTGATGAAAGTGAAAGAGGAGAGTGAAAAAGTTGGCTTAAAACTCAACATTCAGAAAACTAAGATCATGGCATCTGGTCCCATCATTTCATGGCAAATAGATGGGGAAACAATGGAAACAGTGAGAGACTTTATTTTTTGGGGGCTCCAAAATCATTGCAGATGATGACTGCAGCCATGAAATTAAAAGACACTTGCCCCTTGGAAGAAAAGTTATGACCAACCTAGACAGCATATTAAAAAACAGAGACATCACTTTGCCAACAAAGGTCCATCTAGTCAAAGCTATGGTTTTTCCAGTATTCACTTATGGATGTGAGAGCTGGACTGTAAAGAAAGCTGAGCGCTGAAGAATTGATGCATTTGAACTGTGGTGTTGGAGAAGACTCTTGAGAGTCCCTTGGACTGCAAGGAGATCCAACCAGTCCATTCTAAAGAAATCAGTTCTGAATATTCATTGGAAGGACTGATGTTGAAGCTGAAACTCCAATACTTTGGCCACCTGATGGGAAAAACTGACTCATTGGAAAAGACCCTGATGCTGGGAAAGATTGAAGGTTGGAGGAGAAGGAGACGACAGTATGAGAACGTTGAATGGCATCACCGACTCAACAGTCATAAGTTTGAGCAAGCTCTGGGAGTTGGTGATGGACAGGGAGGCCTGGCATGCTGCAGTCCATGCAGTCACAAAGAGCTGGACAAGACTGAGCAACTGAACTGAACTGAAGGAGTCTCAGTTCAGTTCAGTTCAGTTCGAGTCTAGGGGCATGTAAAAAGATGTTGAGGGGAAGTCCGAGATCTGGAGTAAGGTTTGAAAGCTTGTATTTGTAGAAGCACCACTTTGGTAATTTATCTCCAAAAATACTGAGAGGCTAGGGTATTGCATGGTTTGCTGCTGCTGCTGCTAAGTCTCTTCAGTCATGTCCAACCCTATGCAACCCCATAGACGGAAGCCCACCAGGCTCCCCTGTCCCTGGGATTCTCCAGGCAAGAACAGTGGATTGGGTTGCTATTTCCTGCTCCAATTTCATGGTTTAGATGATGGTAAAATTTGGGATTTACTGAAAGATTGAACACTCCAGGGCTTCTCTGGTGGCTCAAACAGTAAAGAATCTGCCTGAAATGTGGGAGACCCAGGTTTGATCCCTGTGTTGGGACGATCTCCTGGAAAAGGGAATGGCTATCTACCTCAATATTCTTGCCTGGAGTATTCCATGGACAGTGGATACGGGCAAGCTACAGTCCATGGGGTTGCAAAGAATTGGACACAACTGAGCAACTAGCACTTTCACTGTACACTCCAAGGTCCCAGTGGATGTGGTATAGTGACCAAGAAGTTGGTAGATGATGACAGCACAGTCAAGGGAGCAAGGAAGGTATACATAGCAGAATGAATGGGTGTCCAGAATATTTGTATTTTCTTTTCATGAGCTTGGAATAGACAGGAAAATGCTAACTTCTATATATGGCTTGCTCTCTCTCTTTCTCTCTCTCCCTCCCTCCCTCTGTGTGTGTGTGTATATATATACTATATATAGATTTATATATTATTAATAATATATAATATTGTATATTACTTATATTTATAAATCTATATATATTTATAAATATATGTATATATAAATCTCTCTCTCAAAGACATGCACGTGCACATACACACAGACACAGGTGAGACTGATTTAAGATTAATGTTAGTTAGATATAAGGAACCTTACTTTGGACTGCAATCAGCTGCTGCTGTTGCTAAGTCGCTTCAGTCGTGTCCAACTCTGTGCGAACCCATAGATGGCAGCCCACCAGGCTCCCCTGTCCCTGGGATTCTCCAGGCAAGAACACTGGACTGGGTTGCCATTTCCTTCTCCAATGCATGAAAGTGGAAAGTGAGAGTGAAGTCGCTCAGTCGTGTCCGACTCCTAGTGACCCTATGGACTGCAGCCCACCAGGCCCCTCCATCCATGGGATTTTCCAGGCAAGAGTACTGGAGTGGGTTGCCATTGCAATCAGCTAGGGAGTCCTATTGCTAAAAGATGCCAAGCCTCTTCTTATAGGACATACAAGCAGATAATATTAGAAACACCTAAGAATTTTGAGTCCATGGAAATTAACCCTCCATAATTACAAATGAGAAATTTATATTTGAAGAAATTTCCCACAAGCATATAAAGTTATCTATTGACAGTGTTGAAAGTAAACTGCGCCACTTTTTGGAATCTCTTAGATCTATTCAAAATAGTAGCTTATATTGGGTTTTTTAAAAAATGAACAAATAAAATTCTAGTTTGATATTAGTTTCAGTTTGAGATATAATTGCTTTCACCCTTACAACAATGATAGCCAAAAAAGTAAACAAGCAAACTGTAAATACATAACTTCATAAGTCCATCATAAAGCTAAGGTTCTAGGGCAACAAATAAAAAGAAATCTAAAGAAAGGCAAGCACAAGACATTTGCAAGGAGAGACAGAATTGCAGCCATGCTTACCTAGAGCAGATGTAGTCAGACATGATTTTAAAAAATTCAAAGTTGTCAATGTTAAGGTCAAGGGTGAGCTATTAAGAAAACAGAATCATTGGGGACTGAAGATATAAGGAGACTCACATTAATTTCCAAATTCTTCTCTGCCCAGCAATCCCACCCAATGGAAACAGAAACTTATGTTTACTCCCATAGCTGTATGAGATTGTTTATAGCAACTTTACTCACAATTGCTCAAGCCTAGAAACATGGGGTCGCTAAGAGTCGGATATGACTGAGTGACTTTACTTTCACTTTTCACTTTCATGCATTGGAGAAGGAAATGGCAACCCACTCCAGTGTTCTTGCCTGGAGAATCCCAGGGACGGGGGAGCCTGGTGGGCTCCCGTCTATGGGGTCGCACAGAGTCGGACACGACTGAAGCGACTTAGCAACAGCAGCAGCAGCAGAAACAACCTTAATGTTTTACAGCACTCAAACAATGGAAGACTATTTCACAATAAAAAAAAAAAAAAAAAACTGTTGATACAACATGATACATTTCATATGCATTTTTCTAAATGAAAGAAGGAAGGATAAACCAAAAGACTACTTAAGACTACATGATTATAGTCTTATACTCTTACTGCACGATCCCTTTTATATGACATCTGGAAAAGCCAAAGATATAAGAACGAAGAAGAGATCAATGCTTGCCAGAGGCTGAGTAGGAAAAGAATTTGACTATAAAATAGCACTGTTGAGACTGTCCTGTAACTTGATCAAACTTTTACCTAGAATATCTGTCACCATTCCAATGAACTCATATTCCATGGAATCATTTTGGAAAATGCTGGTATAATAAGGAGAAAAGGGGTCCAAGATACTCAAGTTAGAAGTCTAGTTCTCACAGAAATATGACCTTGAGTGAGTTACTTAACATTTCTGAATCTCAGTTTCCACATCTATTAAATAAGAGATGTTGTCAGGGTTAACTGAACAATGAAAGGAAAATACTTTTAAAAATATTGATTCATTTCCTTTCTTTCCCTTGCTTGTTTTGAAAGGTCATTCCTAATGTCAGCAAATCCTGGCATTATTAAGCAGTTCTCTCTTCTTTCAGAAATCTAATTTTCTCCTTCCATGTGTTGTGCGAATTCAGATAATAACACACATTAGAAGGTGTCTAATACATTATCACCTATGTTTAGATTGAAGGTCTGAGGGTCTCCTCTATGAATAAATCATGCATTCTTTTCTAGGATTTATGTTTTGTGGAAGCCATCAATGGATTTAGCTGTGAGGTGCTTCTGCAGCAAGAAGCAGGGGAAATGAGCAGGAACTAAAAATCTTGGATATTAAAAATAACCCCCCAGAAGGCAAAATGACCTCCATTTGTTTATGCTCTCAAGCCCACGCTGAACAAGCTGCCACCAAAAGCTTTATTATACAACTGCAGAGCAAGATAACTTCCTCCACGTATTTAATAATAACTTAGAGATTTGAAAATGAGAAAGAAAAGCTAATGGCAATTTTTCACAGTATCCTTGAGTCTCACACAGAGAAAAAAGTAGGCAGGAGCTTACCACTGCAGCCTAGATGGGAGTCAGTGAAGAATTAAACTGGAAAGATTGGAGTGAGCCAACACAGGGGCATAATTTAAGAGGGAACCAGGTGGGGAGCGTTCTCAGTGCTGGCATTGCCTTAATCCTGCCTTCACCTTGAACCTGTGCATTAAAGAGGATTCTGGTATTTCAAGTGTGGCACCCTAAGCAGAAATGGAGAAGTTGAAGGACTTCTGGTGATCCAGTGATTAAGTAAGACTCCGCACTTCCACTGCAGGGGGTGCAGGTTTGATCCCTGGTCAGTGAACTAAGATCCCACATGCCACCTGGTGCAGCCAAAAAAAAAAATGGAGAAGCTGGGAGCAAGTGTTTGAAGGACAGAAAAAATTGAGGAGCTTGTTTCAGACAGGTTAAGTTTAAGGTACTAGTAGGATGTCCAGGTGGAGATTCCAGAGGACTGTTAGAAAAAAAGATTGGGTGCTCTGGTGAAGACCTATGTTTGAGAGATATGTTTGAGAAAAATTCCCTCAGAAATACCTCAGCAATTGCTCTACATACAAATCTTCAAGTTGGAATCTTTCAACAATGTGAACATATGTTCCATCAACATCAGGCGTGAGTGAAATTGCAGCTTGCCCTCCATCTCCTATTGCTGATGCTCCTTCAGCTCTATCATCTTCCACCCCCTCTCCCTCCTCTAGTCAGTAACTGTTCTTGCCTGTTCACTCAATGCCAATCCCTGTATGCCAGCTGTTGTACTGGTGTGGTGGCTAAGTCCTGTCCAACTCTTGCGATCCCATGGACTATAGCCTGCCAGGATCCTCTGTCCATGGGATTCTCCAGGCAAGAATACTGGAGTGGGTTGCCATTTCCTTCTCCAGAGGATCTTCCCAACCCAGGAATCGAACCCAGGTCTCCTGCATTGCAGTCATGTACTAGACTACTGTATTTTTCAAGGAACTGTACTGTAAGATTTGGAGAAGGAAATGACACCCACTCCAGTATTCTTGCCTGGAGAATTCCATGGACAGAGAAGCCTGGCAGGCTATAGTCCATGGGGTCGCAAAGAGTCAGACATGACTGAGCAACTATCACTCACTCACTCACTGTAAAATTAAAAATGTTTTCATTTTTTGTGTTTGTTGTTTATGTATTATTTGTCTGAAAAGCATTGTAAACCTGCAACATCACAGTACTTCATAGCCTATTGTGTTAGTTGGGTATCTAGGGTAATTTTGTTGAACTTATGAATAAACTGGACTTAGGAACATGCTCTCGGAATGGAATTCACTCATATGTAGGGCACATACTATAGTTGATGCACTGGATGTGGTTGAAAACACCCAAACAGAGAGAGCAGAGAAAGAGTCAGAGTTGGGAAAAGAGAACAGGAAAAGAAGTTCCCTGAGGACAGAGAGCAGAGGTCAGGTGGAAGCTAAGAGAGGGGAAGTTTCAAAAAGGCAGCATTAATCAACAGGATCGAATACTGTCACATGACCAGGAGGTGAGGCTAAACCAAGCATGTGTACTCATTTTCTGATTCTATAGAGTCTAGAGACTCACTCTAAACAGAAGGGTTGGAGCAAAATTCACTCATATCACTTATAAATGAAAAGCAATTCATATTACCTACAGATGAAAATACACTCATATCACCTATAAACCAAACAATAAAACAAATAAATTCACCAAAATCTTCTTATCTAATACTTCCTGGATGTCCAGAAAGAAAAGAAAAGAACTCTACATTGTTGGTTAACTCTTTTTCTCCCAATTCAGTATAAGCTGATCTGATTTATCGAACTATTTCTCATATTTGTACTCAGTCTTTTTTAAAAAGCTTCATTTTGAATAGTGAGTTTCTTGAGAGCAAGGATCTCATTTATTTAACATTACACACCCAGTAGGGCTTCCCAGATGGCCAGTGGTAAAGAACCTGCCTGCTAAATTTAGGAGACGTAAGAGATGCATGTTAGATCTCTTGGTGAGGAAGATCCCCTGGAGGAGGGCATGGCAACCCACTCCAGTATTCTTACCTGGAGAATGCCATAGACAGAGGAGCCTGATGGGCTACAGTCCATGGGGCTGCAGAATCAAACATGACTGAAGCGACTTAGCCCACACATGAGCATACACCCCATAGGAGGCCTAGGATGTAACCCAATCTTTAATGGAGGAAGAAGTAAAAGAATGAGGGAAGGAAAGAAAGAAGGAATAGAAGAAGAAAGGAATCTGATTTAGTTCCTGGACTCTCCTCAGCTATCACATTGATTAGGCTGTTCATCCTAGGCACTGTTCTTTCTCTCTCTGATCATCAGGGCTTGCCATCAGACAGTTCTGCTCTGGGATGATCTGTTTTAAATTTTCACTTGACCCCCACATCCTCCTTTCTCCAATGTGACAATTGTTCTAGCACAAACTGTCTCCGGGCCCACCCCTTCTAGGTGGACTGTCATTTAACTCTCCTAGTCAATACCAGGTCCATATTCTGAACTGCTCATCATTCTCCCTACAACCCAGGCCCAAATCCCAATTATCTTTAGGTTTTCCATCTTCCCTATGTCATAATTCCAAGCAGTATCCAAGGCCTCTTAATTCTACTTTCATGTGATTTCTCTGGGATCTGTTCTTTCCCAGCCTCATTAGCACTACATTCATGCCTCAACTGTTCAAACAACCTTGTAACCAAGTTCTCTGTTTGACTATTTCCCTCTTCCAACTAATCCTACATACATTAATCATCCTTGAATACAATTTTCATTATCATAGTAGCAGTTATTCTTTATTAAGCACTTAATACATGGTCAAAAAATGCTAGATATTATATATGTATTGACTCATTTCATTCTTACCTTATGAGATGTGTATTATTATCCCCACTTTAGAGATGAGATAACTAAGGCTTCAGCTCAGTTCAGTTGCTCAGTCATGTCTGACTCTTTGCGACCCGGTGAATCCCAGCACGCCAGGTCTCCCTGTCCATCACCAACTCTCAGAGTTCACCTAAACTCATGTGCATCGAGTCAGAGATGCCATCTAGCCATCTCATCCTCTGTTGTCCCCTTCTCCTCCTGCCCCCAATCCCTCCCAGCAGCAGGGTCTTTTCCAATGAGTCAACTCTTCCCACGAGGTGGCCAAAGTATTGGAGTTTCAGCTTCACATCAGTCCTTCCAAAGAACACCCAGGAGTGATCTCCTTTAGGATAGACTGGCTGGATCTCCTTGCAGTCCGTGGGACACTCAAGAGTCTTCTCCAACACCACAGTTCAAAAGCATCAATTCTTCGGCACTCAGCTTTCTTCACAGTCCAACTCTCACATCCATACATGACCACTGGAAAAACCACAGCCTTGACTAGATGGACCTTTGTTGACAAAGTAATGTCTCTGCTTTTGAATATGCTATCTAGGTTGGTCATAACTTTCCTTCCAAGGAGTAAGCGTCTTTTAATTTCATAGCTGCAATCACCATCTACAGTGATTTTGGAGCCCAAAAAATAAAGTCAGCCACTGTTTCGATTGTTTCCCCATCTACCTGCTATGAAGTGATGGGGCCAGATGCCATGATCTTCGTTTTCTGAATGTTGAGCTTTAAGCCAACTTTTTCACTCTTCTCTTTCACTTTCATCAAGAGGCTCTTTAGTTCTTCCTCACTTTCTGCCATAAGGGTGGTGTAATCTGCATATCTTGGGTTATTGATATTTCTCCCTGCAATCTTGATTCCAGCTTGTGTTTCCTCCAGCCCTGCATTTCTCATGATGTACTCTGCATATAAGCTAAATAAGCAGGGTGACAATATACAGCCTTGACATACTCCTTTCCCTGTTTGGAACCAGTCTATTGTTCCATGTCCAGTCCTAACTGCTGCTTCCTGACCTGTATACAGATTTCTCAACAGGCAGATCAGGTGGTCTGGCATGCCCATCTCTTGAAGAATTTTCTACAATTTATTGTGATCCACACAGTCAAAGGCTTTGGCATAGTCAATAAAGCAGAAATAGATGTTTTTCTGGAACTCTCTTGCTTTTTCCATGATCGAGTGGATGTTGGCAATTTGATCTCTGGTTTCTCTGCCTTTTCTAAAACCAGCTTGAACATCTGGAAGTTCACGGTTCACGTATTGCTGAATGGCTTGGAGAATTTTAAGCATTACTTTATTAGCATGTGAAATGAGTGAAATTGTGCGGTAGTTTGAGCATTCTTTAGCATTGCCTTTCTTTGGGATTGGAATGAAAACTGACCTTTTCTAGTACTGTGGCCACCGGTAAGTTTTCCAAATTTGCTGGCATACTGAGTGCAGTGCTTTCACAGCGTCATCTTTCAGGATTTGAAATAGCTTAACTGCAATTCCATCACCTCCACTAGCTTTGTTTATAGTGATGCTTCCTAAGGCCCACTTGACTTCACATTCCAGGATGTCTGGCTCTAGATGAGTGATCACACCATCGGGATTATCTGGGTCGTGAAGATCTTTTTTGTACAGTTCTTCTGTGTATTCTTGCCACCTCTTCTTAATATCTTCTGCTTCTGTTAGGTCCATACCATTTCTGTCATTTATTGAGCCCATCTTTGCATGAAATGTTCCCTTGGTATCTCTAATTTTCTTGAAGAGATCTCTAGTCTTTCCATTCTGTTGTTTTCCTCTATTTCTTTGCATTGATCACTGAAGAAGGCTTTCTTATCTCTCCTTGCTATTCTTTGGAACTCTGCATTCAGATGCTTATATCTTTCCTTTTCTCCTTTGCTTTTCGCTTCCCTTCTTTTCACAGCTATTTGTAAGGCCTCCTCAGACAGCCATTTTGTTTTTTTGCATCTTTTTCTTGGGGATGGTCTTGATCCCTGTCTCCTGTACAATGTCACGAACCTCCATCCATAGTTCATCAGGCACTCTGTCTATCAGATCTAGTCTCTTAAATCTATTTATCACTTCTACTGTATAGTCATAAGGGATTTGATTTAGGTCATACCAAATGGTCTAGTGGTTTTCTCCACTTTCTTCAATTTCAGTCTGAATTTGGCAATAAGGAGTTCATGATTCAAGCCACAGTCAGCTTCCAGTCTTGTTTTTGCTGACAATATAGAGCTTCTCCATCTTTGGCTGCAAAGAATATAATCAATCTGATTTCAGTGTAGACCATCTAGTGATGTCCATGTAGAGAGTCTCCTCTTGTGTTGTTGGAAGAGTGTGTTTGCTATGACCAGTGCGTTCTCTTGGCAGAACTCTTAGTCTTTGCCCTGCTTCATTCCGTACTCCAAGGCCAAATTTGCCTGTTACTCCAGGTGTTTCTTGACTTTGTACTTTTGCATTCCAGTTCCCTATAATGAAAAGGACATCTTTTTGAGGTGTTAGTTCTAGAAGGTCTTGTAGGTCTTTATAGAACCATTCAACTTCAGCTTCTTCAGTGTTACTGATCGGGCATAGACTTGAATTACCACAATATTGAATGGTTTGCTTTGGAAACGAACAGAGACCATTCTGTCATTTTTGAGATTGCATCCAAGAACTGCATTTAGAACTCTTTTGTTGATCATGATGGCTACTCCATTTATTCTAAGGGATTCCTGCACACAGTAGTAGATATAATGGTCATCTGAGTTAAATTCACCCATTCCAGTCCATTTTAGTTCGCTGATTCCTAGAATGTTGATGTTCACTCTTGCCATCTCCTGTTTGACCACTTCCAATTTGCCTTGATTCTTTTTCTGGGCTCCAAAATCACTGCAGATGGTGACTGCAGCCATGAAATTAAAATATGCTTACTCCTTGGAAGGAAGTTATGACCAACCTAGATAGCATATTCAAAAGCAGAGACATTACTTTGCCAACAAAGGTCCATCTAGTCCAGGCTATGGTTTTTCCAGTGGTCATGTATGGATGTGAGAGTTGGACTGTGAAGAAGGCTGAGCGCTGAAGAATTGATGCTTTTGAACTGTGGTGTTGGAGAAGACTCTTGAGAGTCCCTTGGACTGCAAGGAGATCCAGCCAGTCCATTCTGAAGGAGATCAGCCCTGGGATATCTTTGGAAGGAATGATGCTAAAGCTGAAACTCCAGTACTTTGGCCACCTGATGCGAAGAGTTGACTCATTGGAAAAGACTCTGATGCTGGGAGGGATTAGGGGCAGGAGGAGAAGGGGACAACAGAGGATGAGACGGCTGGATGGCATCACTGACTCGATGGACGTGAGTCTGAGTGAACTCCGGGAGTTGGTGATGGACATGGAGGCCTGGCGTGCTGCGATTCATGGGGTCGCAAAGAGTCCGACACGACTGAGTGACTGATCTGATCTGATGATCTGATGGACCTAACATTCCAGGTTCCTATGCAATATTGCTCTTTACAGCATCAAATCTTGCTTCTATCACCAGACCCATTCACAGCTTGGTGTTGTTTTTGCTTTGGCTCCATCCCTTCATTCTTTCTGGAGTTATTTCTCCACTGATCTCCAGAAGCATATTGGGCACCTACCAACCCGGGGGGTTTCCCTTTCAGTATCCTATCATTTTGGCTTTTCATACTATTCATGGGGTTCTCAAGGCAAGAATACTGACATAGTTTGCCATTCCCTTCTCCAGTGGACCACTTTCTGTCAGACCTCTCCACCATGACCCATCCCATCCCCATATGGCATGGCTTAGCTTCATTGAGTTAGACAAGGCTGTGGTCCATGTGATCATATTGGCTAGTTGTCCCTGACTGTAGTTTCAGCCTGTCTGCCCCCTGATCCCCTCTCTCAGTGCCTACCGTCTTACTTGGGTTTCTCTTACCTTGGACGCGGGGTCTCTCTTCACGCCTGCTCCAGCAAAGTGCAGCCACTGCTCCTTACCTCGGGCATGGAGTAGCTCCTCTCGGCCACCGCCCCGACCTCCAACCCGCAGTAGTTCCTCTCGGCCACCGCCCCTGATGTCCGGCCCAGGGTAGCTCCTCTCGGCTGCCGCGATATATATATATATATGGAATGGAATACTACTAAACCATAAAAAAGAAGGAAATTTTTGTGATTTACAGCAACATGAATGAACTTGAAGTGAAATGTCAGAGAAAGACAAATACTGCATGACATCACTTATATGTGGACTCTAAAATATACAACAAATTAGTAAATATAACAAAAAAAAAGAAGTAGATTCACAGATATAGAGAAAAAAATAGTAGTTATGAGGTGGGGGCACTTTAGGGGTAAGGAATTAAGAGGTACAAACTATTAAGTTGAAAATAAGCCACAGGATATCTTGTACAGTTTGGGGAATATAGCCAATATTTTATAATAACTATATGTGAAGTCTAAACTTTAAAACTTCTAATCACTATAGTGTATACCTGTAACTTATGTAATATTGTTCATGAACTATACTTCAAGGAAATAAAAGGAAACCAAAACAAAACAAAAAATAATAAAAAATAAAAGGCCCTCAGTAAATACTTGTGAGGGGAAATGAACATAGGGGAAGATGGCTACAGAGTAATAGGAAGGAATCAAACCTTATTTGAAAGTCATCTTGTCTTAATTCAAGTGTATATCCAATATGAGATTTTTAATTATAGGAAATGATTGAGACTATTGAAGAGGGTGATAGAGGATGAGATAGTTGGATGGCATCACTGACTCAATGGACCTGGGAAATAGTGAAGGATGGGGAAGCCTGGCGTGCTACAGCTCATGGGGTCGCAAAGAGTCAGACACAACTTAGTAACTGAAAAACCATTAAGAATAATATCCCTGCCTTTTAGAAATTTTCAGTCAGTGTGCATTTATCCTGGTTCCAGGTCTACAATTCATTTGGCAATATATAACCAAAGTATAGCTATAATTTCTTGCACCAGTGAAGAACTTCTGTAATATTGCCTGCCCATTTGAAACCTGCTTAGCCTACTGACTGGAACAGATGTCCATGTATCAGAGGATGGTGAAGAGACTTGTACCTGTCCTATTTCACACCTGTTGGTAGGAGATGTTTTTTAAGTAGAATAATAAAAAGAAATAGAGGGGCTTTCCTGGTGGCTCAGTGGTAAAGAATCTGCCTACCGATTCAGGAGTCATGGATTCAATCTCTGATATGAGAAGACCCCTACATGCCATGGAGCAACTAAGTCTGTGTGCCACAATTACTGAACCCGAGCTCTAGAGCCCGGGAACCACAACTAGTGAAGCCTGTGACCCTAGAGCCCATGCTCCACAACCAGAGATGCCACCACAATAAGAAGACTGCACACCACAACTAGAGAAAAGTCCTCTCGAAAACAGTCCTACCCACCAAAAATAAATAAGTAATATTATTTTTTTTAAAAAAATAGAAAATTAAAATGGAATTAGAGGCTGAACAGTAAGCATAAATGATTCAGATTTCTTCAGAAAAATAATGCAATTTTCCTAAGGATCTGGCTGATTTCAAGATAAAACTTAGATTTGCATGTCACCCTTTCCCCAGGCCACAGCCACCAGTGTATTCCCATATTTCCTTTATCCACCCATGTGGCGAAGTGTTACTATTTCAAGACAATTATTTTGATGACAAAATAATTGGTGGTGATGCATCCTCTCTTCGGCATAAGACAGCTGTGCAAACCTTCAGGCAGACCCAAGGGAGACTCGGGGGCTTCAGTGTTTCCAAGCAAGCCAGGACACTCTGGAATCAACCCCAGGAAGTCAACACCCATCCTGCTCAACACTGTGCTCCCAGGAAAACCACAGACAGATCCATGGCAGGAACATGCTCGCCAAGATCCATGGTGGATAAATGGAGAAAAGCAAAAGAAAGCCCTGATGAAAAAGCCATGGGGACTGGCTGCCAAATACAACTGCCCCTTTCTTAAAGGCTGTTTGTGCAGGTGTGGGGTCAGACAGTTCTGAAAGTGGAGCCTCCCTTGGGCCCGCCCTGGCCATGTACAGTCTGATCATAATGCACCATGGTTTAGTTAAAGATAGTCATGGAAGAGAAACCCACTCCCTTACCTTAAAATTAAAAATTTCTCCACTGTATGTAACATGGCTCCATGTTTTGTTTGGTTTCGTGTCTTATTTTGTGATACTCGGGGGGAGAAAAAACTTCGAGCTTTTTTTTTTTTTGCTTTTCTCTCACCACCCCCCCTTTTTTTATTAGAATGAAGCTTTTGAAAGTTACCAAGGCAACAGCAATTCAAGCAAATAGAGAATGGTGTGTAGTGAAGCTAAAACAAACGCTATCAATCATCGATTTGGCACCTACTATATTCTAGACACATAGTAAATGGACACTTAGAATGATGGAACAAAAAATTATAGCAATCATAATGCTATATTGCTATAATGCTTTTCTGTATGATGTTTTCTGAAATTTATTCTACCACCTAGAAATCAAATAGTAACAATTGAAATTTTAAAGGGCACATCTTCTTTAAAATTAGCATTCCAATGAAAATTAAAATGTCCCAGGAAAAAAAAATTAGCCCATACACTAATTCCATCTCCTGTTTGTACCATCTAGGTCCACTTTTTATCCTTCTGTCTCCTACTCTGTGTTATAAGATACTGATCTCTAACAACTCAGTTATAATAAGGAATCTTTTGTCCATTGGCTTCTGGGTGTAGTTGGCTGATGGGAGGCTCTGGTAGGAAACCAAAGGGAGAAGAACAATGTTGGGTTATTTATTGCTCAGAAATCTTCCTACAAAGCCAACTAGGACTAGCACTGTCCCTTGACCAATTCCTCTTAAGTTGTGTGTGTGTGTTTTAGTCACTCCGTCATGCCCAACTTTTGGCAACTCCATGGACTGTACCCCATGAGGATCCTCTATCCATGGAATTCTCCTGGCTAGAATAATGGAGTGGGTTGCTATACCCTTCTCCAGGAGATCTTCCCAACCCAAGGATCAAACTCACAGCCAGGGATCCAACCTAAGTCTCCAGCATTGCAGGCAGGTTCTTTAATGCTGAGCCACCAGGGAAGTCCAGGAGGAGACCTAGGTTTTAGTTAAAAGGGAAAGTGAAATAATCCTGAACATTAGACCATAAAGTTCTTTCTTGATGAACCAATATAAAAATAAATTTCAGTCTAGTTTCTTTAAAACCATGCTTTAATTTACAGTAAAATTAAAAGTATGTTCTACTTTTTAAGTGGGAAAAATTAAAATGTGCATATGATAAAATATTTAAATAGATATAGGTAATAATGAATAATCCCTATTACATATGTAAATTTCCATTTTCCACTTTCTTGGTTAGAGAATCCAGTGTAAAGATGTATTTTAATAAAATTAAAAATATAAGCTTTAATAATATGCTGACACAAGCTAAGCATTTTACTTGAAGGCATTTCTTTATCATATGTCAATACCACTCAAAAATAATTAAGTGAATTCTAAACTCAAAAAATAAACTTATTTACAAAACAGAAGTGGAATCACAGATGTAGAAAACAAACTTATGGTTGTGCGTCTGTGTGTTAGTCACTCAGTCGTATCCAACTCTTTGCGACCCGATGGACTGTAGCCCACCAGGTTCCTCTGTCCATGGGTTTCTCCAGGCAAGAAGACTGGAGTGGGTTATCATTTCCTCCTCCAGGGAATCTTCCTGACCCAGAGGTCAAATCCACATCACCTGCTTCTCCTGCATTGGCCCAAGAATGTATCTAAAGGCACAGGAGGCCCTGGGTTCCAAAGAGGATGCCATTGGCCACAGGTTAAACAGAGGAGATTATAAACAAAGATCATCTTTCAATGCCTTTCAAATACATACTAAAACAAGGAAAACAGCTTTTTTAAGGCATAAATCTACAAGGACAAAACAAAAGAAATATATATTTTTCCTCCCCATCCCCTCAAAAACAAAACAAAACAGAAGACTGGATGTTTCTTAGGAAGTGGAGTAAGAAAGGCTTAAGGAACTCCAGGACCAGAGTCCTGAATAGGGATTACAGAAAAAATAAATATATTGAACAATGAGACTTACTGCTCCATCCCTTATTTGACTCCTAGAATAAAAGCAGCAGCTTATAAACCCCCAACAGAAGATTAAAAGACTCTTTTCTGGTGAAACTCATCAGCCCAGTGAAACAGCCTGTCCCTGTCATCCTACAGCAAACCCACCGGTTGACAAGCCTTGCACAAAGGTTACCTTTTAAAATGTCACTCCCAAATATTAAATACTGCCATGGATCATCAGATATTTGAGGAAAGCCTGAAACATGATGGACAGAGACCAAAACAAACAAAAGGTCCTAAAGGAAAGGGAAGAAAAAATTTTTAATATGATTAATGTTCTTATAGAGATAAGATATTGAATCTGTGAAACTGAACATGATGCTATTTTTAACAAGGAACATTCCAAGAACTAGAAAAATTCTTGGAAATTAAAAATAAGAGCACAAGTACAACATTCAAAATAAGGAAACTGGAAGAAAAGATAAAATATTTTAAAGAGTAAAATGAAAACAAAGAGATTTAAAAACCAGAAGCAAAAGTTGAAGAAGCAGTATGTTCAATATCTGAATATGTTGGTACCCAGAAAGAAGAATTGATTAATTAATAATACAAAAGATTTACAGAACTTCTGATCATGAGTTTCTGTACTGAAAGGACCTACCAACATAATAAATATCTGTTAAAATATTCACACCTTAGCATCTCATTATGAAACTCCAAGACTTTCAGGATAAAAAGATCAAAACATTTTCCAAGAGAAAATACAATTCACACAAATTAGAATGACAATAGCCTTCTTAATGGCATCTCTGGAAATTATGAGGTTATGGGTCGATTTCTTCAAAATTCGGAGAGAAAATAATGTCTACCTAGAATTCTATATGTATTCAAAAACTTAAAGTAATACTGAAATAAAGATAATTTCAGACATGAAAAGTGTTGGTTAATTTACCTCCCAAGTTACTGAGTAAGGCTGTCTGCCAGAATAAAGGAGTAACCCAGGAGAGAGGATAATTCAGAATCTAGAAAATTTCATAGCATCAGGAACAAAGACCCTAAACCTATCTAAACAGTTAAAATGTATACCAATAATCAAAATATATGTCTTTTAAAGAGCAATCCTGCATGCTAGAAGAAAACAGAACACAGACTTTAAAATTCTTAGGGAAAATCAGTTTCAACCAAGAATTCTTTATTCAACCAAACTATCAATCAGGTGTTGGAGTAGGTAAAGGTTGGTTTGTGCCTATGATATCTAGGGTTAGATATTTGGCTTATCACTTCTTCCTGCAACTAAGGGCATAGCTTCTATCTACTTACATCATTCTCAAGCAGAGTCACTATAAATGGCACAGACTGTGCACTGCACTAGTAACGGAGATAGAAGATGAACTTTCCATCAAGCAGGATGTCGGTGATGCCTTCTGCAGCTGTTTGGTTTTGGAGCTGGTAGCAAGCACAGTAAGTGTTAAGAGATGAACTTCTAGCAGTTTCAGGTTGAAGATTACAAGACTACAAAATGATATTCAGTATCATACATTTGAGGAAAAGCCAGACAGCAATCTGCTACTAAATAAATAAGTTTAATTATCATAATGCTGTGGATTTGTGTCTACTGATTATTTCAACATATATGAGCTGATCATATTTTCCCTTTTCTATAGTCTATCAATTCTAAACAAAAGCAGAAAAAAGAATGTAAGCAAAGGTTTTAGATGCTTCAAAGAATTACTCATTCTGGATGTCAAAACATCACCAAAATTGAATTGTTATATATAATTCATTAGTAAAAGCACATGCTATGATCTCCTTGGGTGAAGTAGGAATAAAAGAATACAGTACAATGTGTGATCCTCACCAGTTATTTTACCATCCTTACCATATGACAGAAGGCCATACTTTACCCAGATGCAAAAAGGGAACATTTCTTTTTCTCTTGTATCACATAGAAAAAATAACTGGTGAGGATATACTGAATATCTACTCTAATCCAGCTCTCAGCTAATTGCTATTGGATGCATGGAGGCCAAGGTCAGGTTGTGTTCTCAAAAGTTTAAAACCTACTTGAAGAAATAAGACCTGCTACTTCATTAGATATGCCTTAGTACCCCAGAAAGCAAAGAAAAACTAAAGAGCCTCTTGATTAAGGTGAAAGAGGAAAGTAAAAGTTCAGTTCAGTCGCTCAGTCATGTCCAACTCTTTTCAACGCCATGGACTGCAGCATACCAGTCCTCCCTGTCCATCACCAACTCCCGGAGTTTACTAAAACTCATATCCATTGAGTCGGTGATGCCATCCAACCATCTCGTCCTCCTCTGTCATCCCCTTCTCCTCCCACCTTCAATCCTTCCCAGCACCAGGGGCTTTTCAAATGAGTCAACTCTTCACATCAGGTGGCCAAAGTATTGGAGTTTCAGCCTCAGCATCAGTCCTTCCAATGAATATTCAGGACTGATTTCCTTTAGGATGGACTGGTTGAATATCCTTGCAGTCCAAGGGACTCTCAAGGGTCTTCTCCAACACCACAGTTCAAAAGCATCAATTCTTTGGAGCTCAGCTTTCTTTATAGTCCAACTCTCACATCCATATATGACTACTGGAGAGACCATAGAGTTAGTCAACGAACCTTTATTGGCAAAGTAATGTCTCTGCTTTTTAATATGCTATCTCGGTTGGTCATAACTTTTCTTCCAAGGAGCAAGTATCTTTTAATTTCACGGCAGCAGTCATCATCTGCAGTGATTTTAGAGCCCAAAAAAAGAAAGTCTCTCACTGTTCCCCCATCTGTTTGCCATGAAGTGATGGGACCAGATGCCACGATCTTAGTTTTCTGAATGTCAAGCTTTAAGCCAACTTTTTCACTCTTCTCTTTCACTTTCAATAAGAGGCTCTTTTTCACTTTCTCCTTCACTTTCTGCCATAAGGGTGGTGTCATCTGCATATATGAGGTTATTGATATTTCTCACGGCAATCTTGATTCCAGCTTGTGCTTCCTCCAGCCCAGCATTTCTCATGATGTACTCTGCATATAAGTTAAATAAGCAGGGTGAAAATATACAGCCTTAATGTAGTCCTTTCCCTATTTGGAACCAGTCTGTTGTCCCATGTCCAGTTCTAACTGTTGCTTCTTATGAACCATGCTGTGTAGGGCCACCGAAGATGGACAGGTCATGTTGGAGAGTTCTGGCAAAACATGACCCACTGGAGAAGGGAATGACAAACCACTTGAGTATTCTTGCCTTGAGAACCCCATGAACAGTATGAAAAGGCAAAAAGATAGGACACCGAAAGATGAACTCCCCTGGTCGGTGGTTCCCAATATGCTACTGGAGATCAGTGGAGAACTAACTCCAGAAAGAATGAAGAGAGGGAGCCAAAGCAAAAACAACACCCAGTTGTGGGTGGGACTGGTGATGGAAGTAAAGTCTGATGCTATGAAGAGCAATATTGCATCAGTTCAGTTCAGTCGCTCAGTTGTGTCCAACTTTTTGCAACCCCATGAATTGCGGTACGCCAGGCCTCCCTGTCCATCACCAACTCCCGGAGTTCACTCAAACTCATGTCCATCAAGTCGGTGATGTCATCCAGCCATCTCATCCTCTGTCGTTCCCTTCTCCTCCTGCCCCCAATCCCTCCCAGCATCAGAGTCTTTTCCAATGAGTCAACTCTTCGCATGAGGTGGCCAAAGTACTGGAGTCTCAGCTTTAGCATCATTCCTTCCAAAGAACACCCAGGACTGATCTCCTTTAGGATGGACTGGTTGGATCTCCTTGCAGTCCAAGGGACTCTCAAGAGTCTTCTCCAACACCACAGTTCAAAAGCATCAATTTTTCGGTGCTCAGCTTTCTTCACAGTCCAATTCTCACATCCATACATGATCACTGGAAAAACCATAGCCTTGATTAGATGGACCTTTGTTGGCAAAGTAATGTCTCTGCTTTTGAATATGCTATCTAGGTTGGTCATAACTTTCCTTCCAAGGAGTAAGCATCTTTTAATTTCATGGCTGCAATCACCATCTGCCATTATTTTGGAGCCCCCCAAAATAAAGCCTGACACTGTTTCCACTGTTTCCCCATCTATTTCCCATGAAGTGATGGGACCAGATGCCATGATCTTAGTTTTCTGAATGTTGAGCTTTAAGCCAACTTTTTCACTCTCCTCTTTCACTTTCATCTTTCACTTTCATCAAGAGGCTTTTTAGCTCTTCTTCACTTTCTGCCATAAGAGGTCCATGAATCAATGCAAATTGGAAGTGGTCAAACAAGAGATGGCAAGAGTGAGCATCGACATTTTAGGAATCATCGAACTAAAATGGACTGGAATGGGTGAATTTAACTCAGACAACCATTATATCTACGACTGTGGGCAAGAATCCCTTAGAAGAAATGGAGTAGTCATCATAATCAACAAAAGAGTCTGAAATGCAGTACTTGAATTCAGTCTCAAAAACGACAGAATGATCTCTGTTCGTTTCCAAGGCAAACCATTCAATATCACAGTAATCCAAGTATATGCCCTGACCAGTAATGCTGAAGAAGCTGAAGTTGAATGGGTCTATGAAGACCTACAAGACCTTTTAGAACTAACACCCAAAAAAAGATATCCTTTTCATTATAGGGAACTGGAATGCAAAAGTAGGAAGTCAAGAGATACCTGGAGTAACAGGCAAATTTGACCTTGGGGTACAGAATGAAGCAGGGCAAAGGCTAACAGAGTTTTGCCAAGAGAACGCACCGGTCATAACAAACACCCTCTTCCAACAACACAAGAGAAGACTCTCCACATGGACATCACCAGATGGTCAACACCGAAATCAGATTGATTATATTCTTTGCAGCCAAAGACAGAGAAGCTCTATACAGTCAGCAAAAACAAAACTGGGAGCAGACTGTAGCTCAGACCATGAACTCCTTATTGCCAAATTCAGACTTAAATAGAAGAAAGTAGGGAAACCTGGAGAAGGCTATGGCACCCCACTCCAGTACTCTTGCCTGGAAAATCCCATGGACAGAGGAGCCTGGTAGGCTGTAGTCCATGGGGTCGTGAAGAGTCAGACATGACTGAGTGACCTCACTTTCACTTTTCACTTTCATGCATTGGAGAAGGAAATGGCAACCCACTCCAGTGTTCTTGCCTGGAGAATCCCAGGGACATGGGAGCCTGGTGGGCTGCCGTCTATGGAGTCGCACAAAGTCGGACACGACTGAAGCGACTTAGCAGCAGCAGCAGCAGCAGCAGGGAAAACCACTAGACCATTCAGGTATGGCCTAAATCTAATCCCTTACGATTATACAGTGGAAGTGACAAATAGATTCAAGGGATTAGATGTGACAGACAGAATGCCTGAAGAACTATGGATGGAGGTTCATGACATTGTACAGGAGTCAGGAATCAAGATCATCCCCACAAAAAACAAATGCAAAATGGCAAAATCTTGTCTGAGGATGCCTTACAAACAGCTATGAAAAGAAGAGAAGTGAAAGGCAAAGGAGAAAAGAAAAATGCCCATTTGAATGAAGAGTTCCAAAGAATAGCAAGGAGAGATAAGAAAGCCTTCCTCAGTGATCAATGACATAGAAATAGCAAAGAAATAGAAGAAAACAATAGAACGGGAAAGACTAGAGATCTCGTCAAGAAAATTAGAGATATCAAGGGAAATTTTCCTGCAAAGATGGGCACAATAAAGGACAGAAATAGTATGGACCTAACAGAAGCATAAAATATTAAGAGGAGGCAAGAATACACAGAAGAACTATACAAAAAAGATCTTCATGACCCAGATAATCATGATGGTGTGATCACTCACCTAAAGCCAGACATCCTGGAATGTGAAATTAATATGTAATATTAATATATATAAATATTGAATATATATAACATATATATAATTCCAATAATATAATTATTATACATAGTATTATAGTTCAACTTATCTCTCTCCCTAGTCTTATTTCTTTACCTGCTCATAGGTATTGATCCCTAGAGTACTGACCAATAAAATCCCTACATGTTAATCTGCATCTCAGAGTCTGCCTCTTGGAGAGTCTGACTTGTGATAATTTCCTTGACATGATCTAGATCATACAGCATCTCACCTCTGCTGACACCTATAATATGCTTCTCCAAGCTGTCTATGCTCCTGCCACCCTAGCCTTCTTTCAGCTCCTTGAATATGGCATTTTTCTTCCTGCTTCTGAATCTTCATGTGCCTTAGACCCTACCTACCCATTTAACCCCAACTCACCTGTACTGCCATTTTTTTTTTTTTTTTTTTGGCCATCATTTCATCTCATTGCTGTATCTATTATTACTCTGTATTCAAATCTCTACTCCAGCTCAAAGAAGTCTTTCCTTGACCCCAAGACTAGATAGTTGCCCTTTCATTAGCTCTTACAGCCTACTATACTTCTCTCTCAAGGTATATAATGTTAAATATAATATAATGTTAAAGAGAACATTACAGTTCTCTTTAAAGGAACTATAATGAAATTTTCTGTAACTAATCATGAAATATTTGTCTCCATTGATATAATGTCAGATCTATGCTTTTATTATTTGCTACTATTTTTTTGTTCAGTCACTAAGTCATGTCTGAATGTTTGCAACCCCATGAATTGTAGCCTGCCAGGCTCCTCTCTCCATGGGATTTCCCAGGCAAGAATACTGGAGTGGGTTGCCATTCCCTTCTCCAGGGGATCTTCCTGACCCAGGGATCGAACTCAGATCCCCTACTTTTCAGCCAGATTCTTTACCATCTGAACCACCTGGGAAGCCCATTTGATACTATAGTTCTAGCAAAGAACTTTGCATGTAGTAGACACTCAAAAAGTTCTAAGTCATCATATGTAACACATTCAATAACCATTGACATCACTGGAGCTATATTGTCCAATCATCTTACAATAACAATGAATAAATAAAGGGATACAAAGCAGTCACCAAAGTCATACTTGTATATCTACACAGAAAAGCTAAGCCTATAGCTTAGTTCAATCCCTGGTCCTCCTGGTTACAAAAGAACCTGTCACTCCCCACTTTTCAACAAAAATTCCAAAGAATGTGCATGAGAAACTACAACAGACAAACAAAATTGGCAAACAAAATTGCCAAAGCCCATTAACAAATCTTTCTAGAAAATGTGTTTGAAGCAAAAACAGGAGGGAAGTCAGAATTCAGTATGTGTTAGGAAGATTAGCTAACCCGAAGTACAATAGAATAAAGCATCTTGAATAGTAGGAAATATTCCAGATTGAAAGCAGTTGAGAAAACTAGGGATAAAGCTGCTTAAGTGTGTCAGAATTCTGGGAAAGAGAGTAATGTAGATATATATGGTCTGCTTGTTTTTTATAGTAGGGTGCATGACCAGCCTGAATGTGGTTATTTCACCTATACCTAGAGTGTAGACACAGAAGACAATAATAAATCAGTTAACTACATAGAAAATCTGATTTTAAAATTTTTGCAATCACTGAACATGTCAGTTTTAAGACTCTTCTAAACTATGGTTTTGCACACTGAATTTGAAGATAGTTTGGTTTACATGGACACATTTTTTGTCTACACACAGCACAACTCTGGGAAGCACCATCCCCATTTACTCTCCGTTAACTGAGTCCCCCACAGTTGTGTGATGTGGCCACTCTGGTCTTAGAATGTGGCTGATTAATTTCAGTGGAAGTTATCATAACTATACCTTTGGGATATCAGAGGGAGTCAGAAAATAGATGAGCAGTAGTAACTGTTTCATCACCTGCCCTGAAGGCAAGTTTCACAGTGAATAACCTCACAGAGAGCTGGAGTCAGAAAATCAAGGGGGAAATCCTGAGTCAATCAAGACTAATTCTGGGACAGTATATATGAAGCAAATACAAAATGACGCATCAGCATTCAGGAAGGAAAGGGAGTTCGTGGTAAGGTTTTGAACACAACTTATGAAGTCAGGGAGTGAGTGGGGAGAAATATATGAAACCAGAAGCTGAACAGCAAACACAGAAACCAGAGATGAACTGAAGGTAATTCCAGAATAGACCTTAGAGTTGGAGGTCGAGTTAGGAATGCAAGGATTAATTTTGTTAGTGCTGTACTTGGAATATAGTGGGCTGGAGATTGTGAGGAGGGGGTCTATTTATTTCTTCTTTTTTTGGAGGATAATTGCTTTACAGTGTGTTGGTTTCTGCCATAAAAAATGTAAATCAGTTATTTATATATAAATAACTGATTCCCACTAGTTCCCACTAGTTACCTATTTTACACATGATAATGCATAATGTCATGCTACTTTCTCAATGTGTCCTTCCCTCTCCTCCCCTCATTGTACCCACATGCCTCTTCTCTACATACATGTCTCCATTTCTTCCCTATGAATAGGTTCATCAGTACCATTTTTCTGGATTCCATATATATGCATTATTGTATGATGCTTGTTTTTCTTTTTCTTACTTCATGCTAAGTCCCTTCAGTCATGTCCGACTCTTTGCAACCCTATGGACTGTAGCCCTTGCCAGGCTCCTTTGTCCATGGGATTCTCCAGGCAAGAATACTGGAGTAGATTGCCATGCCCTCCTCCAGGGGATCTTCCCAATCCAGGGATCGAACCTACATCTCTTATGTCTCCTGCACTGGCAGGCATGTTCTTTACCACTAGTGCCACCTGGGAAGCCCTCCTGACTTACTTCACTCTGTATCAAAAGGGGCTTTGCAGTGAAGCGCTCCTGGAACTGTCCTGCCTTTACAGTGTTGTGCCTTTTTGATGCCAGAGAACAATGTGGGCAACTGATAAAAGCAAATACGTGCCTTGAACATCAATTACACTCATTCATTGAACAGACATTTTGGCTCATTTGCATCCCAAATCACCTTCTTTTTGACAGGGAAGTCAAATTTTTTTGTTTTTTGTGTTTTTAACCCAAATAACCTGAAGAAGGGCCTCAACTATTCTCTTCCTTTGTGCCAATGGCAGACTGGATGCTAGAAAAGCATCTGTGACTAATCAAAATAGGTCCCCCACACCCCCACTTCTCCACCAAACACTTAACTGGAGTTTCCTTGGCTGTGATGGAGCCTAAACCTCATCACAGAGGGTTTACTCCAGGCCTCCAGGAAGAGGAAAATGACCCATGGCTATTTCAAGAAAGCATAAGTGGACACACAGTGACTCCTAAATAAACAGCACTCTCTCCAGGCATTCATCTTTAAAGCTGGGTTCATATAAAAGTTTGAAAAGAATACAGAGAAGGAATTGATGGTTGAGTACACATACTCTTTGGAGATCAAGTCTCTGCTGCATTTATTTTAAACTTATCAACCCACTCCAGTATTCTTGCCTGGAGTATTCTGTGGACAGAGGAGCCTGGTGGGCTACAGTCCATGAGGTCGCAAAGAGTCAGACATGACTGAAGTAACTTAGCACACACACACAAAATAAGAGTGAGCCCCAGAATGACCCAGATGACAAGAGAATTAAGAAACCCAGGGTTTGAAGGAAGAAAATACTAGATGGGAAGATGAGAAGGAAGACCACTGGTCCACCTCCTTCAAAGGCCAAGGCCCATATAAACACTCTCACAGAATGTTCTCTATGATCTTACATTTTCAGCAGGGTGCCAAGCCGAGTTTGCTCTCCCAGCTATCCGATTCCAAAAGCTGAGTCTGAGAGCCAAACCACACCACAAGGATGGGATAGATCCCAGAAGCAGCAAGTTCCTGGCTCCCAGCCAGCTCTTTTATTACTTATTAGCTTATTTTATATAGCCTTCAGCATGGCAAGTAAAGCTTCCTTTAATTATCAACAGGAATGAAGAAGCCACAAGGGGAAAACCAGAGTCAGGGAACTGCCGCTGCACAGATTACACCCGGGCTCTTATCAAAGCTGACACAGGGGCCAGGCTGGGAAGATAGGGTGCTGGGAGCCACAGGCTGTGTGGGGGTGGCACGTCTCAGTGCTGGGTAATTGTCTTGGAATGAATTCTCAACCAGAGCTTTTTTTTTTTTTTTTTTTAGTTCTTCTTTTCTCTTCTTCCAGTTCAGGGAAGTTGAACACCGAAGGTGCCAGAGACAAAACAGACAGGAAAGATGCAACATTTTTTGTGCAGTTGGCCTACACAGTAGAGGGGGATGGAGCTTCCAGATAGTGATGGGGGTGAGCTGATGTTCTTGATAAAGGCAACCTCTAGGTCTTCCCTGATGGCTCAGTGGCAAAATAATCTGCTTGCCAAGGCAGGAGACACAGGTTCAGTCCCTGGTCTGGGGAGATTCCACATGCCTCAGAGTGCAGCTAAGCCTCTGAACCACAACTACTGAACCTGTGCTCTAGAGCCCTGGAGCTGCAGCTGCTGAGCCCCTGTGACCTAGAGCCTGTGCTCCTCGACAAAAGGAGCCACCACAATGAGAAGCCTGTGCACCTTAACTAGAGAGTGGCCCCTGTTCCCGCAATTAGAGAAAAGCAACAAAGACCCAGTACAGCCAAAAAGAAATAAATAATTTTTTAATTAAATAAAAGGCAGGCTCCAGAGCCATCTTATGAGCAAGCAGAGACAGTGAGAGTGTAAGCGCCTGGAGAACATTCGGGAAACCCTGCCCACACCCACCCATATCTCTTCCTCTGAGTTTCATGGTGTCTAAGAAATTGACAGGAGAGGTTCCTAGAGAGGACTGCCTTCTCCCTAAAGTTACTGACAACTTTTCATAACTGTCTCTGTTTCACTAGCAAGAGCCTTTTGGGGAAAGAAGTGGAAATAAGCACAACAGAATCTCAGAAATAGATGTTGGGAGTACTGACAGCAAACAACCAGCTCCCTGACTTCTCAGGGCCAGAAAATTTCCAGAATGTAGCACTGAGGTGATCTTCTGATTTTGTGCAACAATACTATTCTCTTTATGAGAAATTTCCTATGCTACACATTCTGTTAGTCTCCAAAAAGAAGACATGCCTAGTGTAAGTCCAGGTGAGTGGGTGAGAAGAAGCAAATGCAGGGAGATGCTGAGAAAGGTCTGTTTCCATGGGTACTTGCAGAAAGAAAGTTAGCCTCCTGTTTGCAAAAAACCCTGGCACACATGAAAAAGGCCACCAGGACCTACAAAACCCTCTCCATACAAATCTGAGACATCCTTCAGTTCATTTCAGTTCAGTTGCTCAGTCGTGTCCCACTCTTTGCGACCCCATGAATCGCAGCACGCCAGGCCTCCCTGTCCATCACCAACTCCCAGAGTTCACCCAGACTCACGTCCATCAAGTCAGTGATGCCATCCAGGCATCTCATCCTCTGTTGGCCCCTACTCCTGCCCCCAATCCTTGCCAGCATCAGAGTCTTTTCCAATGAGTCAACTCCTCTCATGAGGTGGCCAAAGTACTGGAGTTTCAGCTTTAGCATCATTCCTTCCAAAGAAATCCCAGGACTGATCTCCTTCAGAATGGACTGGTTGAATCTCCTTGCAGTCCAAGGGTCTCTCAAGAGTCTTCTCCAACACCACAGTTCAAAAGCATCAATTCTTTAGCATTCAGCCTTCTTCACAATCCAACTCTCACATCCATACATGATCACTGGAAAAACCATAGCCTTGACTAGACGAACCTTTGTTGGCAAAGTGATGTCTCTGCTTTTTAATATGATGTCTAGTTTGGTCATAACTTTACTTCCAAGGAGCAAGTGTCTTTTAATTCCATGGCTGCAGTCACCATCTGCAGTGATTTTGGAGCCCAGAAAAATAAAGTCTGACACTATTTCCACTATTTCCCCATCTATTTCCCATGAAGTGATGGGACCAGATGCCATGATCTTCGTTTTCTGAATGTTGAGCTTTAAGCCAACTTTTTCACTCTCCACTTTCACTTTCATCAAGAGGCTTTTGAGTTCCTCTTCACTTTCTTCCATAAGGGTGGTGTCATCTGCATATCTGAGGTTATTGATATTTCTCCCGGCAATCTTGATACCAGCTTGTGCTTCTTCCAGTCCAGCGTTTCTCATGATGTACTCTGCATAGAAGTTAAATAAACGGGGTAACAATATACAGCCTTGACGTACTCCTTTTCCTATTTTGAACCAGTCTGTTGTCCCATGTCCAGTTCTAACTGTTGCTTCCTGACCTCCATACAAATTTCTCAAGAGGCAGATCAGGTGGCCTGGTATTCCCATCTCTTGAAGAATTTTCCACAGTTTCTTATGAGCCACACAGTCAAAGGCTTTGGCATAGTCAATAAAGCAGAAATAGATGTTTTTCTGCAACTCTCTTGCTTTTTCCATGATCTAGTGGATGTTGGCAATTTGATCTCTGGTTCCTCTGCCTTTTCTAAAACCAGCTTGAACATCAGGAAGTTCACGGTTCACATATTGCTGAAGCCTGACTTGGAGAATTTTGAGCATTACTTTACCAGCGTGTGAGATGAGTGCAGATGAGTGTGGTAGTTTGAGCATTCTTTGGCATTACCTTTCTTTGGGATTGGGATGAAAACTGACCTTTTCCAGTCCTGTGGCCACTGCTGAGTTTTCCAACTTTGCTGGCATATTGAGTGCAGCACTTTCACAGCATCATCTTTCAGGATTTGAAATAGCTCAACTGGAATTCCATCACCTCCAGTAGCTGTGTTCGTAGTGATGCTTTCTAAGGCACACTTGACTTCACATTCCAGGATGCCTAGTAATAGGAAAAAATACCCCACTGAGAGTCAGGTCAGCCTGTCTCGCATGATGATCAGCATAGTGAAAGACTGACTGGTGTGGGTAGTAGGTATCAGGTAGCTGGTGAGAACTTGTATCATTCTCCAGAGGACCAAAAGTTCCTGCCTAAAGTCCTCTTGTAGAGAAGACATGAACTATAAAATTTTGACAGTGAAAAAAATTGGAGAAACAGAGCAATGTTTTAGGCTAGAACTTTGTGGAGCTGTATTAAAAGAAGATGACCAACAGAGTCATGGAAATAATGTTCATGATCTCTGGCAAGACAGATGCTGAGACAAGCAAACCTGTGTGCAATAGGAACTGTAATGTGTGCCATGTTCAGTCACTTGGTTGTGTCAGACTCTTTTCCACTCCATGGACTGTCACCTGCCAGGCTCCTCCATCCATTGGATTTTTCAGGCAAGAATACTTGAATGGTTTGCCACCTCTCTTCTCCAGGGGATCTTCCCTGCTTTTCAGGCAGATTCTTTATCTGCTGAGCCTTCAGGGAAACCCAGGAACTGCAATACAAGAATGTATTATGGGAAAGAGAGAAAAGAGAAGAAAATAAAATGTGTATTTTTTTCATTTTGATAAGAACCTAAAATGTAAAAGTATTTGGCTTGCTGAACAGAGGAAAATTTGTATTTAATGTAAGTGTGGGATTCCCCTGTAATCCAGTAGCTAAGAATGCTTCCACTGCAGGGGGCATGGGTTCAATTCCTAGTCAGGGAACTAAGATCCCACATGCTGTGTGTTGCAGACAAAGGAAAAAAAAAAAAAAAAGCAAGACTGTATTTCATATAACTGTGTTTATGATAGGAAATACCTGTGAAATCAAGTCCTTTGAAGCACTTTGGCAGAATATTATATATATTATTAATAACTAAATATATCTCCCTTATTTTAATTTTTTTCTCTTGCCGACCCTTTCTTTTGGGGTTTCTTTCTATTTTGAAACATGTTCTGAACTTTCGTATCTTAAAAATCATCTCAGAAAATCTGAAAAGCTTTCCTTTGGTGTTTTCTCCTCTTCTACCATTCCGTCTTTCAGTCTCGTAGAATAGCCAAAAGAGCTGTGCACACGTGGTTACCATGTGCTGCCTTCTGTTTCACTATAAGTCCTGCTTCCTTCCTCCCCTCACTTCCTGAGTCCCTGAAATCTGGCTTTTACCTCCCAGCTGCTACTGAAATCTATTGTCCTTCCATGGGGCAGTAACCTTCTAACCACCCCTACTCCCTTTTTCAGGCTTCGTCCTTTTAAAACGCCACATTTTATGGACTTCTTTGGTGGTCCAGTGGTTAAGACTCAGTGCTCCCAATGCAGGGAGCCCAGGTGTGATCTCTGCTAGGGAAACTAGATCCCACATTCTGAACCACACACGGCAACTAAGACCTGGCACCAAAAAAAAAAAAAAACATTTTTTTTTAGCCACATGTTAACCCGTTGAAAACCCCATCCTTCCTAACTTGTCCTAGAATTCTTCTCTTTCTCCCTTGTTGGCAGTACTAAATGGATTATTATTATGCAGTGGTAAATACTACAGTTCTGTATGATGGACATGGGGATTGTTTTTGTTTGTTTTTAATTAAAAAATGTATTGAAGTATAGTTGATTTACAATGTTGGGTTCATTTCTGCTATACAGCAAAATGATATAGCTATCATTTACATACACCCTTTTTCATATTCTTTTCCATCATGGTTTAACACAGGATATTGAATATAGTTCCCTGTGCTATAGCTTAGGACCTTGTTGCTTATCCATCCTGTATATAATAGTTTGCATCTGCTAACCCCAAACTCCCTATCCATCCTTACCCTCCCCACCCTGCTCACAATTACAAGTCTGTTCTCTATGTCTGTGACTCTGCTTGTCTTGTAGATAAGTTCAGTATCATATTTTAAATTCTACATATAAATTATATATGGTATTTTCTTTCTTTTTTTAAAGCACTTTATTTTATATTAGAGTATATCCCATTAACTAGGGGCTCAGCTGGTAAAAAAAAAAATCCACCTGTAATGTGGGAACCTGGGTGTGGCCCCGGGTTGGGAAGATCCCCTGGAGAATCTCCAGTATTCTGGCCTGGAGAATTCCATGGACTCTATAGTCCATGGGGTGGCAAAGAGTCAGACATGACTGGGTGACTTTCACTTTCACTGTAGCCCATTAACTATGTTGTGATGGTTTAAGTGGGCAGCAAAGGGACTCAGCCATACATATACATGTATTCATTCTCCCCCAAACTCCTCTCCATCCGGCTGTCATATAACATTGAGCAGAGTTCCATGTGCTATACAGTAGGTCCTTGTTGACTATAAATTTTAAACATAGCAGAGTGTACATGTCCATCCCAAACTCCCTAATTAGGAGATGGGGACTATTGAATCTATAGCAGCAGAACCTCAAATGTGGGGAAACCACTATAGGAAGGGAGCAGCTATAATTAATACTCAGATTTTCACTGGGCAGAGGGTTGTACCCTCAGCCCTTGTGCTGTTCACTGACTGACTGTATAGCACACCAAGGCCATTCCTTGGAACCTCATGCTTTGGAGACACATTTCAGTTGTTTCTGACCCAAATGAAATATTTAAGGACATGGATCTTGGCCAGTGTCCAGGGAAACTCCTACATTTCCACATTGCTTCTGTTTTCTTTAGCTTTGCTAAGACAGATATAGATTACTCAAACCTAAAGGATACATTGACTTTGATGAACCCTGATTCTTTTCTATTTCAACTTTGCCTCCACAAATGGTGTGGCTTTCAGAAAATGTAGCGGATGGCTTCAGTTCAGTTCAGTTGCCCAGTCATGTCTGACTCTTTGCGACCCCATGAATCGCAGCACGCCAGGCCTCCCTGTCCATCACCAACTCCCAGAGTTCACTCAAATTCACATCCATTGAGTCAGTGATGCCATCCAGACATCTCATCCTCTGTCATCCCCTTCTCCTCCTGACCCCAATCCCTCCCAACATCAGAGTCTTTTCCAATGAGTCAACTCTTCTCATGAAGTGGCCAAAGTACTGGAGTTTCAGCTTCAGCATCATTCCTTCCAAAGAACACCCAGGACCAATCTCCTTTAGAATGGACTGGTTGGATCTCCTTGCAGTCCAAGGGACTCTCAAGAGTCTTTTCCAACACCATAGTTCAAAAGTATCAATTCTTCAGCGTTCAGCTTTCTTCATAGTCCAACACTCACATCCATACATGACCACTAGCCTTGACTAGACAAACCTTTGTTGGCAAAGTAATGTCTCTGCTTTTGAATATGTTATCTAGGTTGGTCATAACTTTCCTTCCAAGGAGTAAGCATCTTTTAATTTCATGGCTGCAATCACCATCTGCAGTGATTTGGCTTGGAGGGAAGCCAAACACTGTGTTTTCTATGTTGTCCCCACTCTCTGTTCCCTAATTGCTGGAAACAAACAAGCCCTGAATTTCAGTCACCATCTCCTATACCAAATACAGGATAGACCATCATTATAGGTGCACGACTCTAATGGCATAAAGTGAAGAGAAACTAAAGAGCCTCTTGATGAAGATGAAAAAGGAGAGTGAAAAAGCTGGCTTAAAACTCAACGTTTAAAAAATGAAGATCATGGCATTCAGTCCCATCACTTCATGACTAACAGGAGAAAAAGTGGAAGCAGTGACAGATTTTATTTTCTCGGGGTCCAAAAATAGTCACTGTGGATGGTGACTGCAACCATGAAATTAAAAAACACTTGCTCCTTGGAAGGAAAGCTATGACAAGCCTAGACAGCATATTAAAAAACAAAGACATCACTTTGCCAACAAATGTCCATATAATCATAGCTATGGTTTTTCTAGTAATCACGTGTGGATATGAGAGTTGGACCAGAAAGAAGGCTGAGCACCGAAGAACTGATGCTTTCAAATTGTGCTAGAGAAGACTCTTGAAAGTCCTTTGAACTTGCAAGGAGGTCAAGCCAGTCAATCCTAAAGGAAATCAACCTTAAATATTCATTAGAAGGACTGATGCTGAAGCTGAAGCTCCAATATTTTGGCCACCTGATGTGAAGAGCCAACTCATTGAAAAAGACCCTGATACTGGGAAAGATTGAGGGCAGGATAAGAAGGGGGTGGCAGAGAATTAGATGGCTGGATGCATCACTGACTCTGTGGACATGAGTTTGAGCAAACTCCAGGAGATAGTAAAAGACAGGGAAGCCTGGTGTGCTGCAATCCACAGGGTCACAAAGAGGCATACATGACTTAGCAATTAAACAATAACAATAAATAGAAATAAGATTAGGTAAACAAAGCTTTGAGAGAACTATTTTGGCCAGACTTTTCAAAATGCTTATTCAGTTTCTTTTTGCTGTTGTTAAATTTTTGCCTAAAAATTCTATTTACAGACCAAAATGACAGCATTACTGGGTTTGGACTCTTTAAGAGTTAACGGAAGCAGCCACTGTTAACTTATTTCCCTTATTGGGGCTTATGGGTTTTTTTAACTACAGCTTGCAGAGCAATAAGTTATAGGACTACTGGGAATGGCAGGAATCAATCAATTAGCAATGGCTTCCAAACACATGCAATGTTTCTAGCGCCGGCCAGACATCACAAGGGAGAAAATGAGGCAAAATATCATTCCTTCCATCTGGAAGCTTGGCACACAGTTGCCGGGGGTGGGGGTTAGGAGGAACTAACACATCCAAAGAAAGATAACAAACAATACCAGGTAGCAAATGAAATGAAGACGTTGAATCCACAGTTCCATTCAAGGATAAAGTTTCTCCAGGTGTTCCAGCTGTTCTTACGCCATCTACTCCCCCATTTCCTGCTGTGTCAAGTGTCCCATAGTAAATTACCCTGTAGAGAGGAAATGTTACTCAACCTGACATCGCTGTGCTCCATCACACCCTCTCACACACCTGCTCACAACCTCACATCCTTCACGCACCTGTCATCACCCACCAAACACTCCTCTCCTCTAGCCTATACACCAGTCTATAAATTCAGATCTTAATTTTTCCATGTAGATCGGACACTCCTCCCAAATATGCAAACCCAGAATGAGGAGGAGATGTCACTTTAAAAAAAAAAGAATTGTGGGAAATACGTCCAAGCAAAAGTTTCTACTTCTCCTTTTACAATAACTCTGAAGAGAAACCAGAGTGCATGAGGATAATGACAGAGAGGACAGAAGAACTTCGAGAAAGGAGAGTACCCTAATGAAGAAAGCATTTTCCGGGGAGTTAGATGTCCTGAGTTCTAAAGACGAATGGATAGTTTCTTATGGTATAACTTGGAAAAGACCCCAATGCTGAGAAAAATTGAAGGCAAAAGGAGAAGAGGGCACCAGAGGATGAGATGGTTCGATAGCATCACCGATTCAACAGATAGGAACTTGGGCGAATTCCAGGAGATGGTGAGAGACAGGGAGGCCTGGTGTACTGCAGTCCATGGGGTTGCAAAGAGTGGAACAGGACTTGGCGACTGAACAACAACAACAAAACTTGGGGCATGATCACTGTGCCTTTGAGTTTTCTTATCTCTCAAATGATAGTAATGAATATTACATATCCCCCACCCACCTCATAGGGTTGTTATAATTTTCCAATGTGATAAGTATGTAAAATCATCCTGTAAAATGCAAATTACTATGTAACATGGTTAACAGCTCTATTGAAAACCAGGGATGATACTCAAAATATTTATTGACTCATGTGGTGTTAGCAGAGATTCATCCTAGCAGTGGGAGCAAACACTAACTGGCAGAATGCCATCCTTGTCCCAGCAAATCTACAGAGAGCATAGTGGTGTAAAACGAGTACACTATGTATATGCACTGTCTACATAGTACGTATAATGAGGAAAACCTAGGCAAAGTCTTCCGTGGGAGCTGCCCCCTTCAAAAACAAGCATTTGTTAAGGAATCCCATGGACAGAGGGCTACGGCCCATGGTGTCACAAAAAGCTGGACACAACTGAAGTGCCTGAGCACACACACATAGACATCTAATGGTAATATAACTTTTTAAATCAAAACAAAAAAGTTTCAAAGAATAATAAAAGTTAAATAGACGAATAAAAATTTCAGTTCAATCATCACATTTCCACATACATTTTTAAAAATTAATTTCATTGAAGTACAGTTGTTTTATAATGAATCAGCCATACATACATCCTCTCCCTTCTGGACTTCCCAGTCAGCTCACCACTGTGCATTAAGTAGAGTTCCCTTTGTTATATGATATGTTCTCATACTTTTAAGCATTGTTCGCCATATAAAAGCATAACTGTTCACAAGACTTCTTTATACTTTCACCTCTAAACCAGCTAATTAGCAAATGGCTAGCAACTGCCATATAAGTTCCTTGTCTTAGCTGATGCCAACTGAAAGTTTGTTTCCTTCAGACTAATGATCAAACAGGTTTCAGAAAGCATACCAATCCATCAGTAGATGCCAGCTTTTTGCAAGTTACTATGAATCAGATACATGGCACCCTAAACCAGTAGACTTCCAGGTATCTAATATGTGAGTTGCATTCTCATATGAAAGAGAAAAGGTCTGAACTTGGGCCCTATAATCCCCTAAAAGCCCCACTGTTAGGACTGATACATATCTAGGCATGTCTGGCAAACCGATGTGCTACACTTGCCAAATGTCTATTTGAATGAAGGATGAAGAAACCTCCCAGGGGAGAATTCATTCCAAGGGAAGAGAAAGTCAAACAGATAAGCATGGCCAATGGGGTCAAAGAAGGGACAGTCCTCCTGTTGGCATGGTGCTTGTCACTAGACTTGAGGCCTATGGATGTGGTGGGGGTAAATGGCTGCAGGAGGGACAATTTGAAGCTTTCAGCTATTAAGTTTGGGGCCATAAGCCTTACTGCTTTAGTAAACCTATATGCCTCTACGTACACGCCACCACTATCCCACCCACTTCTGGGACCTCATGCACCCAGAACTAAAACAGCTCTGTGAGAGACAGCACTGTGGCATCCCCAGGGTGCAGCTGTACCCATGAGTGCCCAGCAGATGGCAGTGGTGCCTGATCCAGGTAGTGGGTTCTGTGACTGTTGTGCAAGGCAGAAGAAAAATGGTCAGTGCCCAGCAGACACCACATGGCAGCTCATTGACTCCAGAGGCTGGACCGGAAGTAGCTTGCAGGGAACAGATGTCCAAGGGCCCGGAATAGAACTTAGTTATTGAGATTTGGATTGCCCCTTAGCTCAGGGCTCAGATCTAGGATTTTGCTTCTTTTCCATCTGCTCCCATTTTTAGGTGGTTTTTAAAGTCTAAGGCAATGGCACCTCATTCCAGTGCTCTTGCCTGGAAAATCCCATGGACGGAGGAGTCCGGAAGGCTGTAGTCCATGGGGTGGCTGAGGGTCGGACACGACTGAGCGACTTCACTTTCACTTTTCACTTTCATGCATTGGAGAAGGAAATGGCAACCCACTCCAGTGTTCTTGCCTGGAGAATCCCAGGGACAGTGGAGCCTGGTGGGCTGCCGTCTATGGGGTCGCACAGAGTCAGACACGACTGAAGTGACAGCAGCAGCAGCAATGCCAATAACTTCAGTTTTATATCTCCATCCCAAACCTTTCTACTGTCCTCCAGACTCAGATATCTAACCAGCTGCTAGATATCTCCATGTGGATGTGCATTGTCCATACTCAGTCGCTCAGTTGTGTCCAACTCTTTGTGACCCCTCGAGGTTCCTCTGTCTATGGAATTTTCCAGATAAGAATACTGGAGTGGGTTATCATTTCCTCCTCCAGGGGATCTTCCCGATCCAGGGATCAAACCCGCATCTTCTGCATTCGCAGGTAGATTGTTTACCGCTGAGACACCAGGGAAGTCCATGTGGATACCAAATGGAATACATTCAGAACCGGACTCCTAATCTTCTCTCCGCAACATATCTTCAATCTGCAGCTGGTGGGGCCTACGTCCTCCCAATTCATCAGGCCAAAATTCTTGCAATCATTTTTAACTCCTTTTTCTCACCTTCACAAAATCCATCAGCGAATACTAGAATCCAGCAACTTCTTTCAGTCTATGCAGCTTCTACTTTGATCTAAGGAACTACATCTCTTGCCTGATCACTTCAGTGCATTGAAGCATGGAATTGGAGATCAAATGCTTATCTGTCTAGTGCCAGAAGACAGGGAGAAAAGTAGGCCAGCGATTTGATTTCAATTAAAACCCTGAAATTAGAAAACTCATGAAACCTCTATAAGGATCAGTCAGTTCAGTTCAGTCACTCAGTTGTGTCCAACTCTTTGCCACCCCATGGCAGCACACCAGGATTCCACATCCAATACCAACTCCCAAAGCTTGCTCAAACTGATGTCCATCGAGTCGGTGATGCCATCCAACCATCTTATCCTTTGTCGTCCTCTTCTCCTCTTGCCTTCAATCTTCCCCAGCATCAGGGTCTTTTCCAACAAGTCAACTCTTCACATCAGGTGGCCAAAGAATAGGATATGCATATTCAATATTCTTCAAGTAAAATTAATGATGCAGGGTCCCTCCTATCAAAACCCCTCCATTGCTTCAGGACTCTACATACAGCTGTTCTCACAGGTGGTCTTTATTAAGGACACTAGCCAGTAGGGACCTTTTCTGGCTCTGAAATGCTATAGAACTTACAAGACATATATTTTGTCTACCATCTGACTACACTCTATCTTGGATTGTGCACTGAGGAAGACCTGGGTTCGATACCTGGGTTGGGAAGATCCCCTGGAGAAGGGAAAGGTGACCCACTCCAGTATTCCGGCCTGGAGAATTATCTCTGTTCATTTCCAAGGCAAACCATTCAATATCACAGTAATCCAAGTCTATGCCCCAACCAGTAACGCTGAAGAAGCTGAAGTTGAATGGCTCTATGAAAACCTACAAGACCTTTTAGAACTAACACCCAAAAAAGATGTCCTTTTCATTATAGGGGAATGGAATGCAAAAGTAGGAAGTCAAGAAACACCTGGGGTAACAGGCAAATTTAGCCTTGGAATACGGAATGAAGCAGGACAAAGACTAATAGAGTTTTGCCAAGAAAATGCACTAGTCATAACAAACACTCTCTTCCAACAACACAAGAGAAGACTCTATACATGGACATCACCAGATGGTCAACACTGAAATCAGATTGATTATATTCTTTGCAGCCAAAAATGGAGAACTGTATACAGTCAGCAAAAACAAGACCAGGAGCTGACTGTGGCTCAGACCATGAACTCCTTATTGCCAAATTCAGACTTAAATTGAAGAAAGGAGGGAAAACCACTAGACCATTCAGGTATGACCTAAATCAAATCCCTTATGATTATACAGTGGAAGTGAGAAATAGATTTAAGGGCCTAGATCTGATAGAGTGCCTGATGAACTATGGAATGAGGTTCATGACATTGTACAGGAGACAGGGATCAAGACCATCCCCATGGAAAAGAAATGCAAAAAAGCAAAATGGCTGTCTGGGGAGGCCTTACAAATAGCTGTGAAAAGAAGAGAAGTGAAAAGCAAAGGAGAAAAGGAAAGATATAAGCATTTGAATGCAGAGTTCCAAAGAATAGCAAGAAGACATAAGAAAGCCTTCCTCAGCGATCAATGCAAAGAAATAGAGGAAAACAACAGAATGGGAAAGACTAGGGATCTCTTCAAGAAAACCAGAGATACCAAAGGAATATTTCATGCAAAGATGAGCTCAATGAAGGACAAAAATGCTATGGACCTAAAAGAAGCAGAAGATATTAAGAAGAGATGGCAAGAATACACAGAAGAACTGTACAAAAAAGATGTCCACGACCCAGATAATCACAATGGTGTGATCACTGACCTAGAGCCAGACATCCTGAAATGTGAGGTCAAGTGGGCCTTAGAAAGCATCACTACAAACAAAGCTAGTGGAGGTGATAGAATTCCAGTTGAGCTATTCCAAATCCTGAACAATGATGCTGTGAAAGTGCTGCACTCAATATGCCAGCAAATTTGGAAAACTCAGCAGTGGCCACAGGACTGGAAAAGGTCAGTTTTCATTCCAACCCCAAAGAAAGGCAATGCCAAAGAATGCTCAAATTACCACACAATTGCACTCATCTCACGCTAGTAAAGTAATGCTCAAAATTCTCCAAGCCAGGCTTCAGCAATATGTGAACCGTGAACTTCCTGATGTTCAAGCTGGTTTTAGAAAAGGCAGAGGAACCAGAGATCAAATTGCCAACATCCACTGGATCATGGAAAAAGCAAGAGAGTTCCAGAAAAACATCTATTTCTGCTTTATTGACTATGCCAAAACCTTTGACTGTGTGGATCACAATAAACTGTGGAAAATTCTTCAAGAGATGGGAATACCAGACCACCTGATCTGCCTCTTGAGAAATTTGTATGCAGGTCAGGAAGCAACAGTTAGAACTGTACATGGAACAACAGACTGGTTCCAAATAGGAAAAGGAGTACGTCAAGGCTGTATACTGTCACCCTGCTTATTTAACTTCTATGCAGAGTACATCATGTGAAGTGCCAAGCTGGATAAAGCACAAGTGACCTCTTTGTAATGCAAAGAAAAACATTAACCATAATCCTAGCACCCAGTCAAAATCAATATAAGTTTTGTGTCTTACAATCTTCTTTTAAATAAACATTTTACAGATAGATAGACGTATGTGCATGTCCATGCGTGCTAAGTTGCTGAGTCATGTCTGACTCTTTGTGACCCTATGGACTGTAGCCCGCCAGGGTCCTCTGTCTGTGGGATTTCCCAGGCAAGAATACCGGAGTGGGTTGTAATTTCCTTCTCCAAAGGATCTTCCTGACCCAGGGATTGAATACATGTCTATTATATATTCAGATGAATTCTTTTTCTTTTTTTAATTTTATTTACTTTAATTGGAGGCTAATTACTTTACAATATTGTAGTGGTTTTGCCACACATCAACATAAATCAGCCATGGGTGTACATGTGTTCCCCATCCTGAGCCCCCCTCCCACCTACCTCCCCATCCCATCCCTCTGGGTCATCCCAGTGCACCAGCACTGAGCACCCTGTCTCATGCATCAAACCTGTACTAGCAATCTGTTTCACATACGATAATAAACATGTTTCAGTGCTATTCTCTCAAATTGTCCCACCTTCTCCTTCTCCCACAGAGTCCAAAAGATTGTTCTATACATCTGTGTCTCTTTTGCTATCTCACATATAGGGTTATCGTTACCATCTTTCTAAATTCCATATATATGTGTTAGTATATTGTATTGGTGTTTTTCTTTCTGGCTTACTTCACTCTGTATAATAGGCTCCAGTTTCATCCATCTCATTAGAACTGATTCAAATGTATTCTTTTTAATGGCTGTGTAATATTCCATTGTATATATGTACCACAGCTTTCTTATCCACTCATCTGCTGGTGGACATCTAGGTTGCCTCCATGTCCTAGCTACTATAAACAGTGCTGCAATGAACATTGGGGTACAGATGTCTCTTTCAATTCTGGTTTCCTCAGTGTGTATGCCCAACAGTGGGATTGCTGGGTCATGTTGCTGCTGCTGCTAAGTTGCTTCAGTCGTGTCCGACTCTGTGCGACCCCATAGACAGCAGCCCACCAGGCTCCACTGTCCCTGGGATTCTCCAGGCAAGAACACTGGAGTGGGTTGCCATTTCCTTCTCCAATGTATGAAAGTGAAAAGTGAAAGTGAAGTCACTCAGTCGTGTCTGACTCTTAGCGATCCCATGGACTGCAGCCTACCAGGCTCCTCCGTCCATGGGATTTTCCAGGCAAGAGTACTGGAGTGGGGTGCCATTGCCTTCTCTGAGCAGTTCTATTTCCAGTTTTTTAAGGAATCTCCACACTGTTCTCCATAGTGGCTGTACTAGTTTGCATTCCCACCAACAGTGTAAGAAGCTTTCCTTCTCTCCACACCCTCTCCAGCATGTATTGTTTATAGACTTTGGATAGCAGCCATTCTGACCAGTGTGAAATGGTACCTCGTTGGGGTGTTAATTTGCATTTCTCTGATAATGAGTGATGTTGAGCATCTTTTCATGTGTTTGTTAGCCATCTGTATGTCTTCTTTGGAGAAATGTCTATTTAGTTCTTTGGCCCATTTTTTGATTGGATCGTTTATTTTTCTGGAATTGAGCTACAGGAGTTGCTTGTATATTTTTGAGATTAATTATGTGTCAGTTGCTTCATTTGCTGTTATTTTCTCCCATTCTGAAGGCTGTCTTTTCACCTTGCTTATAGTTTCCTTCTTTGTGCAAAAGCTTTTAAGTTTAATTAGGTCCCATTTGTTTATTTTTGCTTTTATTTCCATTACTCTGGGAGGTGGGTCATAGAGGATCCTGCTGTGATTTATGTCGGAGAGTGTTTTGCCTGTTTTCCTCTAGAAGTTCTGTAGTTTCTGGTCTTATGTTTAGATCTTTAATCCATTTTGAGTTTATTTTTGTGTATGGTGTTAGAAAGTGTTCTAGTTTCATTCTTTTACAAGTGATTGACCAGTTTTCCCAGCACTACTTGTTAAAGAGATTGTCTTTTCTCCATTGTATATTCTTGCCTCCTTTGTCAAAGATAAGGTGTCCATAGGTGCGTGGATTTATCCCTGGGCTTTATATTTTGTTCCATTGATCTATATTTCTGTCTTTGTGCCAGTACCATGCTGTCTTGATGACTGTAGTTTTGTAGGATACCCTGAAGTCAGGCAGGTTGATTCCTCCAGTTCCATGCTTCTTTCTCAAGATTGCTTTGGCTATTCGAGGTTTTCTGTATTTCCATACAAATTGTGAAATTATTTGTTCTACTTCTGTGAAAAATACCGTTGGTAGCTTGATAGGGATTGCATTGCATCTATAGATTGCCTTGGGTAGTATATTCATTTTCACTATATTGATTCTTCCCATCCATGAACACGGTGTATTTCTCCATCTATTTGTGTTCTCTTTGATTTCCTTCATCAGTGTTTTATAGTTTTCTATATATAGGTCTTTTGTTTCTTTAGGGATATATATTCCTAAGTATTTTATTCTTTTCATTGCAATGGTGAATGGAATTGTTTCCTTAATTTCTCTTTCTGTTTTCTCATTGTTAGTGTATAGGAATGTAAGGGATTTCTGTGTGTTAATTTTATATCCTGCAACTTTACTGTATTCATAGATTAGTTCTAGTAATTTTCTGGTGGAGTCTTTAGGGTTTTTTATGTAGAGGATCGTGTCATCTGCAAACAGTGAGAGTTTTACTTCTTCTTTTTCAATCTGGGTTCCTGTTATTTCTTTTTCTGCTCTGATTGCTGTGGCCAAAGCTTCCAAAACTATGTTGAGTAGTAGTGGTAAGAGTGGGCACCCTTGTCTTGTTCCTGACTTTAGGAGAAATGCTTTCAATTTTTCACCATTGAGGGTAACGTTTGCTGTGGGTTTGTCATATATAGCTTTTATTATGTTGAGGTATGTTCCTTCTATTACTGCTTCCTGGAGGGTTTTATCATAAATAGATGTTGAATTTTGTCAAAGGCTTTCTCTGCATCTATTGAGATAATCATATGGTTTTTATCTTTCAATTTGTTAATATGGTGTATTACATTGATTGATTTGCAGATATTGAAGAATCCTTGCATCCCTGGGATAAGCCCACTTGGTCATGATGTATGATCTTTTTAACACGTTGTTGGATTCTGTTTGCTAGAATTTTGTTAAGGATTTTTGCATCTATGTTCATCAGTGATGTTGGCCTGTAGTTTTCTTTTCTTTTCTTTTCTTTTTTTGTGGCATCTTTGTCAGGTTTTGGTATTAGGGTGATGGTGGCCTCATAGAATGAGTTTGGAAGTTTACCTTCCTCTGCAATTTTCTGGAAGAGTTTGAGTAGGATAGGTGTTAGCTCTTCTCTAAATTTTTGGTAGAATTCAGCTGTGAAGCAGTCTGGTCCTGGGCTTTTGTTTGCTGTAGTATTTCTGATTACAGTTTCAATTTCCGTGCTTGTGATGGGTCTGTTAAGATTTTCTATTTCTTCCTGGTTCAGTTTTAGAAAGTTGTACTTTTCTAAGAATTTGTCCATTTCTTTCAAGTTGTCCATTTTATTGGCATATAGTTGCTTATAGTAGTCTCTTATGATCCTTTGTATTTCTGTGTTGTCTGTTGTGATCTCTCCATTTTCCTTTCTAATTTTATTGATTTGATTTTTCTCCCTTTGTTTCTTGATGAGTCTGACTAATGGTTTGTCAATTTTATTTATCCTCTCAAGGAACCAGCTTTTGGCTTTGTTGATTTTTTCTATGGTTTCTTTTGTCTCTTTTGCATTTATTTCTGCCCTAATTTTAAAGATTTATTTCCTTCTACTAACCCTGGGGTTCTTCATTTCATCCTTTTCTAGTTGCTTTAGGTGTAGAGTTAGGTTATTTATTTGAATTTTTTCTTGTTTCTTGAGATATGCCTATATTGCTATGAACCGTCCCCTTAGCACTGCTTTTACAGTGTCCCACAGGTTTTGGGTTGTTGTGTTTTCATTTTCATTCATTTCTATGCATATTTTGATTTCTTTTTTGATTTATTCTGTGATTTGTTGGTTATTCAGCAGCGTGTTGTTCGCCTCCATATGTTAGAATTTTTAATAGCTTTTCTCATGTAATTGAGATCTAATCTTACTGAATTGTGGTCAGAAAAGATGCTTGGAAGCATTTTAATTTTTTTTTTTTTTTAATTTACCGAGGCTAGATTTGTGGCCCAGGATGTGATATATCCTGGAGAAGGTTTCATGTGAACTTGAGAAAAAGGTAAAATTCATTGTTTGGGGGTGAAATGTCCTATAGATATCAATTAGGTCTAACTTGTCCATTGTATCATTTACAGTTTGTGTTTCCTTGTTAATTTTCTGTTTAGTTGATCTATCCATAGGTGTGAGTGGGATATTAAAGTCTCCCACTATTATTGTGTTATTGTTAATTTCCCCTTTCATACTTGTTAGCATTTTCCTTACATATTGTGGTGCTCCTATGTTGGGTGCATATATATTTATACTTGTTACATCTTCTTCTTGGATTGATCCTTTGATCATTATGTAGTGTCCTTGTCTCTTTTCACAGCCTTTATTTTAAAGTCTATTTTATCTGATATAGTATCACTACTCCTGCTTTCTTTTGGTCTCTACTTGCGTGGAATATCTTTCTCCAGCCCTTCACTTTCAGTCTGTATGTGTCCTTTGTTTTGAGGTGGGTGGCTCAGAGGTTAAAGCGTCTGCCTGCAATGCGGGAGACTCGGGTTCGATCCCTGAGTTGGGAAGATCCCCTGGAGAAGGAAATGGCAACCCACTCCAGTATTCTTGCCTGGAGAATCCCATGGAGAGAGGAGCCTGGTAGGCTACAGTCCACGGGGTCGCAAAGAGTCGGACACGACTGAGCAACTTTACCTCTTACTATAAGACAATATAGGGGTCTTGTTTTTGTATCCGTTCAGCAAGTCTTTGTCTTTTGGTTGGGGAATTCAACCCATTTATATTTAACATAATTATTGATAAGTATGATACCGTTGCCATTTACTATGTTGTTTTGGGTTCGAGTTTATACACCCTCTTTTTGTTTCATGTCTAGAGAAGATCCTTTAGCATTTATTGGAGAGTGGTTTGGTGGTGCTGAATTCTCTCAGCTTTTGCTTGTCTATAAAACTTTTGATTTCTCCTTCATATCTGAATGAGATCTTTGCTGGGTACAGTAATCTGGGTTGTAGGTTTTTCTCTTTCATCACTTTGATTATGTCCTGCTATTCCCTCCTGATGGGAAGAGTTTCTATTGAAAGATTAGCTGTTATCCTTATGGGAATCCCCTTGTGGGTTATTTGTTGTTTTTCCCTTGCTGCTTTTAATATTTGTTCTTTGTGTCTGATCTTTGTTAATTTGATTAATATGTGTCTTGGGGCGTTTTACCTTGGGTTTATCCTGTTTGGGGCTCTCTGGGTTTCTTGGACTTGGGTGACTATTTCCTTCCCCATTTTAGGGAAGTTTTCAACTATTATCTCCTCAAGTATCTTCTTATGGTCTTTCTTTTTGTCTTCTTCTGGGACTCCTATGATTCGAATGTTGGGGCATTTAACATTGTCCCAGAGGTGTCTGAGGTTGTCCTCATTTCTTTTAATTCTTTTTTCCTCTCTGCTTCATTTATTTCTACCATTCTATCTTCTACCTCACTTATCCTATCTTCTGCCTCCATTATTCTACTGTTGGTTCCCTCCAAAGTGTTTTTGATCTCATTTATTGCATTATTCATTATATATTGACTCTTTTTTATTTCTTATAGGTCCTTGTTAAACATTTCTTGCATCTTCTCAATCCTTGTCTCGAGGCTACTTATCTGTAACTCCATTTTGTTTTCAAGACTTTGGATCATTGTTACTATCATTATTCTGAATTATTTTTCAGGTAGACTCGCTATCTCCTCCTCTTTTGTATGATTTGGTGGGCATTTATCCTGTTCCTTTACCTGCTGAGTATTTCTCTGCCTTTTCATTTTGTTTATATTGCTGTGTTTGGGGTGGCCTTTCGGTGTTCTGGCAGTTTGTGGTTCCTCTTTATTGTGGAGGTTCCTCACTGTCGGTGGGGTTGGACAGGTGGCTTGTCAAAGTTTCCTGGTTAGGGAAGCTTGTGTCGGTGTTCTGGTGGGTGGAGCTGGATTTCTTCTTTCTGGAATGCAATGAAGTGTCCAGTAGTGAGTTTTGAGCTGTCTATGGGTTTGTTGTGACTTTGGGCAGCCTGTGTACTGTAGGTCAGGGCTATGTTCCCGCATTGCTGGAGAATTTGCATGGCATGTCTTGCTCTGGAACTTGTTTGCTCTTGGGTGGTGCTTGGTTTCAGTGTAGGTATGGAGTCTTTTGGATGAGCTCTTACTGATTAATGTTCCCTGGAGTCAGGAGTTCTCTGGTGTTCTCAGGTTTGGGACTTAAGACTCCTGCCTCTGGTTTTCAGTCTTATTCTTACACTAGCCTCAAGACTTCTCCATCTATACAACACTGATGATAAAACATCTAGGTTAATGATGAAAAGTTTCTCCACAGTGAGGGATACCCGGAGAGGCTGACAGAGTTACACGGAGAAGAGAAGAGGGAGGGGGAAAATAGAGGTGACCAGGAGGAGAAGAGGGGGAATCAAATGGGGAGAGAGCAAGCTAGCCAGTAATCAATTCCCTATGTGCTCTCCACAGTCTGGACCCCTCAGAGATGTTCATGGAGTTACACAGAGAAGAGAAGAGGGAGGAAGGAGACAGGTGACCAGGAAGAGAAAAGGGGGAATCAAAAGGAGAGAGACAGATCCAGTCAGTAACCAGTTCCCTAAGTGTTCTCCACAGCCTGGAACACACAAAGACATTCAGAGTTGCGTAGAGAAGATAAGGGGGATGGAGGAGATAGAGGTGACCTGGTGGAGAAAAAGGAGAATCAAAAGAGGGAGAGAGCAATCAAGCCTGTAATCACACTCCCAGGTAAAAATGGGTACTGAATGTTGGGTTCTTAAAGATATAAAATTTGATAACAAACACCAAAAAGCAAAGATTAAAAATCTAGAGTAGAGGTTAGACTCTCAAAAATACAATATTAAAAAAACAAAACAAAGTCACAAAAATTATAAAATATATATATGAAATTTGCTTTAAAAATAGGGTCTTTTTGGCAAGATAATAGGTTATAACATGAAAATTAAAGGAGTAATAGAGGACTTAAAAATAAAAATATATATATTAAAAAATTTTTTTTCATGATAATAGTAAAAATATATCTAGGAATTTTTCTGGAGCTGTTGCAGACAGTGTGGGGTCAGTTCAGTTTCAGATAGTTCCTTGACCTGGCTTATACTTCTCAAGATCTCTAGGCCTCTTCCAATGTAGTCGGTGCTAACTACAGGGTTTTAAACTGTTGCACCTGTCACTTTCAAAGTGGTTCCCTCTGTTCATTTTAGCTTCATCTGTTTGCTGGTCTCTTCAGTGTCTAATTTCTGCCCTGACACAAGGGGGCGAAAGTGGTCACTTATTTAGGCTCACTTATTCAGTCCTGCTATGGGGAGGGAGGAACACTGCAAACAAATATCAGTGGCATGTGTGGTGAGTGCTCTCAGTGTCTTGGCTGCACTGGGCTTGGCCCCACTCATGGCTTGTGTGCTTTCATGGTCTACACTTCTCAGGCTCTAGGTTGTTCTGCCAGGGAACTGTCTGAGGTGGGCCCTGGGTTGCATGCACTTCCCAGGTCTAAGCCACTCAGGTTCAGGTTCTCGGGTACTCCACAAAGGCACAGACTCGGTTGGGCTTGCGTTTTCTGCCCTTCCCAGGTCCAAGTAGCACAGGCGACCAGGTGCTTGGCGAGCGCTGTCTCCCCCAGGTAGGGATGCATCTTATCACCTCCCCCATCCCAGCTGCTCCGTTTTCTGGATGCGCAGTGGGCACGCCTTCTCAAGTGTGCTGTGTGTATCTTCTGAGGAGCTGATCTCTGGCTGTGACCCTCCCGGCGGATGTCAACCATCCAGAATCCCAAGACGTCTTGGTTAGCAATGGTGCCTGCTTGCAGTGTGGTACAGGATGTCTCTCTGGGGCCGAGATTGCCCCTTTCTGGCTCTGGCTGCCCCCCGCCTGCCTGTCTCTGGCAGGGATGGGCCAGCCCACAGCCAGCTAGCTCTCCTCTGGTATTCCCTCAGTCCTTTGTTCTGTGACCAGGCCTAGCAGTACCTTAGGTTAGGGCTTTTCACGGGGTAGTTCTCTCTCTCTCTCTCTCTCTCTCTCTCTTTCCCTCTCTCTCTCTGGCTATCCCACAGTTTGGGTTGCTATCTAACGTTAGTTCCCTCAGATTGCCCTCAGGGCATACGGGCCCATTCCTTACCCTAAACAATGCAGCCTGCACCTCCCTATTCAGCCCCCTCTTGCTGGTGGTGTCTGTGAGCACTGGGAGGTGCCGTTAGGCATCTGTGGGTTTTATTTATTTATTTATTTATCCTCCTGGTTATGTTGCCCTCTGAGATTCCAAAATTCCCTACAGACCCGCCAGTGAAAGTATTTCTGGGTGTTTGGAAACTTCTCTTTTAAGACTCCCTTCCTGGGACGGATCTCCATCCCTACCTCTTTTGTCACTCTTTATCTTTTACATTTTGTCTACCTCCTTTTGAAGACAATAGACTGCCTTTCTGGGTGCCTGATGTCCTCTGCCAGTATTCAGAAGTTGTTTTGTGGAATTTGCTCAGCGTTCAAATGTTCTTTTGACGAATTAGTGGGGGAGAAAGTGGTCTCCCCATCCTATTCCTCCGCCATCTTAGGACTGCCTTACAGGTGGATTCTTTACCACTGCACCACCTGGCAAGTTCCAGACAGATGTATATGTACTTTCCTTAAAAATGAGATCTTCCTATGTCTATGCATACTTTTTTATGTTCTTAGGTGAAATAAGGCATTTCTGACTCAAAGCTCAGCATCCACCGTCCAGCCAATATGTCTTTCTTTGCAAAGAGTCTGTTCCGTGAAGAAACCAGGCTTGCACTCAATCTCAAGGTCACCTATACCTAGCCCTGGACCCAGCCTCAGGCACAGTCTATAGCTGAACCCTGTCCAGCATCTTATAAACTGTCTGAGAAACTGACAGGAACATTCTGAATGTCGAATTCAAGACCTGTAAACCATCACAGGAAATTGAGTCATCAGTATGCATAAGTCTCTGTCTTCTGTCCAATTACTGAGCTCCCTGTGCGAACAAATGCTTCTCAACAGTTCCTGGCATTAGATGCCTGTCACTGGTGCCATAATAGCCTGCCTGTGAAGATCAGCATGGAGTTCTGCAAGTATTTCTAATCCTGTCATCAAAACTCAGTGTGAATCTGAGGCTGTGCCTTGAGAAATTCGATTTCTAAGACAAAACGGCTACAGCATAAACCAGCAAGATGAATTTCTATGGGCAAATGTATTCAAGGTCATTATTTCATCTGTATCTTTGGTTAATGTTTCCACAAACCTTCAAACTCCTTGTTTCCAATTTTCTCCATTATGAGATGCTTTTTTGTACTCTTGCAAAGAAACATTAGCTTTTTAACCTTCAAGCAGCAATCCCCTCCCCCAAATACACATTCCCAACTCTTGGGTAAAGCATACACCCCAAGAAAAATGAAGTAACAAGATATTGTCTCCAGGCAATATATAAGCTAGGGTCTGTGTTGACAAAGGGTGGGGATGGAGAAGAGAAAAAAAAGAAGAAATTGATTTCGAGTGAATTCAGCAAAAGAAAGTCCTGTGATTCAGCAAAAGAAAGCAATAGCTGATTTTGTTTAGCTCACAGACACACATATAACTGCAGCTGGGAAAAGACTGCTCTATGATCTCAGCCTTCTCAGCCTGCCAGAAGTCAGGAACATTCCTCATAAGCTATTCTTTCTATCTTTTTCCGAAAGCAGCTCCAAGGAAAGAGCCCATGCTGTCTAAAAGAAGCTACCTATGAAGAAAAATGAGAACAATTAAGCCCTAAATCTGTACAAGAAACTTGAACAGCTGAGACTCTAAAACGAAAATGGAGATAATGCTAATGATTATGTTTTATAGCCTCAGTCTGCCTTACGTCTGGAAGAGTTCCAAAGCCCTCAGCAGGTTGTCACATTGATAGAAGGGGCCCCTGCTGAGACGCAGCTGTTTCTGGGGAAGCCAGCATCTGGACAACAGCTGCATACCAATCCTGAACAGGAAGGCGAGAGAAGCTGCCCTCAAGGGCACCCCTTCCACCTGGAGCCTCCCTCTGTGGCTCCTCATATTCAGACAGGCTGAGGCATCACATTTGCTAACTCATGGAAATGCAGTAAAACCTTAACCATCTGTAAACTCTGTGGCAGAAGCCAGTAGGGACAGACAGGCGTTCTAGTTAGCCGAAGGGTTTTGACACCTTGAAGCACCAACTTTTGTTTAATCATTACAGAGGAAAACTTTTCTAAAAGGTATCCCTGGACACCCTTTTTCAATTCAAATTAACCAAATGTTCCTAATGTCACACCTTCAATTCATCCAGTATACACTAGCATGAACAGATTTACAGTGTATCAGTGGGCTTTTGTTACAGTTGTTGCTCAGTCCATAAGTCATGTCTGACTCTTTGTAACCCCATGGACTGCAGCACACCAGGTTCCTCTGTCCTCCACTATTTCCCAGAGTTCACTCAAACTCATGTCCATTGAGTCAGTGATGCCATCAAACTATCTCATCTGCTGTTGACCGCTTCTTCTCCTGCTGTCAATCTTTCCCAGAATCAGCGTCTTTTCCAATGAGTCAGCTCTTCACATTGGGTAGTCAGAGAATTGGAGCTTTAGCTTCAGCATCAGTCTTTCCAATGAATATTCAGGGCTGATCTCCTTCAGAATGGACTGGTTTGATCTCCTTGCAGTCCAAGGGACTCTCAAGAGTCTTCTCCAGGACCACAGTTCAAAAGCATCAATTCTTTGGTGCTCAGCCTTCTTTATGGTCCTGCTCCCACATCTGTACATGTTACAGAGAGGTTTCCAAAGCACCTTCTATGTATACTGTGGTGCACATGCTTGTACACACACATGCACACCCTTACCTATTTAGGCTTTAGGAGAAAGAGGCTTTAGTAAAGGAGGGAGAGAGAGAAATGACAGTGTAACAAGACTTTACAGACAAGGTTTACAGACAGACTAGCTCCACTCTTTCAATAACTAGCAGTTTGACCTTGAATGAGCCACGTCAAGTTCCTGCACTAAAATAAGGGAGGATCGATCACTAGATGTTCTTTAAGGTCTGATCAAATTTTAATCCTGGTGATTCTTTAAGAATTCTATTACTCCAAATTCCTTCTTTCCTTCTCCCTCCTTCTCTTTATGTTCTTTCTCTTTATTTTCTCCTCCCTCTTTCCTTTTGTCAGTCAGTCCCTCTCTAGCTATCTATCTGTCTGTCTATCTCTCCTCCAAGTTGTTCATTATTCGATGTGTTAAAGAAAATGAGTCAAGTAAGTCTGAAATATAAGGCAGCCCAGTGAACCCCCAGGTATAGAATCTATGCCTGGCAATGAGCTTCACATCTTCAATTAAATGGCATGATACCTGCCCTCAAGGATCCTAAAGCTTGTCATAACATTGTTATAACATCTTTTAATGATCACATTTCCTCTGTTTCCCCTCTAATATTTGGGAATTACATGTGTTGGGAAAATAGGAAGGAGAGAGATCACCATGGGCCAAAATAACCTGAGAAGACTTCTTGGAGGCAGTGTATGAGATACATAAGATTTGGATTGGAAGAAAAGGGTAAGGAAGATACACTGGTTGGGGCTGCAATGTGCAAGACAAAAGCCATGAGGCTTAGAGTGTACCTGGTCTGCAAAAAGCATAGGGAGATTCAGAGCAGGAATCATACACTTGGATCCCCACAAACACTACAGTCAAGAGTAGTGTTGTAGTTGCTCAGTTGTGTCTGACTCTTTTGCAACCTCATGGACTGTAGCCTGCCAGGCTCCTCTGTCCATTGCATTTCCCGGGCAAGAATACTGGAGTTGGTTGCCCCTTCTCCAGGGGATCTTACTGACCCAGGGATCCAACCCTTGTCTCTTGCATTGGCAGGTGGATTCTTTATCACTGAGCCACCTGGGAAGCCCCAAGAGTAGTGTAGACTATATTAAACTTGAGAGCCTGAACCCAGCCTCAGGACTTCAACTGAAATTGTACAAAATACTTATTGAGCAAAACAGATAGGTCTCCAGGCAAAACAGGCTCATAGGACCACAGTCTATGACCTGACATAATTATTTAAATGGCTTGCTATTTTTTTTTTTAAGGAACTAAAGGCAATCAAAATTACATGGCCTTCATAAAAAAAGCCCATTTAAGGTCTTGATGAATAAAATGTGACAAGGTTAACTTTAACCCTTTTATGCTATCTATCTCCTGGAGAATTTTCCATTGTCCTTGTACAATAACGTGAGTTATCACATGGAGATTTTTTTTTTTTTGGTTTATCTATAAATAGCTCCTTCACCCTTAACCCAGGAAGGACAACCTAGTTTGATTATTTAAGCATGTCTCCAACTGTGAAAAAATTACTTCTAGGAAGTCCTAACTGCCACAGCAACACTGCTGTCAGTCTGAGATGCATATGTTGGGCAAATATTACAATAGAGAAGGTTGCTGGGCTGAGGCTTTTTCTGATAGAGCAAAAGAAGGAAAAATGAGAAGAAAAAAAAAAAAAACTGACACCATACAGCTAAGAAGAAATCTTGGCAACTACTGCTGAGGGTAATTACCCATATCAGAAGACAGAAGGGTTCCTGTTTTTTCTTCAGAGGGTCCCCAGGATTCAGGAAGGGCCAAGAGAGAAACCAAACTATATTGCAAAGATCCATATTGTGCTTCTCAGGTGGCGTTAGTGGTAAAGAATCTGCCTGCCACTGCAGGAGACGTAAAAGATATGAGTTTGATCCCTGGGTCAGGAAGATCCTCTAGAGGAGGAATTGGCAACCCACTCCAATATTCTTGCCTGGGAAATCCCATGGACAGAGGAGCCAGGCAGGCTACAGTTCATGGGGTGGCAAAGAATCAGACACAACTGAGCACACATACATACATACATGTTGATAAACTAGGTTTCCAGTTAGAGGTGTCTCTAGCTGTGAATTTAATTATACCCTCCCTGAGAAATCTGGTCTAAGAAAGAGGAAGCTTTCACCATCAGAATTTCAAGATTCCCATTCTAGAGTGAAGTTATAAGAACTGGAAGTGAGGAATGGTAGGCTGTAAGGACTGAGTATTTCCAGTTATGTTGGTGAGGCCAGAGAATCTCCTGAGACTTAGTTGTAGCCCACTGGCAGCCCTCTGGTGGCTGCATATCCTGAGCCATGTATGACTACACAAAATTCCAACAGACCAAGCTCAAGGCTAGATCCACCACTGTGAAGGGCTTGTAACTAATAACAAACATGGGTTTGTAGAAACCTTGGATTGGATTGTGCATTTAGATCAGCCTTGAGAAACCAGGCATCTGACCACTGAGGTACCATCTGAGACTGCCTTTGCACACAAGATCAGTCCCCTTCTTCATCTCTTAGGGATCTGTTGTCAGCAGCCTCCAGATTGACAACTCTCTGGAGCCTGCCCCAAAATAAAAAATAAACTAAAACTTGAATTTACTGGTAGTACAGGGAACTCTTCTCAGTACTCTGTGCTGACCTAAATGGGAAGGAACTCTAAAGAAGAGGGGATATATGTATACATATAGCTGATTCACTTCGCTGTACAGCAGAAACCAACACAACATTATAAAGTAACTATACTTCAATAAAAGTTAATATTAAAAAATAGTAAATAAACTGAAACTGAGAATACACAGTTAACCCAGCATGAAGTTAACCTCCTTTCAGAGAGACTGGCTTCTCTGCATCCAGCAGAGAAGAGAAATCCCTTATAAATACAGTAATGCAGCTCATGCAGGTCTTAATTGGCTCATCCTGAAGCTACATTCAAATTTCCTCTCCCACAGTTTGGGAGCTGAGAGCTCAGACTCTAGAGTCCCATGCTGCTGCTGCTCCTGCTAAGTCGCTTCAGTCGTGTCCGACTCTGTGCGACCCCACAGACAGCAGCCCACCAGGCTCCCCCATCCGTGGGATTCTCCAGGCAAGAACACTGGAGTGGGTTGCCATTTCCTTCTTCACTAGAGTCCCATAGCCAGGAGTAAAATCTTGTCCTGCTGCTGGCTAAACTGTAATAGCACCGTTCACTTCTGCCTCAGTTTCACCACTGCAAAAAAGATATCATCCTAGTATCTCCTCGTAGAGCTGTTGTGAGAGTAAACTGGGCCCAGTTATACGAAGTACTCAGAAGAGGGCGTGGCATATAAGATGCTCAGCAACCACTGGGTATGCTTACTGGGTTGGCGAAAATGTTCCTTCTGATTTTTCCGTAAGAGGTTATGGAAAAATCCAAACAAACTCCTTAGCCAACAAAATACTTTCATCATCTTTCAGAGAACTGTCCAGACTTATTCAGTGGAAGAGATTGTCCCCCCACCCCCTACACTCACATTGTCCCACAAAACTGATTATAACCCAAACACTGTTCTCTCCAGCACTTCATCTTAATATGGCCACATGCTACTTCTCCTCTGCCCATTTTTGCCAAGCCTCCCTCCCCTTTCAGATCTTTCTGCCATGCCCTCTCAAATCCCTCTTCTGTGGGATCATTTATCTCCCAAACCCACATCTGCCATCATTTTGGTTGATTTAAGTATCTCTTGTCAAATCTAGGATTGTAAACTGACATGCCAACAAGAGCAAGGCAGAGTGTGACTGAACAAAGCAGACCAATGGGATGGTGTAAATGAGACAGCAAGTAGCAATAAGGGCTCTGTTAACTGAGTGTGGCAGGGAGAGTGGTAAACAGGAGTGAACACCTTTGGAGGACAGCAGCCCATCTCAGCACCAGCAGGATGTGCCACATGAGAATGCAAGTTTCTGGATAAGATAGAAATCGAGGACTTTTACATTGACAACCATTTCATTTTTTTAAGGAAAAAAAAAAAAAAGCAGAATTCAGGCCAGATAAAGTAAGTCCATGGGCCAGATCCTGTTGATGGTAGCCTGGTTGAAAACAAGGGTCTGGTTCCAGTCTCCCTGGCAGCATCCCTTCTTCCTGATTTCTGCATTATCCCTATAGTTGTCCTCTATGTCTCTCTTTTAACATCATTTTCATCCAGTTAATGCTTACACACCCTCTGAATCTCATTTGAAACTCCCCACCCCCAGCTCCTCATTTCCTAGGGTATTATGATTTTCTAAATTTTGATTTCTTGTCGACTTAACTGAAGTTTTCTCTAGGCTGTAACAGGATAAAAACAGGCACCTTGTTTGTCTTATTCACCCCGACTTTCCCCAACTCAGCAGATTGTCTGGTGCATTGAAGACACTCAATATGAAATTCTAAAATAAACCAGAAAAGAACTCATCAGTCCCTGATTTGCACTCTAACCTCAGTCCTGAATTCCATATGAACATTTCCTAAGGGCCACTGACCATCATCATCTAGATAGACTCTCAGAAGCTAAAACTTGTATCTGTCCTGTGGGGCTCAGATGGTAAAAAATATGCCTGGAATGCAGGAGACCCAGATTCAATCCCTGGGTTGGGAAGATCCACTGGAGAAGGGAATGGCAATCCACTCCCACTCCAGTATTCTTCCCTGGAGAACTCCATGGACACAGGAGCCTGCTGGGTTACAGTCCATGAGACTGCAAAATGGTCCAACACAACCTAGCGACTAAACAGCAACTGCATAGCACAGGGAACACTACTCCAGTCCTGTGGTGACCTAAACGGGGAGAAAATTCAAAAAGGAGGGGACATATGCACACACATAGATGATTCACTTTAGTTCGTTGGTTAGTTAGTTTAGTCACTCAGTCGTGTCCGACTCTTTGCAATCCCACAGACTGCAGCACACCAGGCTTCCCTGTCCATCACCAACTCCCGGAGCTTGCTCAAACTTACGTCCATTGAGTCGGTGATGCCATCCAACCATCTCATCCTCTGTCATCCCCTTCTTCTCCTGCCTTCAATCTTTCCCATCATCTGGGGGTTTTCAACTAAGTCAGCTCTTCCCATCAGGTGGCCAAAGTACTGGAGTTTCAGCTTCAACATCAGTCCTTCCAATGAACAGCCAGGATTGATCTCCTTTAGGATGGATTGGTTGGATCTCCTTGCAGTCCAAGGGACTCTCAAGTCTTCTCCAGCACCACAGTTCAAAAGCATCAATTCTTCGGTGCTCAGCTTTCTTTATTGTCCAACTCTCACATCCATATACGACTACTGGGAAAACCATAGCCTTGACTAGATGGACTTTTGTTGGCAAAGTAACGTCTCTGCTTTTTAATATGCTGTCTAGGTTAGTCATATCTTTTCTTTCAAGGAGTAAGCATCTTTTAATTTCATGGCTGCAATCACCATCTGCAGTGATTTTGGAGCCAAAAAAATAAAGTCAGCCACTGTTTCCCCATCAATTAGACATGAAGTGATGGGACCAGATGCCATGATCTTAGTTTTCTGAATGTTGAGCTTTAAGCCAACTTTTTCACTCTCCTCTTTCACTTTCATCAAGAGGCTCTTTAGTTCTTCTTCACTTTCTGCCATAAGGGTGGTGTCATCTGCATATCTGAGGTTATTGATATTTCTCCCGGCAATCTTGATTCCAGCTTGTGCTTCCTCCAGCCCAGTGTTTCTCATGATGTACTCTGCATATAAGTTAAATAAGTAGGGTGACAATGTACAGCCTTGATGCACTCCTTTCCCTATTCGGAACCAGTCTGTTGTTCCATGTCCAGTTCTAACTGTCTATCACCAACTCACAGTCAAAGGCTTTGGCATAGTCAATAAAGCAGAAATAGATGTTTTTCTGGAACTCTCTTGCTGTTTCCATGATCCAGCAGATGTTGGCAATTTGATCTCTGGTTCCTCTGCCTTTTTTAAAACCAGCTTGAACATCTGGAAGTTCATGGTTGAGGTATTGTTGAAGACTGGCTTGGAGAATTTTGAGCATTACTTTATACCCCACATCCAAGGTCAGAAGTGGTGGCTGCACTTCGCTGGACCAACTGTGAAGAGATACCCCACGTCCAAGGTCAGAGAAACCCCAGTAACACAGTAGGTGCTGGAGTGGCTGTGAGGAGATACCCCACATTGAAGGGCAAAGGAGAAGCCCCAGCAAGATGGTAGGAGGGGCAAATTCACGTGTAGAAACAAACCCATTCCTGCCAGAGACGCTTAGAGGGCTCAAACAAATCTTGTGAGCACCAGGACCCAGCAGAGGCATGGGTTGGTGGTGACCTGCTGCTGGGCTGGGGGCACTGAGTGTAGCAGTACATGCATGAGATCTTTTGAAGGAGGTCACCATTATCTTCATTATCTTCACCATAGTTTGGCCCCAGGTAAATAGCAGGGAAGGAACACAGTTCCAGTCATCAACAGAAAATTGGATTAAAGATTTGCTGACTATGACCCTGCCCTTCAGAACAAGACCCAGTTTCCCCCTCAGCCAGTCTCACAGGGCTCATGTCTGACTCTTTACAATCTCATGGACTGTAGCCTACCAGGTTCCTCCATCCATGGAATTTTCCAGACAAGAGTACTGGCATTTCCTTCTCCAAGGGATCTTCCCGACCCAGGGATCAAACCCAGGTCTCCCGCATTGCAGGCAGACACTTTACCATTTGAGCTACCAGGGAAGCCCTATGATTCACTTTGCTGTATAGCAAAAATTAACACAACATTATAAAGCAACTATACACCAATAATTTTTTTTAATGAATTCATTATCATCTGTCCTACCCCATCCCTTCCTTCACTTCCCAACTAACTCCTCCTCTGAAATACCCTGGTTCTATTAATGGCTGATCTTTTCAAGTCACCAGGGCTTACAAACTCAGGTTTCTCTTGGACTCACCTCTGTACTTCCTTGCACCCCCAGTCTAGTTGGTTGTCAGCTTCTGTTTATGATAATCCTGTCAACACCCTTTGCCCAGTCCCCTCTCTCCATCTTCATTGCCATTTTCCTACTTTTCACCCTCCTTATCCTTTTGCTGCTTTTCTAACTGATTTCTCTGGCTCCGTTTTTTTCCTCTCTGATGCACCAGCCAGATTTCTAGGCATTTTTTTTTTTCAAATAGGTCATTCTCCTAATCAAAAACTTTAATAGTTTTCCATCAGTAATGGAAAAAACCCAAGTGTCTTAGAATAATGCAATCTGGCCTGAATTTTTCAGTCTTGCAACCCACTGCCATTTTTTGTAAATCCCAAGCTCCCACAGCAAACACTACTGGTATAATATTGTGGCTTGGTGGCACTTACTCTTGTTATCCACTGCACCTTAAAGTCTGCCTCCCAAAATTTAGTGACTTAAACAACTATTTTTGTTTGATCATGATTCTGTGGGTCCGGCTTCTCTGGTCGCTCAGATGGTAAAGAATCTACCTGCAATTCAGGAGACCCAGGTTTGATCCCTGGCTTGGGAAGATCCCTGGAGAAGGGAATAGGTACATTTATGGGCTTCCCTGGTAGCTCAGATGGTAAAGAATCTGCCTGAAATGCAGGAGAGCCGGATTCTATCTCTGGGTCAGGAAGAAATGGAATTGGGTTTTAGGAAAATAAATTGGGGACAGACATACAACTAATTCATCAAAGGTACACACTTAATCCATGTCCCCCCTCCCACAAATGACCTCTATTAACCAAAGTTTCACTTCAGATAGTAACTTCTCTAACCCAATTCATTAATACCTGGGATAGAAATGAACCAAATTCTTCCTATCTACCACTAATCCAAACCTCATTACTCTTTAGTACCCAAATGAGTCCCCTCTCATCCATCACGTCTTCCCAATCACCACAATTCTTCCCTTTCTTCGGACACATGCAGTACATGTCTTCTTCTCACAGTAGGGTATAACCATCTAGCTTTTCTGTCTTGTGTTTAGCAAAATTAGAAGGGAAAAAAAGATCTGGAATGGCAATGAAATACCAAAGCAAATTATTTTACTTTCAGGTGGGATCATGAAGCCTGGATATGAGGTCACATCAGAATCAAAGGGCAGAGCTGATGTCCAAGCTCCTTCTCTGATGCTCCATCCCCATCAGAGCACCTGTGTCCATTGTCTTTTTGTTGTTGTTCATTTGGCGTTAAGTCGTGTCCAACTATTTGTGACCTCATGGACGGTTTGTTTTTCAGGGAAGGTAAAAAAAAAATCCCTTCAAGAGTTAAAATGTGCTGTCTCTTTTAGTTTCTGACAGGGCACCAAGCAGGGTAGACAATGAGAGCTTAATATGTATTCTAAGGTTCTTCCCTGACAGCTCAGTTGGTAAAGAATCCGCCTGCAATGCAGGAGACCCCAGTTTGATTCCTGGATGGGGAAGATCTGCTGGAGAAGGGATACACTACCCACTCCAGTATTCTTGGGCTTTCCTGGTGACTCAGCTGGTAAAGAATCTGCCTGCAATGCCGGAGACCTGGGTTCAATCCCTGGGTTGGGAAGATCCCCTGTAGAAGGAAAAGGCTGCCCACTCCAGTATTCTGGCCTGGAGAATTCCATGGGCTATTCCATGGGGTCTCAAAGAGCTGGACACAAGTGAGCGACTTTCACTCCCTTCAAGAGTTAAAATGTGCTGTCTCTTCTAGTTAAAATGTGCTAGAGCACCTAGCAGGGTAAACAATGAGAGCTTAATATGTATTCTGTGATTTAGGAGCTGAGGGATACATGTTTCTTCATATGTATCCAGCTATATAAAATTGGTTAAAGAGAGTGGTGCCAGAGTTAAACCATGTTGCTAGCATTCTCCCAGACAGTTAAGGGAGAATAGAGATTCCTGAGAATTGAATAAAACAGAATCTAAGCAGCAAAATGGTTTGCGAGCAGACATACCACATACCCCTAAGATGAGAAATGCGTGTGTGTGTGTGTGTGTGTGTGCTCACTCAGTTGTGTCTGACACTTTGTGACCCCATCGACTGGAGTCCACCAGGCTCCTCTGTCCATGAAGTTTCCAGGCAAGAATACTGGAATGGATTGCCATTTCCTCTTCCACAGGATCTTCCCAACCCAGGGATCAAAACTGTGTCTCTTGCGTCTTCTGCATTGACAGGTGGATTCTTCACCACAGCACTACTTGGGAAGCCTTCATGCTACACTTGATTTTATCACAGGGAAAAGGAGCAGCAACACTCCTGTGGAGTCCACGGTAGGGGTCATGAGGGTAGTCACCAAGACGTGGCTATGATACGGAGAACAGGCCTGTGGTTGCCAAGGTGGGGGAAGGATGGATTGGGAATTTGGGATTAGTAGATGGAAACTATTATATATAGAATGGATAAACAACAAGGTCCTACTGTTTACCACAAGGAACTATGTTCAATATCCTATAAAAAACCATAAGAGAAAGAAATATGAAAAATTACATATATATATATATTATATATATATATATATATAACTGAATCACTATTCTGTACAGTGGAAATTAACATGATATTATAAATCAACTGTACTTCAATAAAATAATTTTTTTTTAAAAAGGAGATGGGATGGAAACACAAACCAACACACCATTACTCTAATAAATCTAGGGGAAATTATTTTTTAATGGCTATGCCTAGCAGACCAGGAGTCTGCAGGTAAAGACTTCATGGAGCATTACAGCAACAATGGGGCAAACCCTCAGAAGTATCTGGGAGACATTTAGCGATTCATGGGGTCGCAAAGAGTCGGACACGACTGAGCGACTGAACTGAACCGAACTGAACTGGGTAAGATTGGGACATGCGGGAAGAGCTAACTTCCCACAACAATGCCATGAGTGTTTGTTGAATTGTAACTTGTTACAAAAGGTTTAATTACATTCTAGATGTAGGCTCATGACCATGATTCACCTTTTCCCTCCTTGACTGTCAGTAGTAAATAGGGATTTCTTTTTTTCTAAAACAGAGCCTAAAATAATAACAATCTATTTAAATACTAATTTCAAGAAATTAAATTTATATGCTAAAGGCCAAAATGAACAAAATAACAAAAAACAATTAAGTTACTGCAAGTTTAGTTGCTTGAAGTTCAGCTGGGTCCTTTTGAGACTTGTCTTTAAACATATTAAAGATAGGTCTAGAGTAATCTTTATGCTAGGGCTTGTTTAGCCATACTGTTAATCCATGATCCTCTGGATTCTCTATGAATGTCCCAGAAATTCAACAAGTTCTCTCCATTCTGGATGATGGGAATTCAGATGTCTCCACCCAATGTTATTTCTGAAAATTGTTTAATCTACAGTTTCCTTATTGGTTTTATTTGGACTTCATGAGTATTTTAGAAATGCATAATATAGTGTTCAACAATTAATTCATGGGGACCCTATTCATATTTGTATGAGTTTTTTGTTAGATAACACTCTTTTCTCTGCTACTCTGAGCCACAAATTTCAGCCTCCTCAGGTTCCTCCAAACTCCAAAGTCTATCCCCTCAATTCAGCCAGACCACCCTGTTCTCCTTGGGTTTTTCCCTCCCTACATCATGATCTAGAAAGTACTTCCAAGTAAAACTCAGGTTGATTGTAAGGCTAAGCCTGTTTGCTTCCCTTCTCTTAGGGATCACATGCTTGCAATGCCTATTGTCCAGTGTCTAACAGAAACTGTTCTGCATAGTAAATAGGGATTTCAAATCATTTATCCATTGTGTGCTAAGTTGCTGCAGTCATGTCCAACTCTTTGCAACCCCATGGACTCCTCTGTTCATGGGATTCTCCAGGCAAGATTAGTGGAGTTGTTTGCCATTTCCTTCTCCAATTTATCCAGTACTGGGACTGCTAGTCAGTTTGTACCCACTGGTACTACAGGACCAACTCTTTCAGCCAGAACCTGTTTTGACTGGCCAATTACTTACGGTTATAAGCTAATGAATTTAACCCGTCCTCCAGACATCTACCATATTAGGTATTTGTGCTCTTTGCTTATTCTATGTGATAGAAAACCCATTGAAGGAATAGTATAAAATAACACAGCATCTTCAAGAGTTCAATAAATTGTTAATTCTTCAAGGGATTATCAACACTTCTTTGTTTAGTTGAGATGCTACTGTCAACAATAGACAGACCTGAGTTCAAATCTCCACTCTGACATTAAGTATTCTATGACTATGAGCTAGTTAAGCAACCTCTGTCAGCACTAGTTTTCTCCTCTGAAAAATAGGGTAATAATACTTCCCTCATAAATCTGTTTTGATGATTAGATGAGAATAAATACACAGAAAACACAGTGAGTAAAGCATAGAACTCAGTGGATAAATGAAGCTGTTAGTATTGGGGACATGTTACTTATTGACCATGAAAACAGTCACCTCCCTTCCCAACTCCCCAACTAGAGGTGGATATAATCCCAAAGAATTTTAAGGACTGGGAACATTTCCAGCTCTCTAACACCAAGACCCAGAGATGGGAACCATTATGAACTTAAAAACTGATGTTAGGACTTCCTTGGTGGTGCAGTGAATAGGAATTCCCCTGCCAATGCAGAAAACACGGGTTCAATTGCTGGTCCAGGAGGATTCTACATGTCATGGAGCAGCTAGGCCCAGGAGCTGCAATTACTGAAGCCCATGCACCGAGAGCCTATGCTCCACAATGAGAGAAACAACTGCAATGTAAAGCCTGAGCATCACAATGAGGAATAGCCCCCACTCACCACAACTAGAGAAAGCCCATGCATAGCAACAAAGAGCCAGTGCAGTCATTAATAAATAAATAAATGGATAAATAAATAAATAAATTTTTTAAAGCTGATGTTGGCATTAATCCCTCAACTGAGCATCCTATGAAAGACACATCTTATGGTCTTAACATAAATCCACCAGTATCACGTCATGAAGGAAAACCACTTGAATGTGATTCCTACATGAGCTCACTTGCTGGCTGAAATCTCTCTAGAGCTCTAATAGCAAGACAAATTCTGCATATCATTCCAGGAAAAAGATCAGGATATGGAGTCAAGGGAGGAACACATTGGCTTCTCCATGTCCTTGCTGGATCCTTCTTGCTCCAGCAATTCAGACAGGGTCTCCAGAACTTTCCACATTCTCCCTATTCTTGAAGGATTTTCTCTTTTTACTTTTGTCTTTTCCCCACTACACCAAGAAAGGTCCTGAGCAAAGCCTAAGCAAATTAACTTCCTCCTCAGGCTTTTGGGACTGAACACAGAAAACCTCTCCCACTTAATTTAGTTTCTCCAACCCCCTCTCTCTTGAAAACAGCTGACTTCTCCAGGATGCAGGTAGCACAGTTCAGCAGCACTGGGCCATTGAGCCTTCCAGAAATGCCTTCCTTAGTGGCTTTACATTCTTAACCACACCAACCTTGTAATTTTCCAGATGACTTGAGGTTTTGAAAGCAAATGAAGCAGTGAAACTGCTTCAGCTGCTGAATTCTTTCTGGATTCATTTGGAAAGGACAAGAAACTGCCATAGACTGTGATGTAGGTGGTGCAGACCCCTCCCTTTAGATTTCCATCTGAAATCGTTAGCTGATCCCAATATCCTTGGCTATAAAGATCAGCTCTGCACTGAGTACATAAAAACATATGTGGACCTCTTTTTATTGAGCCATAACCAGATAATAATATTTCTAGGGTATTCTGTAATTTACAGGACACTTTCACAGACATTAAGCCATGTGATCAACACAACCAGGCTGTCAGGTAGGAAGGTGTCTTTATCCCTATTTATGGGCCAGGACACTAAAGCGAAAGTCTTGCCTGATATAAAAGCATGGATATAAAGCAGAGCTGAAACACAACACAAATTTTCTGATTTCAAATGCAATACCCTTGGCAGCCTAGCACTGTTGCCCAGAGGTTCAGTCTGAAACTCATGCCTACACATAATGTACACTTTGGCCACCTGATGCAAAGAGCTGACTCATTGGAAAAGACCCTGATGTTGGGAAAGATTGAAGGCAAGAGGAGAAGGAGGCGACAGAGGATGAGATGGCTGGAGGGCATCATTGACTCAATGGACATGAATTTGAGCAAACTCCGAGAGATAGTGAAAGACAGGGAAGCCTGGAGAGCTGCAGTCCATGGGGTCACAAGGAGTCGGGCATGACTTAGTGGCTGAACAACAACAACACAGAATGTGACCCATTTTGTTTCTAATTCTTCATTTGTTTATAACTCCCCCCATCTTCCCCATTGGTCCCAGTTTTTGAGATTTAGATGTCTAATGTTTTGTCCAAATTGATGTCTTGGAGAAGATATTGGGATATTCTGGTTTCTCTCCAGATCATGTAAATCTTTTGCCTTTTAAAAAAGATATTAGGTAGGTGTTTTTTTTTTTAATCTTAGATAGATTCGGATCATTTAGCAAACTTAATAACACAGCAGCCATAATCTTCCCTTTAAGCAATGAGAACTACAAACTATAATTCCTCTCAGATGATAACAGAAATAGTGCCCTATCTTGTCAGAAATATGCAAAAAAAAAATGGAAGAGAGGTCAAACAGTGTCTAAAAAGGGCTACAGAAAGAATTGATGTAACTGTTGCAGGAAAGAGCATCTGTCTATCCAAGGAGGGGTCAGACAGTGCAATGAAATGTCCCCATTATATTAATGTAAACAGCTCCTCTCTAAAATCTCTGAGACGTCCCCTTTAAGGCACAAGTCCTTGGGGGCTGGAGCAACTCAGCCAAGTGTACTGGGGACGTGTGCTCAGCCTTGGGGAAGAGTGCCCCTTGCTGCCTTTTCCCTCTGCCCCCTACCCAGTCCCTGCATCTTGGGCACCTGAGGCTGGGCAGAGGCCATGATGTCTTCAGCTGGCCAGTTTTCTAGGAGCCTCAAGAAAGTCCAAATGCATTAACGAACAAAAGAACTGCAGCTGAAATGTGACTGAAGGTGACTCAAAGATGTCTTACCTCTTAAATAAATGAATCAGCCTAAAGGAAGTTTCCTCCCATGGAAGATTCATCGTGATCAAGCCTGTGTGTAAAAATGCAAAGATGACTGCTGTCCTTTTTAAAAATGGTAAGTGTACTTCTTAGCTTAGCTTACTGTTTGCCAAGCATTGCTTTAGGTACCACATCTTTAATCTTCATAGGAATCCGGAGAAGTGGGTAGGGTGATCATCCTTTTACAGATGAGGAAACTGAGCCCAGGGAGGTGAAGTAACTTTCCCAAAGTGACACCTCTGATTAAGTACTAGCGCCACTCAGAAACCGGTCCTTTCACTCAGGTACATACTTGGAAGGGGGAATGGATGCTTCTGATGTAAATATTTGAGACCTGGTTTCCCTGGTGGAGCAAATGGTAAAGAATCCACCTGCAATTCAGGAGGATCAGGAAGATCCCCTGGAGAAAGGAATGGCTACCCACTCCAGTATTCTTGCCTGGAGAATTCGATGGACAGGGGAGCCAGGTGGGCTACAGTTCATAGGGTTGCAAAGAGATGGACAAGACTGAAAGATGAACACTTAAACACTGGCTTATTCCTTACCTAGGTAGAGTAATCTGGGTGGAAATTTTGTAAAACAGAAGTATGGGTGGCGGCCAGCCCAGTAACAATCCCAAGTTCTCTTTCTAGAACAAGTTTCATAACCAATCATCTTTGGGAATAGCAAAGGAGAGAGTAGGAATTGTTCAAGCCATTTCTCTGCTACATTAACCTACTTTTTCTTTCCAAATGATGTATCCAGTAGCCCCCACAGACAAAAAAAAAAAAAATGAATAGATTAAAAAAGTACATTTACCTCTAGATGTGTCCCCAGGGGTGACTGGGGAGACATTCAACCCTCTCAATAATTTTCAAGCTTCATTAGAAACATTTTTCCCCCTGTGGATTGGATATGAAACCAAGGTCATAAAATTTCTGAGTGAACGGAGAAACTGAAATATAATCTGAAATTCACCATCTGGCAATCTGCTAAATAAATGAGTCTAGGGGAAGAGGAGAAAATTTTTAAAATTTTCCCAGACACACCAACCTGATAGAGAAAACCTTATCTCCAGCATCTCTGCTGCTAGAATCTGGGAAATAATGACCATGCCGTTCCTGCCTAACAGCCAGCAGGGAGCTAGATGGAAGGATCCTTGATCCAGTCTCAACCCTGGTGCTAATTGACTTGAGATGTTAGAAAACCAACACTCCCCTCAACTTTTGTGTCAATACAATAGAAAAATGTATTAGGTTTGCCTCTCCTTGCATTAACATTCTTATAAGTACAACTAAAAGTACATGCAGATAAAATTCTGGCTTATTCACACAGTCATTACCTTCCTTCTAATCTTTGCCAAAGAGGGGAGGCTGAGGACTCACAACTGGACCATGAGTTAGCAGTTCCATGTGGATAGATACAAGATAATGTTGTAAGGATCAAAGCCTTTTCTAAAAAGGATGTTAGAAATAACACAAGTGGATGAGGGCAGCAGGTAAAGATGGAAAGGAAGACAACCATAGTCAAGGGAATTACCAGCATGGAGGGATTAAGGACCAGGCAGAACAACCTGATTGGAAAATGTACCAAAGCAGAAGGCAAAGAAGCCAGTAACTTTGGAAACTTGTGTGTTGCTGCACTGCCATGGCAAACCACAAGAAACTGGGTAGCTTGAAAGAACAGAAATGAATCTTCACAGAGTTCTGGAGAGCAGAGTCTGAATTCAAGATTTTGGTAGGGTTGGTTCTTCTGGGGGGTGGGGAGAGAGTCTGTTCCAAGGCTCTCTTAGGGTTACTGGCAACATCATGCCAAACTCTGCATTCATCTTAACATGGCCTTTCTCCCTGTGTGCTTCTGTGTACCCTCCACTCTTTTCATGGGGACATCAATCACTGATGACTTAGGACCTGCCCTAATCTGATAGGACCTCATCTTAATTTCATCTGCAAAGACCCTATTTCCCAATAATGTCATATTCTGAGATTTAGGTGGACATGAATTTTGAGAGGACACCATACAACCCACTACAGCAACTAACCTGTGAAACTCTTCTTTTTGTGGGATTTCCATGGGCAGTAGCCCTGTGAAGGGCCACAGGGAAAAACAGAGTGGTCCTTTAGGTTCGTTTTTCATAGGGTTCTTCATTTACTTTGTGTCTTCCACAGAGAAAGAGGTCCTTAGTGGCACGAGCAGTATTGTATTAGTTTCTATATCCCAGCATTTGGTCTAGAGCAGACAATCAACATTTGTTGAGTGAATGAATTTTCACAAGAACAGAATCTCTAAGCCCTGCATTATTTCACTGAGATTTCTGTGTGAACTTGAGATCGATGAGTTCTTACTACTTTGATGGCTGCAATTACTTAGATCATCATTTTTTTTTTTTCCTTCTCTCTCTTCAAGGAGGAAACAAAGTACATGAATCAATCCATGGGAACACCCTTCTCCATGGAAGGGACCAAAAATTCACGTGACTCAATTGTGGCAATAAAAGGAGGGTCTTGTCATTTTAAAGGAAGTTCTTTGTCACCATTTCCTCTTTTTTCCCGGATATCTATTTTGGGCTTTCCGCTGCATTCCAGGAACTCTACCACAGCCTGCTGAATTGTCTGAAACCTCCTTGTGCTTGGTCTGAAAGCTGTCTTCCCCTTCTTGAAGGATGTCTGTGTGGGAGCTAAGAGGAGGAACCACAGACGTGTCACTGGGAAGAACACACACCCCTGATCCCGTGGGCTGAGTAATACAAAGACAGAGTTAAATTCAGGAAGTGCAATAAGTTAATTCACGCCTGTGTCTAATCCTGCCAGCAAACACACTATTTAGGCTCTAAAAAAATGACTGGAGTGGGAAAAAATTCCCACCAGCCCAATCCACGATCAGAGTACATTTTCTAAGTCTCCCATCGTGTATACAGGTGTTTCCCTGGTGGCTCAGATGGTAAAGAATCCACCTGCAATGCAGGAGACCGAGGTTCAATCCCTGGGTCATGAAGAGCCCCTGGAGAAGGTACTGGCTACCCACGCCATTACTGTTGCCTGGAAAATCCCACGGACAGAGAAGCCTGGTGGGCTACAGTACATGGGGTTGCAGAATTGGATACAACTGAAGCAACTGAGCACAGCATGATCAAAAAAAAAGGTAGAAAAAGAGTTGTGGAGATAGGTGGTGGTGACGTTTGCACCACAATAAGAATGTACTTAATATTATTGGTGGTGTACACTTGACAATTAAGACGGTAACTTTCATGTGTATTTTATCATAATAAAACAGTGGGAAAAAAAGATACTGAGGTTCAGAGGGGTTCACTCACTTGCCTAAGGCTATCGTGCTGGGAAGTGGCAGTATCCAGTTTTATCCCAACTCTAAGGATTTGAAGTCCCCAGTGTGCTGCCTTGTATCCCATGGCTACCTCTGATCGCTGACTGGGCATAGCTTGAAGGCAGTGACCTAGGTGCCAAATCATTGAAGTGAATTAGAGTTAAAATTAGACTGCTGGATGACTGACAGGCCAACCCCAGAGGCTGTGACTTATTTTCCAAAGTGGGACTGCTCAGCCCTGTTGCCCTTGACTTCCTTCTCCAGGATACGGGGAGGTGATCAGCCACCACCTCCCTCATTTAACCCAACCCAGCCCCTACACAGACAATCTCTCCAGACTCAAACTGCTAAGCAAAGACTGAGGGCTTCTAAAAAAGATGGCAGGACTATTGATATGCAACAAACCCTGGGACATTCCTTCATCCATTGCTCAGGGACATGTCCCCCAGAATCCTGCAAGCATGGACTCTGGATAGTTCATTCTCCTACAAGAGCTGCCCCTGAAGCTATGTGAGTTCCCACCTGTACAAATGAATTTTTAAAAAAGCAGGAGAGAGAAGAGCTCAAAATATGGTTTTTCCCTGAATGCCCCCACTCCCCGCCACCATCCAGAAATAGCCCTGATCTCAAGCAATAAAAGTAAAGATAACATTTTCAAGGTCTGGGATGGGGAAATAAGTAAAAAATAGAATGTTTAATCAATGCAAACATTCTTGGAATCTGAAACATCTGGGAGAGCTGGGTGGGGGGAGAGTGTGGGGAGCTGGAAAGGCGGTGGGGAGGGATGCTTAAGAGAGCTGACATTCTTATCCACTGTTTATCTAAAGCAGGCGCTGAATAACCTGCTCTCAGTCACCCCCAGCAAGCTCACGTGGTGGCAGTTCATTTTTGTTACTAAATACAAGGACATCTCTCACTTTGAGAAAACCCAAGACTCTATCCTATGACTTTACAAGATGAATAAAATCAGAGATGGATGACATCTATGTTTAGAACTACCCTTCCCATGTGGTGCTAGTGGGTAAAGAACTCACTATGCCAATGCAAAAGACATAAGAGATTCTGGCTTTACCCCTGGCTTGGGAAGATCCCCTGGAGGAGGGCACGGCAACCCACTCCAGTATTCTTGCCTAGAGAATCCCATGGACAGAGGAGCCTGGCAGGCTACACTTGCAAAGAGTCAGATGTGACTAAAGCAACTGTGCACACATGCACACACAAGTATATGAGCCACAATTGTCCTAGTGGGTTTAACAAGGCTCTCTCCCTCTCTTTTTTGTTTACATGCTTTTTCTTAGGAAACCAACTGCTATGCAAAATAAGACCTCTGCACACTGGAAGTTTAATTCAGAGATGAACTTCCCTGAAGGCTAATGTCAGAACTAACTAGATATCCACAACCTGACATAAGCTTCCCAGGTGGCACAGTAGTCAAGAATCTGCCTGCCAATGCAGGAGACACAAAAGACTCAGGTTTGATCCCTGGCTCACAAAGATCCCGTGGACTAGGAAAAGGCAACCCACTCCAGTATTCTTGCCTGGAAAATTCCATGAACAGAAGAGCTTGGTGGACTACAGTCCATGGAATCAAAAATAGTTGGACACTACTGAACACCCACACACACAAACACACACACACAAACTAACATGAGTTTTCCCCTCAATCTCTGTTTTATACCACTCACCCTCAGAATGTTCTTAAACTCTTATTTATTTATTTATTTGGCCCCTCTGCTGTTGAGAGGCAGGTGGGATATTAATTCCCCAACCAGGGATAAAACCTGTGCTCCCTGCATTGGAAGCCTGGAGTCTTAACCACTGGACCAGCAGAGAAGTCCCCTGTCCTGAGAATAGTCTTCATGATAAAGAAAACTATGTGATGAAATATATAAGCCAACGTACGTGAATCAAAGGAAGCTAATTCTCAATCTGGTCCTTGTTTCTTAACCTGCCATCGAACACAGATCTGGTCCCAAGCTGTGTTCCAAGCCCCAGGACAGCTGTGTTTCACCCTAATGTGTGCTGCAGTGGACTTGACCTCTATGCTGCAAGAGCTGTGCTATTCTCTGCTAAGTCACTGGATCCTAGCACATGGTAAATGGAAAAAAAGCATTTGTTAGGGGACACCAACTAAAACCATCCACATTGGCCAGGCACCATAGTAAACATTTGCGTGAATTATTATACAACAAGAGGTCTCAGTAACAAACATGGAACTAACAAGCCACCACCAACCAGAAGAATTTGGGAAAGGTCAAAAGGAGATGCCATATGTCCTACCACCTCTCAAAATCCTTCTCACTGGCATTCATCTTGGTTGAGCAATGTGTGCACCCCAGGAAGGACCCTGAGCCAGAGTGATCAGCCAAAGACAACGTGGAAAAAAAATCTCATCACCATAAAACCCAAGACTTCGAGTCACGTGGTAGAGCAGTCCTCCTGGGTTCCCTTACCCTGCTGCTCTCCCTCCAGGCACCCCTTCCCAATAAAGTCTTTTTCTTTGTCAGCACGTGTGTCTTCTTGGATAATTCATTTCTGAGTATTAGACAAGAGCCCACTTTCAGGCATAGGAAGGGGTCCCCCTTCCTGCAACAAAACGTGCTTTATAAACGGATGAAGAATCATTGTTAGCACTTTGAGTCCTTTCCTTCACATTGCCCATACGTCACTTCATTAATCCTCACCTCAGTCCTAAGACGGTCCTAAGTCTCATCCTCTCCATTCTACAAAGGAAGCTCTGAGAGTAGAGTAACCTGTCCGTGGTTACACACAACGAAGGCAGAGAAGTGAGATTTCAACTGCAATTTACTAGCCACACTTCTAGGATTACACCATGCTGTGTTTCTCCTGTCACACATTCTTCCCCCTTGAACTTTGCCCTCAAAGCCATGACCCAAAGTTCTTATGTCTGGTTTTCCCATCTCCAAGCCAACAGCTCTTTTCACAAAATAGGTTGTCTTTCTATTATTAAAGACAGAATAGCAGGAATGCAGGAGTTGCCATGTGTTTCTCATATCTGTGCTGCTCTCTACCTAACACAACATTGTATAATAGTCAGTATAACAAATATGCAATGAATGCCGTTAGTATCATCAACTCAGAGATGAGAACCAAGGGACAGAATGGTTAGGGCAATTGCTAACCCCACACTGTCACTGCAATGCTGGGAGGGGGCTCTGTCTCTTGGACCTGAGGGTCCTCACAGTCTCTGCTCAGATGGAGCCCTACCTCCCCCTACTGTGGCTACCCTTGCTACTTCTAAATCTTAATAGTCAATAGATGCATTTGGCCTTCAGAAGATGCTCTATTTTTCCATCATGATGCCATGCGTATGTTCTCTTTACTGCACTTACATAAAAAGAAGAGAGTGAGAAGTAAGGGACTTTGGGGTAAAAACGATAAATGTTTTCCTTTCACTGAAGCATCCATTAGATTATAGAATAAATCTATGAAAACAGCATGAGCTGGGAAGTATATCTGTGTAAAGTAAACATTGTTTCCCTATTGTTTCTATTTTTCAAGTGTGCTATGAGGAAAAGAGGGCTTCCGGGTGGCTCATTGGTAAAGAATCCACCTGCCAATGCAGGAGATGTGAGTTTGATCCCTGGGTCAGAAGAATCTCCTGGAGAAGGAAATGGCAACCCACTCCAGTACTCTTGCCTGGAAAATCCCTTGGACAGGGGAGCCTGATGGGCTACAGTCTATGGGGTCGCAAGAGTCAAACACAACTGAGCAACTAAACAACATGGGGGAAAGAATCTAAAAAAGAGCAGATCTATGTATGTGTATAACAGACTCACTTTGCTGAACACCTGAAACTAACTCAACATTGTAAATCAATGATACTCCAATAAAAACTTAAAAAAAAAATAAAATGTGTTATGACAATCAAAGTTTCGCGTTAGGCTAAACTGATGATGTTCAGTATGGAAGGAGTTAGAATTTTGCCAAAGATATGGTATGTTAAATGTGTATTCCAGTAGGAGACTGCAATGACTAAAAAACTACAGCATCAGAGACTTGTGAAACTGAATCCTGTTCAGCACTTAACTTTTCCTTTGTAGAATTTCTAGTAACTCCCAACAACTTTTTCCTGACATCTGCAGTTCATCCGCTTTCCCAGATCCTAGTATTTGTTCTCATGGTGGGAGATTCCTTTGACTCTTGACTCCAAATTCCCAGAATTGGAATTTTGTTTCCTTCTTTGCTTTGTCTTGATATTTATAATGTTTGGTAGAATGTCAGTAAGGACCATAGACTCACAGTATGTCTAAAGCTTAAGGTTATGCAAAGTGAATAAACTCACCACTCTAGCAGGAGATTAAGTCTGACATTTACTGGAATGTTTACATGGAATGGAGACTGCCTATAAGGGTGTGACTATTTTATATTGATTTTAACGTAGTAAGAGTCTCTCTGTGATTAAAAGTATCATTCTATGCTTAATGGTGACAAAATATCTAGACTGTTTTTCTTACACTGGAGAGTCAATTAAGTCACTCTCAAACCTAAGCAATTAAAGCCCATTCAAATGTACAAATCAGTAGACCCCAATATATTTCTAAATTCCCAGAGCAAAAAATAATTTTATTTATTCTTATTAAAGACTAAAATTGTATTGAAGATAAAAGCATGACCTCAAAGCCCACCTTCCACAAACAGAAAGTAAGCAGCTAAGATGAATGTACACCCACACCTCCCTCAATTCTGAGTAACTTTTTTGACTTTAACTATAGGCTTCCCAGGTGGCTCAGTGGTAAAGAATTTGCTCATCAGTGCAGGAGACACGGGTTCAATCCCTGGGTCAGGAAGATCCCCTGGAAAGGAAATGGCAACCTACTCCAGTATTCTTGCTGGGATAATCCCATAGACAGAGGGGCCTGATGGGCTACAGTCCATGAGGTTGCAAAGAATCAGACACAACTGAGCATTTGCACATGCAAGAATCTGAGAATCATGTGAAGTGTTTAATGTACATTATCTCTTTGAGATGTTAATGATTATTTTAGGTCAGTATTAATTCTTTTGATGATAGTGACCCTCGATCAGATTTTAAAATATCAAAATAGTGTATTTGGTTGTGGATATATGGCAGAAGATTATCCTACTAGAAATACAGACCTGAATGTTCGTATAAGCAACAGCAAGGCTAAATTAAAGAAGCCTGTCCAAAGAAGAATACAGACTCTAGTCTATGTATCCAAAGTTCAAAGACAAGCAAAACTGATCAGTGGTTAAAAAGTTTTAAAAATGTTTCCTTCCAGAGGATGGTCCAGCCTGGGTGAAGAGAAGCATGAAGGCACCTTCTAGAAAGCTGGACAGGTTCTATATTTTGAACTAGATAGAGAACACACATATGTGGAAACATAGCAACTGTGCACTTAGTTAGCACCTGCTAAGGACTGAATGGTTGTGCCCCCTCAAAATTCTTATGTTAAAACACTAATCCTCAGTGTGATTATATTTAAAGGTGGGGTCTTTGGGGGTGATTAGGTCATGAGGGTGAAGGCATCATGATAGGATTAATGCTCTTATCCTAAGCGTCTCTCTCTCTCCCCCTCCCTCTCCACCATGTGAGAATCCAAAGAAAACCATCTTCAAACCAGGAAAAGGGTCCTCATAAACAACCAAATTGGCCAGAACCTTGCTCTTGGGCTTCACAGCTTCTAGAACTGTGAGAAGAAAATGTCTCTTGTTTAAACCACCCAGTATGTGGGCTTTTTGTTAAAGTTTCTTAATCTAAGATAGCACCCTCGTCACACTTTGGTAGGTATGTGTTAACTCAATTTAAAAAAAAAAGCAGTGGGGAGGGAGAAAAGTAAATCTATCCCTAGGATTCAAGAGTGGGGAGAGGTCTGGAGATACAGATGTAGGAGTCCTTGGCAGGGCTGAGACCTCGAAGGGAAAGCAGAACCAACTGTTGTAGAACTGAGCTCCATCATGGTGGTCTATGGAGTTGCACAGTTCACAGCCTTCACTACTAAGGGCAGCAGTTCTCAGGGAAATGTGTGAAATGAGGAGAACATTTAGTGAATGAATAAGGAATCTGGAAACTCAGGCAACATTAGCATGTACAGGATAGACAGAACAAATGAATCATCGAAAGATAAGCATCTCACCTCTGAAGCCTGGTTCATTACCTTCCAAGCAAACCAACTGATACACACAGATGCTGAGTTAAGGAATGGATCAAGGCAGGAAGGAGCAAATGAGACAAACCACTGCAGCTTCACATCTGGGAGAATGAATGTGGTGAAATTTCTATGAGATGGTGAGAAAGCAGATACAAAGATGAGAGAGTCAGATTTCCCTGGTGGTCCTGTGGTTGGAATTTCACCTTCCAGTATGGGGCAAGATCTGGATCCGGTGAACTGGATCCCTGGTCAGGCAGCTAAGATCCCACATGCCTCGAGACCACAAAGTGTGTTAGTCACTCAGTTGTGTCCAACTATTTGCTATTCCATGACTGTGTGGATCACAATAAACTGTGGAAAATTTTGAAAGAGATGGGCATACCAGACCACCTGACCTGCTTCTTGAGAAACCTGTATGCAGGTCAGGAAGCAACAGTTAGAACTGGACATGGAACAACAGACTGGTTCCAAATAGGAAAAGGAGTGCATCAAGGCTGTATATTGTCACCCTGCTTATTTAACTTATATGCAGAGTACATCATGAGAAATGCTGGGCTGGAGGAAGCACAAGCTGGAATCAAGTTTGCCAGGAGAAATATCAATAACCTCAGATATGCAGATGACACCACCCTTATGGCAGAAAGTGAAGAAGAACTAAAGAGCCTCTTGATGAAAGTGAAAGAAGAGAGTGAAAAAGTTGGCTTAAAACTCAACATTCAGAAAACTAAGATCATGGCATCCAGTCCCATCACTTCATGGCAAATAGATGGGGAAACAGTGGAAACAGTGGCTGACTTAATTTTGGGGGGCTCCAAAATCACTGCAGATGGTGATTGCAGCCATGAAATTAAAAGATGCTTACTCTTTGGAAGGAAAGTTATGACCAACCTAGATAGCATATTCAAAAGCAGAAACATTACTTTCCCAACAAAGGTCTGTCTAGTCAAGGCTATGGTTTTTCCAGTGGTCATGTATGGACATGAGAATTGGACTATAAAGAAAGCTGAGCACCAAAGAATTGATGCTTTTGAACTGGGGTGTTGGAGAAGACTCTTGAGAGTCCCTTGGACTGCAAGGAGATCCAAACCAGTCCATCCTAAAGGAGATCAGTCCTGGGTGTTCACTGGAAGCACTGATGTTGAAGCTGAAACTCCAATACTTTGGCCTCCTGATGCGAAGAGCTGACTCATTGGAAAAGAGCCTGATGCTGGGAAAGATTGAGGGCAGGAGGAGAAGGGGACGACAGAGCATGAGGTGGTTGGATGGCATCATCAACTCAATGGACATGGGTTAGGATGGACTCTGGGAGTTGGTGATGGACAGGGAGGGCTGGCGTGCTGTGGTTCATGGGGTCACAAAGAATCAGACACGACTGAGCAACTGAACTGAACTGAAACTATAGCCCCTCAGGCTCCTCTGTCCATGGAATTCTCCAGGCAAGAATACTGGAGTGGGTTGCCGTGCCCTCTTCCAGGGAATCTTCCTGACCTAGGGATCCATGGGGTTGCAAAGAGTAGGATACGACTGAACTGAACTGAAGTGAGGGATCCAACCCAACTCTCCTAAACTGCAGACAGATTCTGTACTGTCTGAGCCACCAAGGTAGCCCCACAAAACCAAAACATAAAACAGAAACAATTTTGCAACAAACTCAATAAAGACTTTAAAAAGATGAGCGGGGAGTAAATGAGGCCAGGACCCACTTTGGAGACAGTAGGACAGGAGAGGATAAGGGACAGAAGCAAGAGTTTGGGTGGACTGCTAGATAGTTGAGTCCTTGGGAAGAGCAAGAGGCCTTGGAAAGAGGAAATAGACATGCTCTGGAGATAAACCACTTTCTTCATATTTGTCTTGAAGATCAACTCAAGTTAAGAGACAGAAAACTGCATTCAAAGCAAAGGAAACCACATGGCTGTTTCTAACTCACTTACATTTACCTAAAGTGACTTCAGCTTTAGAAGAAGAGGGCTCAATTAGGCAATGTGTGCAATTTAGGGAAATGGAATCTGCCTCTTGGAACCTATGACCAAGCAAGGCCCCTGGAGCAAAAGTCTGCGGGTGTTTCTTTTTTTTTTTCTTTTAATGGGTCACCTAGTGGGGCCTTAACCCTCCCATTACATCTTTCCCCAGGCAGGTGAGCTGCTACCTGCAGAAAGTGACTGACGTCAGTCCGGGCTTGTAATGGTGCAGCCTGGGGATGGGCACAATCAAATGTTCCTCGGGACGATGCTTGGCTCCCACTGGCCACCTTTCATCTGGAACATCTCTTGCACTTTTACAGGAGATAGTTAATTAAGTTTCCTGAGGCTTCAGGCAGGAATATGCATCACAGAGTGCGCTTACGTCGATGACTGTGTAAGAAGACATGCTCACAGACTAATTACTTTGCTTTTGTATGTATCATCTTCTTTCACACGGGACTGCAAAGCAATTTCCCAAGGTAAGTTAATTGCTTTGTTCCTGGGAGGTCTGCAGCCTACCTGGGACAGGAGGGTCTAGTTATATGTTATTTCTTCCTGGGCTCAGGTTGACACAGGAGTCCTTGAAAATTGATGGTCCAGAAGAAGAAGGATAACTAACAAAAAGGACAAAGCAGTCCAGGGGTGGCCTGTCATGGAATCATAGAATGTCATAGCTGGGTGTGCCTTCAGACCTCATCCTGATTCATGCTGTCCAATACGGCAGCCACCGACCACGTGGAGCCACTGAGCACTTCAAATGTGTTGGTCTGGTTGAGATGTGCCATGACACTCAACTACACACTGGACTCTGAAGAGTTAATACAAAAAAAAGGATATAAAATATCTCATTTGTAAATCTTATATGGATTACCTGTTGAAATGGTAATAATATGGATATATGAGGTTAAATAGAATAGTGTCATTTGAGCTGTTTCTTTGGACTTTGTAAAATGTAGTTGCTGGAAAAAAGTTTTAATTGTATATATTTCTCACATTATATTTCTACATGACTGTGCCAATCTAGATGACTCCCTTCATTTTAAACATAACTAAGCTAATGCCTGGGCTTCCCTGGTAGCTCAGTGGTAAAGAATCTGCCTGCTAATGCAGGAGACATAGGTTTGATCCCTGGGTTGGGAAGATGCCCTGGAGAAGGAAATGGTAACCCACTTCAGTATTTCCCACTTCCCTAGGAAATCCCATGGATAGAGGAGTCTGGCGAGCTACAGTCCACGAGGACACAAAGTCAGGCGTGACTAAAATAACAACACAACATCATTTCTTTAGGCTGCAGATGGTGTTTAATTTATATTAATTTAAAAAAGAAACTTTCTGAAAGAAAAAAGAAATAGCATGATCTCCATCCTGCCTCTGTGCCATATATTCTCTAAAATCAGTGTACCTACTACACCCAACAAACCCCTGACCCACCCCAGCACATGCTGTCCTATTCCAACCCATGCTTGCAAACAGATTGCTACTAATGTAGAAATTTCTAGAGTCAATATTGCCTCTTCTGGTGCCCTCTTGCCCAGCCAAAGTGCAAGTCCAAGAGCTTACCTGTAATCATCAAATCAATCACCATCTCAAAAGTCAATTATGCATTGTCTCAGCAATCTGAAGTTTTCAGAACAATGTCATAAGGGTCAGAAAAAGCCTTTCCTTCTCTTAGACTCTGCCCACCAGCCTGATATCAAAGGAATTTGCAATTGAGCAATTCCCTTTCTCTACTGCTCAACTCTCTTCCTCTGAATCATCCCAAAGAAGGAAAAGTGGCAGCTGAGCCAAAGATAGTTATTGACCTGATGCTCCCAGATGTTCAAAATTCCACTCTGGCAATCTCAAGAGTGACTTCATTTTCCTAAGTCTTTTTTTGTGGCAGTCAAGACTGGTGTACTCTGCAGGATTCCAGGGGCCTAGGGTAAACACCACACAGTCCAGTAGAAAACAGCAGTCTGAAGTTTAACCTTTAAAATTTTTGAATCACTATATTGTACCCTGTAAGTTATATAAGATTACACAGCAGCTATACTTCAATAAAAGTATCTTAGAGGACTTCCCTGGTCGTCCAGTGGTTAAGAATCTGCCTCACAATGCAGGGAATGCAGGTTCAACCCCTGATTGGGGAACTAAGATCCCACATGCCTCAGAGCAACTATAACCCCTCACATCACAACTAGAGAATCTGTCCGCCACAGCCAAAGGTCCCATATGACACAATGAAAACCCCGACTGCTGCAACTAAGACCTGAAGCAGCCAAATAAATATTTTTCCAAAAATTCATATGTGAATGCAAAAAAAAATCTTTAATAAAAAATAAAATCACCCGTTAATGCTGAATGCCAAACCTGATATCCAAGGCTAGTAGAGTTCTCTTACACTAAATCTCCACTGTGATCCTTCTTTTATTGTTGCTCAGTCATGTCTGACTCTTCGCAACACCATGGACTGTAGTTCACCAGGCTCCGCTGTCTATGGAATTATCCTAATGAGAAAACTGGAGTGGGCTGCCATTTCCTTCTCCAGGAGATCTTCCCAACCCAGAGATCGAACCCATGTCTCCTGCATTGGCAGATAGATTCTTTACTGTTAAGCTACCAGGGAAGCCCATGAATTCTTCCTTGGCTGTACCCAAACCTGCCCCCCAAATAAGCTTGAGCATCAGTTATGTTCACTCTTACCTGAGCATTTACACTGCCTGCATTCTGTGAGACAATGACTTTTGAAGCAGTGTCCCTCATTTTGAAATAAAGAGATTCAGCCCCACAGATGTCTAAGAGAAGCATGAGCAGAGCATGAATAAAATGTTTGGTCAGGGCAGGATTTCACTCAGAGTAGTTTAATGTGGTCAGGAGTAGGCATGGGGGTCTCTCCACTAGGTAGGTTTATTAGGTAGGAAAAGTCCTTTAAAAGGAGTAAGACCCCTGCGTGCCAGTCAAGGTGAGCTGAGCACATCATCTTGGGCTGTGGGTGGGTTGAACCCTCCTGCAATCAAAGGACAAGTCCTACAAGTGTTCATAGTTGTACTCTGCTAATTTTGTTCCCCATCATGATGAAAAACTTGTGCCTTTTACAATCCCCCAAAAGATTCATGACAATTTAGGAGACTGAGTTTTTCATAGACCTGTCACATTTCCAACAGTTGTGAAATGTGCTCTGCGAGGTGGAGGGTACATGCCCTTCTCCCAGGGCTCTCCCTTCTGCCTGATGGATCTTTATGAGCTCAAGCCTGGATGAGGAGCTCCTCCAAAACCCCAGGGCTTTGGCAGTCAAGGGCTCCGCACCATCCTTGGAGAAAGTTTCTGTTTTCCCTAGGCAACTGGCTAATTGCCTGCCTACAAGTTCTCCTGCCTGGAGAGAGGGTTCTGCTCATTTCTCATTGTCAGTCATTTCCTTTGGCTTCTGTTGGGTCTCACTAATTGTACTGGTTTTGCAACATTTCAAGAACATTAAGAAGATGGTATCATTCATATGTGGAATCTAAAAAAGTGCAACTCATAGAAACAGAGTGTGGAAAAGTGATGGTGAGGGGCTGGGAGCTGGGAGAAATAGGGAGCAACTGATTGAAGGGTACAAGTTTCACCTTAAAGATGAATAAGATCTGAGGATCTAATGGGACTATAGTGGAAAACATTGCATTGTGTTTTGTATTTAGAACTGAAATTTACTAACAGAGTAGAACTTAACTGTTCTCACCAAAAATAATAATAATAATAATGTAAATATGTGAGTTGTGATGTGTTAAATAACTTGATGGGGGGATTATTCACAATGCATATGTACATCAGATCATCACATGTACACATTAAATATCTTACAATTATACCTGTCAATTATACCTCAGTAAAGCTGGGGAGGAGGTAGGAAGGAATAGTTTCATCTCTCACTTTGACTCAAATAACTTAATTGGCTCAATCTTCAGTTTTCTCATCTGTAAAATGGGAATAATGATGACAATTTTATAAGATTACTTTAGGTGTTCAATGAGATCACATACATGAAAGCCTCAGATATAAATCTTTTCATGTAATAAGCTCTCAATAACTACCCACTGAACCTCAATCTGAAGTATTCTGAATCTTTTCAACCAGAATTTGTTTTATGTGAGATCATGTGTCATTAATTCTGACATGAATTTTAAAAGTTTAGAATTTTTTAATTCTAAAAAACATGTTTTTACCATCAACAATGCAAATCAGTCATAATTTTATATCTACATATGTGTGTAGATATATATATATATTTTTTTTAAACATGCTGCTTTCTCTAGGTTGTTTTCTTTTAATCTTTCCCACACTATCAAAAATGTACTTTTTCCTTTGGACATTTATTCAGCCTTAGAGTGTAAAATGCTTTGCTAAAACCTGCCATATTTTGTCTTCCATTGTCATCTTTGCCCCCATTTTCCTAATTTAATCTTCGTTTAAAAGTAAAGAAAAAAGAACTAGGATTCATGCCTCTCTCAACTCTCTCATACTTGTGTGACCTTTCTCTCCTTTCCCTTTCTCTAAAGAATTGGTAAAGTACACAGACCACCACGTGCAAGTCAGTGAATGTCTTTGAAAAACAGAAGAAGTAAAATTTACTATTCTCCATGGACAGAAGGGATAGTTAGTGAGTATGGGATGGACAAGTACACACTGCTATATTTAAAATGGATAACCAATAAGGACCCACTATAAAGCTCAGGGAACTCTGCTCCATGTCATGTGGCAGCCTGGTTGGGAGAGGGGTCTGGGGGAGAATGGATTCATGTATATGTGTGGCTGAGTCCCTTTGCTGTCCACCTGAAACTATCCCAACGTTGTTAATTGGCGATACTCCAATATAAAATTAACAGCTTTTAAAACGGTTACTGTTCCCCAACACTCAAACATTAGATTTTCCAGAGGAGGGATGACATGACTCACACACTGGCACATGCACCCATCTTTGGAGTTGAAGGAGTATGCTGAGATGAATAGATCTATTTGTTGGCAATGTGTCAACTTTGCACCAAAAAAAAAAAAATCCATACATCTTCTCTGCATTGTGTTGTTGTTCAGTCACTCAGTCATGTCCGACTCTTTGTCACCCCGTCATGTCCGACTCTTTGTCACCCCATGGACTGCAGCACACCAGGCTTTCCTGTCCTTCACTGTCTCCTGGAGTTTGCATGAACTTATGTCCACTGAGTCAATGATGCCATCCAACCATCTCATCTTCTGTCACCCTCTTCTCCTTCTGTCCTCAATCTTTTCCAGCATCAAAATTCCCCAAAATACATTCTCAACTGAAAATCTGACAGTCTAGAATTGCTCCTAAAGTGTTGACAGTCCATGAGGATGTGACTTCAGGTAACTGTAGGTGTCCGGTAGGGAGAAGCGGGAGAAGCAGGACACCCAGAGTCATAAAACAAGCTGTCCAAAAGAGTGAGGAGGATTTTCCTCCTGAAAACAGATGGAGGGATAAAATGAATGGGAAATAGCATGAAAAAGTTCACATACACTAACTGTGATGGGACCTCATAGAGCTATAGGCATAAAAGCAGGAAGTTGATTGCAGTCCCCCATAGAGAAACCTGGGGATCAAGGAAGGTACAGGACTGCACCCAGTGCTTCTGCCTCAAGGGTCAGAAGCCCTTCTCACCCTGGAGAAAGGGCAAGGTGAGAGCTTAATTTTTATGGAATTGGAACTTCCTGTTGACCCCGAGACCCTCTGCTTCCTGAATCCTGACAAGCACTGACAGCTAACCAACAGAATTCATGTTTGTGAGCCAGGATCAGTGCATTTGTTTTTGTCTGGAGGGAGCATTGTGGAATGAGGTGTTGAAGAATTTACTCTTTCTGCCAGAAGGAAAGACAGAGTCTCACCTTAGCTGGAAGAGATGAGAGCAGGGGCAAAAAAGACAGGAGACAGTGATATAAAAGCCCTGGCATGAGATCAACAGAGAGCCTGGCCAAAGAGCACAGAGGAGAAAAGCAGCAGGGAGGTGGAAGCTCGGCAAGGAACATGGGTGACAGGTGACCCTGCAGGGAGGGGGAGCACTGGGGGAACCTGTCAACACCGCTGCACTTGCAGCAGCAGCAGCCCCTCCAGCAGGAAGTGCTGGAGGGCAGCTCATTGTACGAAAGTCCCAGAGGGGTAGGACTTAAGGACGAAACAGTCAGGACGCATAACTTTGCTTTGGCAGTGTGTGCAGGATTTTCTCATACTAGTTTCTGCGTTATAGTTAGCTCTTTGTTTGCATCTTTAAAATAGTTTAAAGGAATAGCTTGACCTCTTTCCACCTTTCTTCCAGTCGCCTGTTCAAAATCTGAATTGACGCATTCTGGCATCCAGCTACCCTTTCAAATTTTCCTCTGGACTAGCATTTCAAGGATCAGTAGTATCAAGCTCTTTAAAAAATTCTTCATTTTATAGTCATTCTCTCTCTCTTTTTTCACTGTCTTTGAATGTGAAATAGATGTTTGCTTTATTATCAATGTTGTTTGGCTAGTAATATTACCACGTGTTAGGGGTTTTCATTGACTACTATAAAATTCTTCAGGGACATCTAGCACATGGGTCTGGGTGTCGAGGGATTTTTTTATGGCGATCAACAGAAACAAACTTTGACTAACCTAAGAAAGGGAAAAAGATGTTTATCACATGAATTCAGTAAAGTTCACAGAAGGTGCACAGAGAACTGAAGGATGAAGGGTAAGGACTGGGGTTAACCGCTCCTCTTGAACACGAGAAATGGAGGAAGAGAAGCTTCCCACTCTTAAATTAAAGGAGGTGATGTTGTTAGAAAATGAAGAAAAATATGTTGGCAGACCAAGACAACACAAGGACACATTCCAGTCAAATTCAAACTCCTCCTAATTAGTAGGGGCTTTGCTCCTTAAAAAGAAAATCCCTTAGTTACTCTTCTAGCCTTCTACACTACATGATTTAGACAGAAAACTCAAAGGGCTCATTTCTCATTGTCAAAGACAATGCTAAATAAACATTTCTCCTTTATTCTCCTTTGGACTTTGTCTTACTTTCACTTTTTTTCCCCAAAACACACAATTCATAAGGCTTTTTTTTTTAAGTAGTTCAGTATAAATTCAGATTACTACTCTCAAAAAGAGAATATAGAGAAGTTGTTTCTCTTTGCTTTGGCTCTCCTTCCTGCTGTCCTCTCACTCCATACATCCCATGATATTCAACCAGGGAAGTAGGAAAGAAATATCTATCATCCTCTAGAATAAGAATGTTCATACCTCTTCTCGTTCTTTTCTTTCCTGGATACATCTCTACTTCTCTTTCTTCAGTATGTCTTCCACATCTGAGAAAACTGAGATGAAGAAACAGGTTAGAAGTCAGATCTAACTGTATATTCATTTTACTGCCCTTTTTTACATTTCAGGAGAAGAGATCAGTATCCAAAAATGCTACAATATATTATAGAAAATTTCAACTGCAAATAAAAACTTATGAGACATGCAAAGAAACAGGAAAGTGTGACCCATACATGCACAAAAAAGTAAACACAGAAAATACTTAGGACAGGGCCCAAATATCTGATTTAACAGATAGTAGAGTTGACCCTTAAGTAGCACAGGTAGAAACTACACAGGTCCATTTATATGGAATTTTTTCACAATAGATGTAGTAGACAAATTTTGAGATTTGCAAAAATTTGAAAAAACTCACAGAAGAACCACATAGCCTAGAAATACCAAAAAAATTAAGAGAAAGTTAGGTATGTCATAAGTGTATAAAGTATATTTTATACATATAACATAAAAACATATGTTAACTGATCATGTTTCAGTAAGACTTCCATTCAACAGTAGGTTATTTAACTAATAATTGTTAAGGTTTTGTGGAGTAAAAGTTATCCACAGAATTTTGATTATGGAGAAGGTCAGTACCCCTAACATCTACGTTGTTCAAAGGTCAATTGTACTTCAAAGCAGTTATTATAAATGTGTTCAAAGAACTAAGGAAAGCCATATCTGAAGAATTAAAGAAAGGAAAAATGATAGAGATATCAAAATGAGATAAAGGTTATTTTTAAAATAACTCAGTGGAAAGAAACTCTAGAGTTGAAAAGTACAATAATAGAAATGAAAATTTTTCTAAAGAAGCTATACAGTAGATACAAGCTGGTAGAAGGAAGAATCAGATGCCTTTAAAATAGATTAACGGAGATCATGCAATTTGAAAACTGAAAGAGAAAAGAATAAAGTAAAATGAAGACCTCTGACAAATACGAGATAATATTTAAGCACTCAAACACACACTAAATGGAAGTATTAGAAAGGGAGGGGAGAGAGAGGGAGGAGCATTAAAAAAAAAAATCTAAAGCAGACTTCCCTGGTGACAGAGTGGATAAAGAATCTGCCCACCAATGCAAGGAACATGGGTTTGATTCCTAGTTTGGAAAGATTCCACATGCCATGGAGCAACTAAGCCCATGCTCCACAACTAATGACCCTGCACTCTAGAAACTGAGCTGAAACTGCTGAAGCCTGAGCGCCCTGGAGCTCACACACTGCAACTACTGAAGCCCAGAGCCTACAGCCTGTGCTCCGCAACAAGAGAAGCCACCCTGATGAGAAGCCCCCCACGCGCCACAACTAGAGAAAGCCCACACCTAGAACAAAAGACCCAGCACAGCCAAAAATAAATAAATAATACAAAATTAAAGCAATAATTGGTGCAAATATTACAGATTTGATGAAGAATATTAATCTACACATCCAAGAAGCTTAAAACCTCAACATAGAACAGAGGCAATGAGATCTGTACCAAAACACATCATAATCAAATGTTGAAAGACAGAGATAATCTTGAAAGGACCGATACAATAGTGACTCAATATAATATACAGAAAAAAATCTCAGTAAGATTTGCAGTTGGTTTCTCATAAAACAAAGGAGGCCACAAGTCAGTGGGACGACATGTGCAAAGTGCTGGTTTAAAAAAGTCAATCAAAATACTACACTCTGCAAAACTATCTTTCAAAAATTGAAGCAAAATAAAGACAATCCAAGATATTAAAAACAGAGAATTCATTGTTAGTAGACCAATCTTTCAAAAAATACAAAGAGAGTCCTTTAAGCAGAAAAGAAGTGACACCAAATAGATTCAAACCCACAGGAACAAAGGGCGTCAGCATAGGTTATCATGTACTTAATTATAAAAGACAGGAATATTTCCTTTATTTCTCCTCAGAGCTGATTGTAAAAGCTATTGCATAAAATTATATATATATACGTACACATATATATATATATAATTTATTGTTGAGCCTGCAAAATATAGAAGTGTAACATATTTAACAAATATTTACATAAAGCTATACTTAAGTGAGGAAATGACATAAGAGGGCAACTCAAATCTGCAAGAAGAAATTTTTAAAGCCAAAAATGGTAAATAAGAAGATAAATGTAAGAAAAAAACTATAAATATGTATTTACTCTTCTCTCTAAGCTCATAGACTAAAATATGCAAAGTAATACTATCAATAAGGTATAGTTGGATTTATAACATATATATGTGATATGTATAAAAATAATAGCTAAAATGTGAGAAGGGGAAATAGAGCACAAATTTTCTCTATTTCATTATAATTGTGTTAGACTAAATCTGAGTCTTACCTGTAAGCATATATCTTCTGTTAAATTAACATATATACTGTAAGCCCTAGAGTAGCCACTAGGAAAATAGATCAAAAATACAGTTTTAAAATTTATTAATATTATTACAAAATTACACTGGAAGATATCCATTCAACGCAAATACACAGATATTGGAAACAAAAGCAAAACAGCAAACATAAATCAAGCTATGTCAATAAGAACATTAGGCATGAATAAACTAATACAATTAACAGGCAAATATTGGTAGAATGGATAAGAAGACAAGAGCCAGCTATATGCTGTTTAAAGGAGACACATTTTAGATTCAAATATATGTATAGTTTGAACAAAAGGAATAGAAAAAATATACCATGCAAATTGCAGCTCTAAGAAAGCTAGGTTGCCTATACAGTGCCTATAAGACATAGCACCTCAGAGACAAAATGGACTTTAAAACAAAAAAGTTACTAGAAATAAAGAGGGTTCTTGTACAATTTTAAAAGACTCAAGCTATCAGAAAGATGTTATAATTATAAATACATGTGCATCTAACAACAGAGTCCTCAAAATACGTGAAGCAAAAATAGAATTAAAGGAGACATAAGCAATTCAACAATAACAACTAGAGACTTCAATATCCTACTTTGCGTAACAGTTAAAACAACTGCACAGAAGATCAACAAGAGTGTAGGAAATGTGGACACACTATAAACTGAGCAGACCTAAAAGACAACTTTAGAACACACCACCCAACGACAGCGGAATACACATTCCTCTTAAGCACATACAGAATATTCTCCAGAATAGAACATAAAATAGGGTATAAAACAAGCTGCAACAAACTTAAAACTATTGAAATCATACGAAGCATGTTCTCTGACCACAGTGGAATGAAATGAGAAAAAAGTAAGGCATTTGGGAATTGTACAAATATATAGTTATTAAATAATACACTCTTAAATGAATTAAGGGAAAAATTACAGGGAAACAAAATACTCTGAGATAAATGAAAACAAAAACAACATCTCAAAACTTTAGGGATATAACTAAAGCAGTACTTGGAAGAAAATTTTTGTAAATACATGTATTTTTTAAAAGAAAGAGTTCCCCTCATTAGTTTAACCTTTGACATAAGAAATGAGAAAATAGGGGTAAACTGTCCTCAAAGCAAAAAGAAATCATGTAAGAGTGAAAACAAATGAAGTAGAGAATAGAAAAATTATAGAGAAAATGTGTGGTAGTCTTTTAGTCATCTCTGACTCCCGACCCCATGGACTATAGCCCACCAGGCTTCTCTGTCCATGGGCTTCTCCAGTCAAGAATACTGGGATGCGTTGCCATTCTCTTCTCCAGGGGATCTTCCTGACTGACAGACAGAACCAGGTCTCTCACATTGCAGGCAGATTCTTTACCATCTAAGCCACAAGGGAAGCACACAGAGAAAACAGACAAAAGCAAAACAAACAGACAGGGTGGCTTGAGCAACAGAAAATTATTTTCTCACAGTCTAGAGGCTTGAAGTCCAAGATCAAGGTGTCAGCAGGTTTGGTTTCTTCTGAAGCCTTCCTCTTCGACTTCTGGGTCCTCTTGTGTTAGCCCCTCAGTCTGGGAGTTGTCGGTGTTTCCATTTCCTCCTCTTATAAAGACACAAGCCATATTGGATTAGGACTCATCCATACAAACTCCTTTTATCCTACTTTTAAAGGCCATATCTCCAAATACAGTCACATTCTGAGGTACTGGGGTTAGTATTTCAACACATGAGTTTTACAGGCACACGATTTGGTCCAAATAGTGGTGATGGCTGCACAAGTCTGTGAATATACTAAAAACTACTGAGTCATGCAGTTAATTGTATTGACTCATGCGGTTACAGTAGGCAAATTTTATAGTATGTGAATTATATTTCAAAAAAATTGTTAAAAAAAAAAAACAGTGGAGCTATTTAAAATTTTCAAAAAGTAAAGTAGAGCAATCCACCTGAGTTTTATAAATGTCTTCCAGCAGCCCCCTCCAGGATCAAAGTACAAGGAAAGTGAAACTGAAGTCACTTGGTTGTGTCCGACTCTTTGATACCCCATGGACTGTAGCCCACCAGACTCCTCCATCCATGGGATTTTCTAGGCAAGAGTACTGGAGTGGGTTGCCATTGCCTTCTCCAGGGGCTCTTCCCTAACCAGGGATCGAACCCTGGTCTCCTGCATTGCAGGAAGATGCTTTACCATCTGAGCTACTAGGGAAGCCCCAAGTACAAGGAAGCTGGAGGTGAAATAAGTAATAAGGAGATTATTACAATAATCTTGTTAGATGCCCTGGAAATCTTCACTAGACCAAGGACACAAGTTGTAAAGAAGAGAGAAGACAGGAATGACTTTGTGTGGTTAGATGCGACCACCTAAAATAAAACATTTCTAAGGGAAGGCTACAAAGTTGACTCCATGGGCTGACAGTCTGGTGAGACAATCACAGCCCTCAGAGCCTGTCAAGTGACCACAGATCCTTGAGAATCATCTGTGCTAAATACATCTGTGCTCATGCTCAGTTGCCCCAGTCATGTCTGACGCTTTGCGACCCTATGGACTATAGCCCGCCAGGCTCCTCTATCCATGGGCTTCTCCAGGCAAGAATGCTGGAGTGGGTTGCTATGTCCTCCTCCACGGGATCTTCCTGGCCTAGGGATCAAACTCGTGTCTCCTGCATCTTCTGCTGTAGCAGGTGGATTCTTTATTACCGAGCCACCACAGAGGCCCACTAAATACATTAGTGAATGCTAATGATATAATGGGCTGCTTCTTCTAAGCAACACAGAAGTTAAGATTCTATTTTATTCAAAGTGTTATTCACAATTTTTTTTCTCATTTTTTTCTTTTTTTTTTCTAATTTTATTTTATTTTTAAACTTTACACAATTGTATTAGTTTTGCCAAATATCAAAATGAATCCGCCACAGGTAAATAAAGCAATATGAAGGTTTTAGGCACTGCTGTGGGTCCGGTCTTCAAGACTTCAGGTCTTCAAGTTCCACAAGACTCCTCAGGATCATGCGCACCACGGTCTCACAGCTTCTGTCAGGGGAGCGAGGAAGGCAAGAATGAGCGGTGCAAGTGTGATGGAGTAGGCTCAGCAGGCTGCCTAGTGAACCCCAGAAGAGGAAGTGCACGGGAAGTTCAGAGAGGAGGACAGGAAAGAAAACCACATCAGCCTGGCATGGACTGCTGTACTGGGGTATTGATGCAAACTTGATTTTACAGGGAAAGAGTTTTGTTTTTCAGCCGCTCAGCTGTGTCCAACTCTTTGTGACCCCTTGGACTGCAGAATGCCAGACTTCCCTGTCCTTCACTATCTCTTGGAGTTTGCTTAAACTCACGTCCATTGAGTCAATGATGCCATCCAACCATCTCATCTTCTGTCGCCTCCTTCTCCTCTTGCCTTCAGTCTTTCCCAGCATCCCAATCTTTTCTAATGAGTCAGTTCTTTACATCAGGTGGCCAAAATATTAAGAGCTTCAGCTTCAGCATCAGTCCTTCCAATGAATAATCAGGGTTGATTTCCTTTAGGATTAACTGATTTGATCTCCTTGGTGTCTATTATTTTTTGTTTAGAACTTGATTTTCTCATCTATTTCACAGTAGTGGCAGAAGTCCAGGGCAACCAAGTTGACTAAAGAGGGTTCTCTATGAGGGTTCTCTATGCTTACTCTGGGTTCATATATATACACGTGAATATGGTGCGCTCTCTCTCTTTCTCACACACACACACACACACACACACACACAATTGGCCCAAGAAGCACTTCTTGTCTCTAGGTCCCCAAACTTCCCTTCCACTGCCCTGTCTCTCCTCTGTCAAGAGCTCACCTCCCTCCACTCTTCTCTTCTTTCTCTCTCTAACCACCTATGTTTTTAAAAAATTGAATTTGAATCATTTAAAGAGAGAATTCAGGCCAGTGGAATGAAAAAGAGTAAGAGGTTCTGCCCTTGAAGATGTCTATTTGATCCAGCAGCTCTATCATTGACCAAGTGTGTAACCTCAAGACTCTGTTCTCGGTTTCCTTATCCATAAAACAACTATAACAACATCACCAGCTTTACGGGGTTGTTGAAAAGGTCTAATGAAATCATAGGGATGAAAATAAATGTGCCTGTATGTGTACTCAGTTGTGTCCAACTCTTTGCGACCCCATGGACTGTAACCCACCAGGTTCCACAGTCCATAGCATTCTCCAGGCAAGAATACTGGAGTGGGTTTCCATATTCTCTTCCAGGGGATCTTCCTGACCCAGGGATCGAACCCATGTCTTCTGTGTCTCCTACATTGGCATGTGGATTCTTTACCACTTGAGCCATCAGGGAATCATACAAGTCTCTAAGTAAATATAAGGCATTGTTACTACTCCTTAGAGAATTAATGCTTGATCACCTTTAGGATTCTGTGGCATGAAAGATTAGCCTGGAGCTGGGAGGTAGAAGAATTTTGGGAGTGAGGGCAGAAGGTCTCCCAGATTCCACAGGTTGGCAAGTGCCTCCTTTCTGCCTATAAAGAAGATCTTTTTACATACACACACAAACACAAGAAGGCACACAAGCACGTTTTTAAACGCTAAATCTACTCCAAAGTTTCTATTCAGATCTCATTTTCACACCCTTCCGGCTGAACTCAGAAGTGGAAAATTTCCGAAAGCAAAGTCCTCAGCTGTCCAATTTGGGGTTGGATCAGCTGAACAGACCACGTTGATGACGGGTGGTTAATTTGTTTTGCACCCTCTGGTGGACTGTGCCTGGAGGTACAGGGGTTACTCTGAAATTGACAAGCAGCTGCAGCACCCACCTGTCACTGCCCCAGGGCTTGGGTTGGCAGGGAGAGGGGTGAGGCCTGGAGGCTGGCAGGACATCAGCATCAGTAAGAAATGAGGCTCTGCAGAAAGCAACAGGAGAGACCCCCGACTCATCTTTCTTGAGCAATAAGTAACAATTCACATGTAACTGCATGCTGCTGCTAGGTCGCTTCAGTCGTGTCTGACTCTGTGTGACCCCATAGACGGCAGCCCACCAGGCTCCCCCGTCCCTGGGATTCTCCAGGCAAGAACACTGGAGTGGGTTGCCATTTCCTTCTCCAATGCATGAAAGTGAAAAGTGAAAGTGAAGTCGCTCAGTCACATCTGACTCTTAGTGACCCCATGGACTGCAGCCTACCAGGCTCCTCCATCCATGGGATTTTCCAGGCAAGAGTACTGGAGTGGGTTGCCATTGCCTTCTCCGGTAACCGCATGAGCCCCTCCTAAAGGCTGGCTGGCAATTCCTTCCTAGATGATGGTATTCCCCTTGGTTCTTATTACCAGGGTGTAAGCCTCTAAGAGGGTAGGTCGACATCCTTATCGTCTTTGTACCTTCTTCTTCCCCTTCCACTCCCACCACTACACAAACACACACAGAGTCACCAAATCAGACTGAGGCTGTGCTGTGCTTAGTCGCTCAGCTGTTTTGGATGCTTTGGCTAGGACTCAGCAAATACTGGACTTCACTGGTGGCTCAGACAGTAAAGCATCTGCCTACCATGCAGGAGACCCGGATTCAATCTCTGGGTTGGAAAGATCTCCTGGAGAAGGCAATGTCAACCCACTCCAGTATTCTTGCCTGGAAAATCCCATGGATGGAAGAGCCTGAAAGGCTACAGTCCATGGGGTCGCAAAGAGTCGGACATGACCGAGCAACTTCACTTTCACTTCCTTTTCTTTCAGCAAATACTTACAGTTACACTGAATTGAACCAGCAAAAGCTTCTCTGGCCTCAAAAGAGAGATTTTAGATGAGGTTCTCTAACCACCTTGAAGCTCCTCCTTCCCCAGTCCAACCCACAATGCAATGGATGCTCTCAGTGATGATGTAATGAACTCATAGATGTGCATGTAAGCAACAGGTTTTATTCAGAATCCAATGGATCCATCCACAGACAACTTACTGACTGCATGATCCATCCTGAGCATTGTGTGACATGCTTTGGGCTGAAGGGTAGGAGGGAAAAGGGGAAGCAGAGAATAAGACCATTGTGCTCATGCCTTCAAAGAGCTCATGGGACTAATGAGGAAACAAGATACACTCACAGGACATGAAAGCAAGCTCAGAAGCATGAACAGCAGACCAGCTACTAAACCCCAACTGCCTCAGCACAGAAGAGACTAGGATGGCCAGGGAAGAAGGCATGGAGGAGGTGCGACTTAGCAACTGAGCAGCAACAACCTAGTTGCTTTACAATGTTTTAGTTTCTGATATACAACAAAGTGAATCAGCCATCAGTTCAGTTCAGTTCAGTCAGTCGTGTCCAACTCTTTGCGACCCCATGAATTGCAGCACGCCAGGCTTCCCTGTCCATCACCAACTCCAGGAACTACCCAAATTCATGTCCATTGAGTCGATGATGCCATCTAACCATCTCATCCTCTGTCATCCCCTTCTCCTCCTGCCCTCAATCTTCCCCAGCATCAGGCTCTTTTACAATGCGTCAGCTCTTTGCATCAGGTGGCCAAAGTATTTGGGTTTCAGCTTCAGCATCAGTTCTTCCAATGAACACCCAGTTCTGATCTCCTTTAGGATGGACTGGTTGGATCTCCTTGCAGTCCAAGGAACTCTCAAGAGTCTTCTCCAACACCACAGTTTAAAAGCATCAATTCTTCGGCGCTCAGCTTTCTTCACAGTCCAACTCTCACATCCATACATGACCACTGGAAAAACCATAGCTTTGACTGCTGCTGCTGCTGCTGCTAAGTTGCTTCAGTCGTGTCTGACTAGATGGATCTTTTTTGGCAAACTAATGTCTCTGCTTTTGAATATGCTATCTAGGTTGGTCATAACTTTCCTTCCAAGGAGTAAGCGTCTTTTAATTTCATGGCTGCAGTCACTATCTGCAGTGATTTTGGAGCCCAAAAAATAAAGTCTGACACTGTTTCCCCATCTATCTGCCATGAAGTGATGGGACCAGATGCCATGATCTTCATTTTCTGAATGTTGAGCTTTAAGCCAACTTTTTCACTCTCCTCTTTCACTTTCATCAAGAGGCTCTTTAGTTCCTCTTCACTTTCTGCCATAAGGGTGGTGTCATCTGCATATCTGAGGTGATTGATATTTCTTCCAGCAATCTTGATTCCAGCTTATGCTTCATCCAACCCAGCGTTTCTCATGATGTACTCTGCATATAAGTTAAATAAGCAGGGTGACAGTATACAGCCTTGATATACTCCTTTTTCTATTTGGAACCAATCTGTTGTTCCATGTCCAGTTCTAACGGTTGCTTCCTGACCTGCATACAGGTTTCTCAAGAGGCAGGTCAGGTGGTCTGGTATTCCCATCTCTTTCATAATTTTCCACAGTTTATTGTGATCCACACAGTCAAAACCTTTGGCATAGTCAATAAAACAGAAATAGATGTTTTTCTGGAACTCTTTTGCTTTTTCGATGATCCAGTGGATGTTGGCAATTTGATCTCTGGTTCCTCTGCCTTTTCTAAAACCAGCTTGAACATCAGGAATTTCACGGTTCACATATTTTTGAAGCCTGACTTGGAGAATTTTGAGCATTACTTTACTAGCCATATGCATACATATATCCTTTCTCTCTTGAGCCTCCCTTCCACTCTCCTGTTCCTCTACAATGCCCCCATCCCACCCCCCCCGGTCATCACAGAGCACCAATGCTGAGCTCCCTGTGCCATACAGCAGCTTCACACTAGCTATCTAATTTTACACATGGTAGTGTATATATGTCAGTGCTAGTCTCTCAATTTATTCCAACCTCTCCTTCATACCCTGTGCCCACAAGCCCATTCTCTACGTCTGCATCTTTATTCCTGCCCTACAAATAAGTTCATCAGCACCATTTTTCTAAATTCTATATATGCAAGTTAATATATAATATTTGTTTTTCTCTTTTTATTCTATTCATTCCTCTGGCTCTACTTGCCACATCCTAGGATAGTCTTTCCTAAACACTCCAAGCTCGTTTCTCTAAATATCTTAAAATCTATATCCCAGGACAAAGTACAATCAGTTCCATTCAGTCACTCAGTCGTGTCCGACTCTTTGTGACCCCATGAATTGCAGCACGCCAGGCCTCCCTGTCCATCACCAACTCCCGGAGTTCACTCAGACTCACGTCCATCGAGTCAGTGATGCCATCCAGCCATCTCATCCTCTGTCGTCCCCTTCTCCTCCTGCCCCCAATCCCTCCCAGCATCACATCTTTTCCAATGAGTCAACTCTTCGCATGAGGTGGCCAAAGTACTGGAGTTTCAGCTTTAGCATCCTTTCTTCCAAAGAAATTCGAGGGCTGATCTCCTTCAGAATGGACTGGTTGGATCTCCTTGCAGTACAATATCTTCATCTTATTTGTTCTGACACCTTATACCTATACACTCGTTTCCTCAATTTAGATTGTTAACTTTGTAAGGTAAGAGTGAGTCTGTCTCCTTCAGGCCACCCCAGGGCACCTAGAACGGTGCTGTACACTCAGGATGGACCCCGTACATGCAGATGCCACCTCCCTGGGGCTTCCTGTAGAGGAGAGAGGCACCTCCTCCTGGCTAGATAAACAATTGCAGTCAGGCTCCTAGGCTATGCCTCGGGAAGTCTCCTCAGCCAAGGAGAAGACCCTTCCTGCTCTATTAATGCACAGGAACCCCTGCCAATGCAGGTGATGCAGGTTCAATCCCCAGGTTGGGAAAACCCCCTGGAGAAGGAAGTAGCAACCCACTCAAGGATTCTTGTCTGGAAAATCCCATAAACAGTGGAGCCTGGCATGCTACAGTCCATGGGACTGAAGAGTTGGACACAACTGAGAGACCAAACAACAACTCTTGCTAACAGACTTTAAGTCTGACCTTTCCTCATTAAGATATTCCTCCTCCTACCCCAAGTTGTGTGGGTTTTGGACTTCTTTTCCTCTTCAAGGCAAGCTCTAATATTCACTTTAGTTGATGTTCACCTGGACACCAACAGAGGAAAGAAGAAACATCATGATTTGACTGTTTCAGGCTCCAGAAGGCTTTTTTCTGAGACCCATAGGCTTCCAAAGAGTTTTTGTGTAGCTCTCTTAGGGGTGCCCTAAAGTGGGTTTCAAAAATATTGGTTTGCTGAAATGTTAAGACACAAAAAAGTAGTCTCAAGTCAGATATGTTTTGAAATTCTGAGTTACAAGAATCTGTAAGAGAGTTACAAGAATCTGAGAGACAGAATGTTGTGTTTTGTTTCATTTTTCCTGCAGAAAGTTCCAGAGCCTTTAATGGGCATGACCATTTTCCAAGAAGAGGCTGGAGCACATCACTCCAAATTAATCTGGCCAGGGAATGTTTTTTCCAAGATAGCTTCCCATGAAACACTTTAGGAAACTCTAGGACTTCCCTTTCAATTTTCTGGAAAACTGTCCCCAGAGTTTTCAGAGCCACTTCCCCCCAAGCATTTTATTTCTTTTAGAAATTGTGATGTAGATAGAGATACATACACATAGTCATGTACAGATGTGAGAGTTGGACTATAAAGAAAGCTGAGCACTGAAGAATTGATGCTTTTGAACTGTGGTGCTGGAGAAAACTCTTGAGATTCCCTTGGACAGCAAGGAGATCAAACCAGTCAATCCTGAAAGAAATCAACCCTGAATACTCATTGGAAGGACTGATGCTGAAGCTGAAGCTCCAATACTTTGGCCATCTGGTGAAAAGAGCTGGCTCGCTGGAAAGACCTTGATACTGGAAAGGACTGAAGGCAGGGGAAGAAGTGGTCAACAAAAGATGAGATGGTTGGATGGCATCACCAACTCAATGGATATGAGTTTGAGCAAACTCTGGGAGATGGTGAACAACAGGGAAGCCTGGCATGCTGCAGTCACACAGGGTCACAAAGAGTTGGATACAACTGAGCAACTGAACAACAACAATAATTAATATTAATAGAATATTGGATGTAGGTCTTTCTAAGCATGACCAGCAAAGGCAGAGCTTGGGCCCCAATCAGTTTATCTTCAGAACCATGCTTTATATATTTCTTAATGTAAATATACACAAATTAAAATAAAAAGCTTTTATAGGTTAAAAAATCAGTAAGTATATTGTAAAAATCCTAAAACTACTCAATGTCAGTAATAACCAAATAAATTTACATATATATGTGACACACTTTTAATCAAATTGGCAAAATTTTAAAATAATCCATCACCTACTATTTTCCCAAGTATGATTTGATGGGTAAAAGTATACACTGATATAACTTTCTTGGGATCAGATAGGAAAATATCAAAACCCTTAAGTTTTTTATACTCTTAGATTTTGATCTAAAGAATAGAGTACAAATGTTCACAAAGATGTAGCAACAAAGATGTCTTAAGCACAAGTGTTTAAAATTACAAAATGCTGGATATAAATTAAATGTCTAAAAAACAGTTAAATAAATTATATCTATGTGAACCATATACTATAGAACCATGAAATACAATATTCTAGAAGATTTTTGTGACATGGAAAGATAATCTTATATATTGCTGGAAGAAAAGGGAATTCAAAGAATATTGTGAATAGCAAAATACTGCTTATGTTAAAAGATACACTTTAAAAGGATACAGAATAATATAAAATGTTTTTAGTGGATATCTTTGGGTGCCAAGATTCAAGTGATTTATATGCATTTATTTAAGAAAAAAAAAAAAGAAGTGCTGGAGAAGACTCAAGAGTCTCTTGGACTGCAAGGAGATCAAATCAGTCAATCCTAGAGGAAATCAGCCCTGAATATTCATGAGAAGGACTGATGCTGAAGCTGAAGATCCAGTACTTTGGCCACCTGTTGCAAACAGCCAACTCATTGGAAAAGACCCTGATGCAGAATAAGATTGAAGACAAAAGAAGAGGGTGGCAGAAGATGAAGTGGTTAGATAGCATCACTGACTCAATGGACATGAATTTGAGCAAATTCCAGGAGATAATGAAGGACAGGGAATCCTGGTGTGCTGCAGTCCATGGGGTTGCAAAGAGTTGGACACGACTGAGCAACTGAACAATATTTGTTGCTTAGAGGCTTCCCTGGTGGCTCCTCCACTGACACAGGAGACTGGGAATAGATTCCTGAGTTGGGATGATGCCCTGGAGAAGGAAATGGCAACCCACTCCAATATTCTTGCCCTGGAAATCCCATGGACAGAGGAGCCTGGTGGGCTACAGTCCATGAGGGTGCAAAAGAGTAGAACATGACTTAGCAACTAAACAACAAGAATAGACTTGTTGCTTATCTGTACTTTTCAAATTTACTGCAAGAAATACTTCTATAATAAGACAAGCACAATAAATATTAGAAACATAATAGAGAAGTGCTTCTTTTGTACGCAGAGTGATTTTGTACAAAATCATGAGCTGCTAAATGATGCCATCCAGGCTGTGTGCCATACAAATGCAGGAGGAACATTCTTGGTTAGCCTGTACTTATTTCCAAATAAAAAGCAAAATAATCATCAATTATAATTAAAAATAATTTTTTCAAGTGCAGGAAAGGGACAACAAGAGGTATAAGTGTCTACACTCACAGACATAAAAAACAAACTTATGGTTACCAAAAGGGAAAGAGGGGAAAGGGATACATTAGGAGTTTAGGATTAACGGATACACACTGCTATATACAAAAGAGATGAACAACAAGGACCTACTGTATAGCACAAAGAATCATATTTAATATCTTGTAAAAACCTATAATGGAAGAGAATCTGAAAAAATAGATAACTGAATCACTTTGCCATACACCTGAAACTAACACATTATAAATCAACTATACATCAATTTTTTAAAAAAGATACAAGTGACTTCATCACATCAAAAATTGGCAGCATGAAGACAACAACCCTAACTTCTTCATTTATCCTCCCCGGTTACAATCTTTAGACCATGCTGCTTGGTCTCAAAACTTCTAATGCCTACAAAACCCTTGTGAAACTAAGCCACAGAAAGAAAGAACCCTTGTCTAGCAGCTAAAGGCAATCTGCCAATTTATTTCCATCCTTCATCTAATTTTCAGTTGGCCAGCTAAGTGAAAAAGGTAACCAGAGACAGGGGAGAAGGCCACTGATAAGAATGACAGATAAGTAAATAAAACATTCATAAGAGTTAGTTCTCTGTCTCAAACCCATTTTATGTGACTCTCAGAGAATGTAGCTGTTTAAAGAACCAATGTTGCATGAAAAAAAGAAAGTGAACAAGAGGACAAAAATAATGACACAGAATGGAGATGTGCATATTATAAAACATGGAGCATGATATGAGGAGGATACACCTTAAAAAGGGCTGTTCCTTGCCCTTTTAAACCAAAGTTTAAACCCTGTTTAAACCAAAGTCCTCCAGTCTCTCGGGAAGAGAACGTTGTCTTTTGCTATTTGGAAATAGGCCCCTGGTGAAGCTGACCACATCCAGTGTAGGACACTTACATTGTGTTCCTACTGTTACTTACACATGCCCATTGATTTATATTTGCTTTACCTTTCTATTTAGGCCAGTGTTTCATAAGCAGAAGGCATCTGGCATACCTGTGTTAAATAGATTCCTCTCCAAAATGTGAGAAAAATCGCTTGCAGCTAAGAAAATAATTTCTCCCTTTTCATGTTCAAATGCTCTGTGCTCCAGTAGAGGTCAGCGTCTCACAACTGATCCAAGGACACAGAGAAGCCCCTCCCTCCTGACCTGATCACCCTCCAAATCCTCCCCTTCTAGCTGATAGTAGAGTGGAAAGAATCCTGCAGATAGAAGTCACGACTAGAGGACTGGGGACAAATTATTTAACATCTCTAAGCTTTAGTGTCCTTATATGTAAAAAGAGGGAGGAGGAAGAGAAGTATTTTGTAAGTAAAGTTATGTAATAGAATCTAGCACAATATATGGCACAAAATAACATCCCAGTGAGTGGAGTTTCCTTGCTTTTATCCTTCATCCTTGAAGTCTCTCCATTCCACCTTCAGAGATAAGACAAATACCACAAATACCCCAATCAAAGGTCCTGATTGGCTGAAGCTCACACTGAGTGACCAATTACCAAGTGTAGATCCTTTCTTGAAACTTTCTAAAAGTAACGGAGAACTGGATACCAACAAGAGATGGAAGCTATTAATACAAACGGAAGAGATATGGAGGGGTTAGACTGCATTAGAAAGAAAGCAACTGCATGGGAAGCTAAATCAACAGCATCACCTGGTATTAGTTCTCAGAACACCAAAACAAGCAAAAATAGATTCAACTTTTTAGGAACTAGACCTGTATACTGAAGTCTAGAGGTTACATGGGCTTCCTAGGTGGTGCTAGTGGTAAAGAATCCTCCTGCCAATACGGGAGACGTAAGAGATACCGGTTGGATCCCTGGGTCAGGAAGATCCTCTGGAGGAGGACATGGCAACCCACTCCAGTATTCTTGTCTGGAGAATCCCATGGACAGAGGAGCCTGGCAGGTTACAGACCCTAGGATTGCAGTCAGACAACTGAAGCAACTTAGCACACAGTGGCTATATAAAATATTCTGAAGGTTGGTGATCTAAATGGGAAGGAAATCTTAAAAAGAGAATTTATATGTAAACATATAGCTGATTCACTTTGTTGTACAACAGAAACTAACACAAAATGATAAGGTAACTGTACTCCAACAAAGACTAATAAACAGATATTCTGGAGGTCAAAATCAAGAAAGACATTAGAGGACAGGTGTTGAGAGCCCTGGGTTCTTGTCTCTCCTCACACCCCTAAGTCCTGCTGGAACCAATTAACACATTTGTTAAGAGAAACACACAAACACGGACATGTGTTTCCAATCTTCATCATGCCACAGAAGCACTCTGACCTTCGACAAACTGCCTCTTTTCTCCCATCTGTATAGTGGAGCTAACAATGACATAGTCTTGAATTACTGGACAAAATAAATAAAATAATCAATGTAGAACACTTAGCATGATGTCAGGCAGTTTCATCAGGAAGATCCCCTGGAAGGAAATGGCAACCCACTCCAGTATCCTTGCCTGGGAAATCTAATGGACAAAGGAGATTGATGGGCTACAGTCCATGGGGTTGCAAAGAGTGGGACACGATGGAGCACATACAAACACACAGGCAGTTTCAGTCCTTAAAAAAATGGGACTCTCTATTCATTATTTGCTTGATCTTAGAAAAGTTCTTACTCCTTGGGCATGAGTTTCTTCATTTCTATAAAGGGGAAACAAGGAAGTGAAAGAGAATGGCCAGGAGCCTTCCAGAACTGCAACATGCCTGACATTCTATAGAGCCCCGGCCCAATTCCAGTCAGCTCTGTGGAGGAGCTGGAGGGCTGAAACTCAGGGACACAGCCTGCCGGCCACAGCCCAGGGTCCGACAGCTGCTTCCATCAGGCAAAGCAATAGGACAACGTGGCCAAAATATCCATGAGAGCAAGGGATTCAGTCCAGGCCAGTCTGAAGGGAAGACTTTGTCAAGATCATCTGGAAAGTGAAACGTGACTTCCTCTTTTTTGGTTTAAGGTCAAGAAACAAGAAGGGCTACCAAGCTGAGCTTAGTCTCCCAAGGCTCCTGGAGGATCGCATGTCTCGTCAGAAATGCCATTTTAACTGATGTAAGTGTGAAGGAGTTGGAACCCTAGGGATTAAATTTCTGCTGAAATACACATGTTTTTGGAAAAAAAAAAATAGAGCTCTTGACTCAGGGAATGCAAAGCTTTTGGGAAACTGTTCTAAGCCCAATATGGAGGATATCAAATGCCACCGGCCTTTCAGGGTTCCCCTCATGTCATAGGTTAGCGTGAGCTCACACCTGGCCACCCTGGCCCCCGGGTTTGGGGGAGGGTTAGGGACACCTGTCTTAGCTTGTCTCACATTTACACACACACATTCCTAGGCCTGGGAACTTTTTTCCCCCACAAAGACATGTTTTATGTCTTTGTGGGGAAAAAAAACATAAAACATGTTTATGTTTTATGGCTGCACTTGTATTTTTATGACAAAACAGTCCCGCATTTGTCTGAGAGGAAGTGGGTCTAAGGAGCTTGGGAGACTGGACACCTGGGCTCTGCCAGCTTCATCAGGTCACAGCTCTGCCTACCTACTTGTGTGTTGCCAGGGGTGAGCTGCCCCTCTGTGAGCTGATGGAGATGAGGGTCTGCCAGCCCTCCTTTCCTAAGAGAGTGGGCTGTAGTGTGTGGCAAAAAGTGTCTGACTCTCACTCCCATCCTCAAGCAGCTACAGCATCTGCTGTCACTATAAGTTCGTTTGCATTTCCTAGGTAGTGGTGTGGTGGTAGTTCAGTCACTAAGTCATTTCTGACTCTTGCCGCCTCATGGATGGTAGCCCACCAACCTCCTCTGTCCATGAGTTTCCCAGGCAAGAATACTGGAATGTGTTGCCATTCCCTTCTCTGGAGTATCTTCCCGACAACCCAGGGATCAAACCTGCATCTCCTGTATTGGCAGGTGAATTCTTTATGCATTTCCTAGAGTTTTACATAAGTAGAACCCTACAGGATGCACTCTATTTTTGTCTGATTTTTTGTGTTCTGTATAATTATTTTGAGATTTATCCATGTTGTGTGCATCAGCCACTTGTTTCTTTTTATAGCAGGGTACTACTCTATTGTATGGATTTACCACCGTTTGCTTATCCACTCATCTTCAGAAGGTTAGATATCTTGGTTGTTTCCCGTTTGGGCCTATCACAGATAAAACTGCTATGAACATTTGTGTTCAAAATAAAGAGTATTTGACTGTCAAAAAGAAAAGTCTGGCTGCCAGTCCTGTATGATATCTCACCTCCCTGAACCTCCACGTTTTCAGTTATCAAAATGGTAAAGCAGGGACTTCCCTGGTAGGCCAGTGGTTAAGACATAACTTTCCAGTGCAGAGGATGCAGGGTCTATCCCTGGTCAGCGAGCTAAGATCATACCTGCTTCATGGCCAAAAAGCAAAAACATGAGCGATACTGTAATGAACTCAACAAAGACTTTAAAAACGGCCCACATTAAAACCAAAATCTTTTTTTAAAAAAAGAAAGATAAAACACATCCTCCTCCCCAGTTGTCATGAAAATTGATGTACAAATCATGTGAAAATGTTTTTTTTACAAAGAACATGTGAAAATGTTTTTTTTACAAAGAACATATATATATATATATATGTGTGTGTGTGTGTGTGTGTGTATGTGATATTAATATTCCCCTCAGTCAGTATTTGTTCATAATCTGATAACTGCTGACTGAGGTAATGGGAGGGTTTTTGTGAGTGTGTGTGTCTGTATGTGTAAGAAGACACTCTGGACAGAATAGGGGGATATAAACAAATGGAATTCAGCTCCACCATCACCCAAAAGTACCAACCATTAGTATAGGGCAAAAGTGCTAAACAGAGAAATCGTGAATACATCACACTAGACAGCAAGATGAGAGAATGTTTCAGGGAAGCCCAGGGATCAGCACCCTGGTTAGTAAGAACCAGAGAGAGAAATAGAATGTGAACTGTAAGTCAGGAAGGCTTCATGGGGCATGAGAGGGTCATCTGGGTCCTTACAGTGAGTCAGGAAGGACGTGATGGGCAGCACATAATTGGTTGAGGACCTGTCCACAGTGTGTTGTCCTGAATGAGTGTGTACACTGGAACCAAAGGGGGCTCCTGGGAGTGCTTACATCATAAGACCTCTTCATTGCAGTAGGACAGATACTTTGTAAACTTCCTGTAATATTGTTTTCTACTGAAATAGGCCTGTGCCTTGTAGCTGCTGTGCCTCTGGTTTTCAGTCCTGATGGAGCAATATGTGAGTGTGTGTGTGTGTGTGTGTGTGTGTGTGTGTGCGTGTGCTCAGTTATGTCTGACTCTTTGTGTTCCCATGGACTACAGCCTGCCAGGCTCATCTGTCCATGGAATTCTTCAGACAAGAACAGTAGAGTAGGTTGCCATGCCCTTCTCCAGAGGATCTTCCCAAGTCAGGGATTGAACCTAGGCCTCCAGCATTATAAGCAGATTGTCTACCATCTGAGTTACCAGGGAAGCCTTAGGTTTATAGGAAGTCAATAGATTTTGTCAAAAATGGAAAAATCAGCAACAGTAACAAATGTAAGAATTAGCCATCAGAAAAATGAGTTACTACATATAGAAATCTGTTGTATTTCTCAAAACTAACAGTCAAATATCAGAAAGAAGTTTTTAAAATCCTTTTAAATTGCATCAAAAAATAAAATACTCAGGAATAAACCTGACCAAGGAGATGAAAGAGTTATATGCTGAAAACTATAGAACATTGATCAAGGAAATCAAAGATTACTCCAAAAAAATGAAAAAATATCCCATGTTCTTGGAATGGAAGAATTAATATTGCTAAAATGGCCATACTACCCAAAGCAATCTAGAGATTTAATGCAATTCCTATCAATTTACCCATGACATTTTTCAAAGAAATGGAAAAAATAATACTGAAATTTATATGGAACCACAAAAGATCCAGAATTGATAAAGCAATCATGAAGAAAAAGAAGAAAACTGGAGGCATAATCCTCCCAGACTTTACAATACTATAAAGCTACAGTAATCAAAACAGCATGATGATGTGATGTGACGTGAAATTTGCTCAGTCGTGTCCAACTCTTTCCAACCCCATAGACTATACAATCCATGGGATTCTCTAGGCCAGAACACTGGAGTGGGTAGCCTTTCCTTTCTCCCGGGAATCTTTCCAACCCAGGGATTGAACCCAGGTCTCCCCCATTACAGGCAGATTTTTTACCAGCTGAGCCACAAGGGAAACCCAAAACAGCATGATATTGGCACAAAACAGACATATGAATCAATGGAACAGACTAGAGAGCCCAGAAATAAACCCACATGCCTACAATCAATTAATCTTTGACAAAGGAAGCAAGAATATGCAAACTCTCTTCAGCAAGTGGTGTTAGAAAAGCTGGCCAGCTGCATGTAAATCAGTGAAGTTAGAAAACACCCTCATACCACACACAAAAATAAACATAAAATGGCTTAAAACCTTAAACATAAGACATGATACTGGGACTTCCCTGGCAGTCCATTGGTTAAGACTCTGTGCTTCCAAGGCAGGGAGTACAGGTTCTATTATCCCTAGGTGGGGAACTAAGATCCCACATGTTACATGACAAAAAAATATGACACCATAAAACTCCTAGAAGAGAACATACGTAAAACATTCTCTGACATAAAGCATAACAATGTTTTCTTAGGTCAATCTCTGAAGGCTGTAGAAATAAAAATAAACAAATAGAACCTAATCAAACTTACAAGTTACCTAAGCAGTAAAAGTAGTTCCTAAATTCAGGTCTTCAGCCACCATATCCTCTGTTCCTACCACCTAATTAGTTAGTTAGTTAGTATTAGTCTCCGGAGAAGGCAATGGCAACCTAGTTAGTTAGTTAGTATTAGTCTCCGGAGAAGGCAATGGCAACCCACTCCAGTACTCTTGCCTGGAAAATCCCATGGACAGAGGAGCCTGGTAGGCTGCAGTCCATGGGGTCGCTAAGAGTCAGACACGACTGAGCAACTTCCCTTTCACTTTTCACTTTCATGCATTGGAGAAGGAAATGGCAACCCACTCCAGTGTTCTTGCCTGGAGAATCCCAGGGACGGCAGAGCCTGGTGGGTTGCCGTCTATGGGGTCGCACAGAGTCAGACATGACTGAAGCGACTTAGCAGCACTAGCAGCATTAGTCACTCAGTCATGTCTGACTCTTTGTGACCCTATGGACTGTAGCTCACCATGCTCCTTTGTCCACGGGAATTCTCCAGGCATGAATACTGGAGTGGGTTGACATGCCCTCCTCCAGGGGATTTTCCCAACCCAGGGATTGAACCCAGCTCTCCCACATTGCAGGCAGATTCTTTACCATCTGAGCCACCAGGGAAGCCCTATCACCTAATTAGGAACCGAATAAACACTTGCTGAATTGAACTGTACTGAAAATAAACTTGCCACAATGCCTGCTCTATTGTTAGGATGGAAGGAGCGTAGGACAGCTGATAGCAGAATGAAATGAGCTGGAAAATAAAATACAGTTCCAGAGAAATCAGAGTCAGATGGTGAAAGTCGGCTATATTGCCCCTCACACTTACCCAAGCCCTTATGAAATCTGGAGCTACAAACTGACAAAAAAAAAAAAAAAAAGGCATTTCAAGACAAGGAATGTCCAGCTGGAAGCAGGACAGTCTGGTTATAAGCACTGAATCAAAGCCAAAAGAGAACAGAAAAACTCTCCCATCATACAATCCACCCATTTAAACCTGATCTGCCAAACCAGGGCTCTTCTCTCTCCCATTCCAATTAACAGCTCTGCTCCCAGCAACCGACATGCTGAATCACCCTCCAGTGCCACAGCTGATGGCTCATAAAGCTTTGGGCTCATCTAATCCTCTAATAGCCTGGGGCTGTATTAGTGTCACAGTAGCAAAATTCTCTCCCAAATTAGAACTGTATTATTTTACTGTACAAAAGTCCGCAGGGTTCCTGAAGGAACTAACTGCAAACCATCTGTTAACCCTTTCTAATGTCATCTCCCCTAAATGCCATCAGAAAATATGACTTTGAAACAAACAAATATCTTTGAGTCAAATCTCCTGAAGTCTCTGGCCCCACTGTGAGTACATATTGAGAGTGGAGGTCAGATAGTTGCACAGTACCTTCTTACCTGCCATGACAAACTTACCCTGCTTTCTTAACATTAACTATGTGTGTGTGTGATATTGCAACTTATAATAAATATATTTTAAGAGGTCGTAAATTTACTTTTTTTTATTTTATTGTTTAATATGGACCATTTTTGAAGTCTTTATTGAATTCTGCTTCTGCTTTATGTTTTGGTTTTTTTGGCCACAGGGCATGTAGAATCTTAGTTCCCCAAGCAGGGATTGAAACTGAAAACCCTGCATTGGAAGGCCAAGTCTAACCACTGGACCTTGAGGAAAGTTCCTATTTTACTTTTTTAATTTAATTTTTAAATAAAAGTTTACAAAATATAAACTAGGAATATAATTCCAAGTTTAGCACAGTTGCACTCATCTCACACGCTAGTAAAGTAATGCTCAAAATTCTCCAAGTCAGGCTTTAACAATACGTGAACCATGAACTTCCTGATGTTCAAGCTGGTTTTAGAAAAGGCAGAGGAACCAGAGATCAAATTGCCAATATCTGCTGGATCATAGAAAAAGCAAAGAGATCCAGAAAACCATCTATTTCTGCTTTATTGACTATGCCAAAGCCTTTGACTATGTGGATCACAATAAACTGTGGAAAATTCTGAAAGAGATGGAAATACCAGACCATCTGACCTGCCTCTTGAGAAACCTGTATACAGGTCAGGAAGCAACAGTTAGAACTGGACATGGAACAACACACTGGTTCCAAATAGGAAAAGGAGTGTATCAAGGCTGTATATTGTCACCCTGATTATTTAACTTATATGCAGAGTACATCATGAGAAATGCTGGGCTGGAAGAAGCACAAGCTGGAATCAAGATACACGGGAGAAATATCAGTAACCTCAGATATGCAGATGACACCACTCTTATGGCAGAAAGTGAAGAACTAAAGAGCCTCTTGATGAAACTGAAAGAGGAGAGTAAAAAAGTTGGCTTAAAGTTCAACACTCAGAAAACGAAGATCATGGCATCTGGTCCCATCACTTCATGGCACATAGATGGGGAAACAGTGGAAAGAGTGGCTAACTTTATTTTGGGGGGTTCCAAAATCACTGCTGAGGAAGGCTTTCTTATCTCTTCTTGCTATTCTTGAACTCTGCATTCAGATACTTATATCTTTCCTTTGCTCCTTTGCTTTTCACTTCTCTTCTTTTCACAGCTATTTGTAAGGCCTCCCCAGACAGCCATTTTGCTTTTTTGCATTTCTTTTCCATGGGGATAGTCTTGATCCCTGTCTCCTGTACAATGTCACGAACCTCGGTCCATAGTTCTTCAGGCACTCATCTATCAGATCTAAGCCCTTAAATCTATTTCTCACTTCTACTGTATAATCATAAGGAATTTGATTTAGGTCATACCTGAATGGTCTAGTGGTTTTCCCTACTTTCTTCAATTTCAGTCTGAATTTGGCAATAAGGATGATCTGAGCAGCCACAGTCAGCTCCTGGTCTTGTTTTTGTTGACTGCATAGAGCTTCTCCATCTTTGGCTGAAAAGAATATAATCAATCTGATTTCGGTGTTGACCATCTGGTGATGTCCATGTGTAGAGTCTTCTCTTGTGTTGTTGGAAGAGGGTGTTTGCTATGACCAAAGCAGAAGATATTAAGAAGAGGTGGCAAGAATACACAGAAGAACTGTACAAAAAAGAGCTTCACGACCAAGATAATCACAATGGTGTGATCACTCATCTAGAGCCAGACATCCTGGAATGTGAAGTCAAGTGGGCCTTAGAAAGCATCACTATGAACAAAGCTAGTGGAGGTAATGGAATTCCAGTTGAGCTATTTCAAATCCTAAAAGATGATGCTGTGAAAGTGCTGCACTCAATATGCCAGCAAATTTGGAAAACTCAGCAGTGGCCACAGGACTGGAAAAGGGCAGTTTTCATTCCAATCCCAAAGAAAGGCAATGCCAAAGAATGCTCAAACTACCATACAATTGCACTCATCTCACATGTTAGTACAGTAATGCTCAAAATTCTCCAAGTCAGGCTTCAGCAATACATGAACCGTAAACTTTCTGATGTTCAACCTGGTTTTAGAAAAGGCAGAGGAACCAGAGATCAAATTGTCAACATACGCTGGATCATCAAAAAAGCAAGAGAGTTCCAGAAAAACATCTATTTCTGCTTTATTGACTAGGCCAAAGCCTTTGACTGTGTGGATCACAATAAACTATGGAAAATTATGAAAGAGATGGGAATACCAGACCACCTGACCTGCCTCTTAAGAAACCTATATGCAGGTCAGGAAGCAACTATTAGAACTGGACATGGAACAACAGACTGGTTCCAAATAGGAAAAGGAGTACGTCAAGGCTGTATATTATCACCCTGCTTATTTAACTTATATGCAGAGTACATCATGAGAAATGCTGGGCTGGAAGAAACACAAGCTGGAATCAAGATTGCCAGGAGAAATATCAATAACCTCAGATATGCAGATGACACCACCCTTATGGCAGAAAGTGAAGAGGAACTAAAAAGCCTCTTGATGAAATTGAAAGAGGAGAGTGAAAAAGTTGGCTTAAAGCTCAACATTCAGAAAACGAAGATCATGGCATCCGGTCCCATCACTTCATGGGAAATAGATGGGGAAACAGTGTCAGACTTTATTTTCTGGGGCTCCAAAACCACTGCAGATGGTGACTTCAGCCATGAAATTAAAAGACACTTACTCCTTGGAAGAAGGTTATGACCAACCAAGATAGCATATTCAAAAGCAGAGACATTACTTTGCCAACAAAGGTCCATCTAGTCAAGGCTATGGTTTTTCCAGTGGTCATGTATGGATGTGAGAGTTGGACTGTGAAGAAGGCTGAGTGCCAAAGAATTGATGCTTTTGAACTGTGGTGTTGGAGAAGACTCTTGAGAGTCCCTTGGACTTCAAGGAGATCCAACCAGTCCATCCTAAAGGAGATCAGCCCTGGGTGTTCATTGGAAGGACTGATGTTGAAGCTGAAACTCAAATACTTTGGCTACCTGATGCGAAGAGTTGACTCATTGGAAAAGACTCTGATGCTGAGAGGGCTTGGGGGCAGGAGGAGAAGGGGACAACAGAGGATGAGATGGCTGGATGGCATCACCGACTTGATGGACATGAGTTTGGGTAAGCTCTGGCAATTGGTGATGGACAGGGAGGCCTGGCATGCTGGGTTCATAGGGTCACAAAGAGTCAGACACTACTGAGTGACTGTACTGAACTGAACTTAACTGGTATACAATATTACATAAGTTATAAATACATATTTTTGTCTTTGTACATGGTTCCTAGCTCACAGTTCCTAAAACCCTTGGAATTATATCCAATATTTTGTAATAATCTGTAAGGGGAAAGAATCTGGAAAATGTGGAGACATATGTGTGTGTGTGTGTGTGTGTGTGTGTGTGTGTTTATCACTAAATCACTTGGCTGTACACCTGAAACTAAGATCTACTACAGTTCAATTTTAAAAAAGAAAGAGTGAAGGGGCATCTTTTATTATAAAACTTTTTGTCCTCAGTTCTTCAAGTGGCTTCCTGAAATAATGTGTCTTGTTATTCATAGCAAGGACTTTTCAACCACAACTGAGCTTATGTTAATGAGATGATTTTAGAAATCCCTCAGGGACTTACCTGGTTGTCCAGTGATTACAACTTCACCTTCCAATGCAGGGGGTGCTGGTTCAACCCCTGGTTGGGAGGAGCCAACAACCCACATGACTTGTGGCCAAAAGAAAAAAATCCAAAATCATAAAACAGAAGCATTATTGTAACAAATTCAACAAAAACTTTAAAAATGGTCCACATCAAAAATTTAAAGAAAAAAAGAAATCCCCTAAAGATGGGGTTTGGATGACTGGTTGCCAGGGGAATCAAGCATGAATACAGGCTTGGAAATTTCAATCCCATCCTCTGATCTCCAGGCAGGGCAGAGGGGCTGCAGTTTGAACCAATGGCCAGTGATTTTAATCAATCAAGTCTGTGTAATGGGTCCTCCATTAAAAACCTAAAAAGACGGGTACAGAGAGTTTCCGGGTTGGTGAACCAGAGTATGTTCAAATGCCACCGTGTTGCATCCCCAAACCCCATGGGGAAAGACAGAAGCTCCTTTGTTCCAGGATCTTCATAAGTGTCTCTTTATCTGGCTGTTGATTCTTATCCCTTAATATCTTTTGTCATAAACTGGTAATCTAGTGATGGTACAGAAAGGGAGACCCCTTCCACAGCCTGAGTGTGGGTTTTTGTTTAACACTTGGAAATGAATTATCCAAGGAGATGCATGTGCTGACAAAGCAAGAGACTTTATTGGGAAGGGGTGCCTGGGCAGAGAGCAGCAGAGGGAACCCAGGAGGATTGCTCTGCCTTGTGGCTTACAGTCATGGGTTTTATGGTGATGGGATTCCTTTCCAGGTTGTCTCTGGCCAATCATTCAGACTCAAGGCCCTTTCTGGCTTGGCCCACACATTGCTCAGTCAAGATGGATGCCAGCAAGGATACTGGGAGGTGGTAGGACCCGTCACATCTCCTTTTAACCTTTTCCGAATTCTTCCAGTTGGTGTTTTTAGTCCGTGTTCCTATACCAGGACTTCCTGTCATAAAATAACTCACACAAATAGTGCCTAGCCAGAGTGGGTGATTTCAGTCAATGTGTTTCCCCCAACAGTGAGTAAACTATCCTCCTGAGTTCTGTGAGCTGCTCTAGCAAGTCAATTGAACCCAGGAAAGGGGTCATGGGAACCTCTGATCTATAGCCAGTCTGTCAGAAACACAGGTAACAGCCTGAACTTGTGATTGGCATCCAAAGCGGAGGGCAGTCTTGTGAGCCCTTAACCTGTGGAATCTGATGCTATCTCAGGGTAGATAGTGTCAGAATTGACCACCCAGCTGGTGTTGAAGAATTTCTTGGTGTTGTGGGTGGAAAAATCCTACATATCAGAAGGACTAAAAGTTTACTATTCTATAGCCACATTAACTACCTTGTGTAGTTACATTAACTGTGACTGCAGTTATACAAAAAACATGTATAAGAGAGAAAAAAGGAAGGAAACACATAAAAGGGGGAAATTAATTGTGAAATAAAATAACTTGTTATTTATCTCTATTTTCCAGTTTTTATAATATAAGGAAATAAAAATATCATTTATATCTTTAAAGTGTTCTTAAACAATTCACTTTCTAAGATATATCATACACAATGGTGGTAGCTGTGTGGCTATACTGTTGTAGCCACGCGTTCTGGGAAACAAACTCACTCAGAAGGACACTGCAGATAGTGGAGTGCAGTTTATTACACCGGCAGGCCCAAGGCAGAGTCTCCTCTTAGCCAAGGATCCTGACCAGTTTTTCTGAAAACCTTATATACCCTAAGTGTACGTGCCCAAACCCACCTCCCCAAACTCCCTGAAACTAGTTTGAACAAAGGAAAAGAAAGATACAAGAAAGAAAGATAGGTAGTTAGCAGTGGACAATTATCAATAGGCCTGTGGTCATACCCCAATAAACATAATAGAATTTATGATTCTATTCAGTTACACAGATAATTAGGGTATTCTTTTAGGCAACAGAGTCTAGGTATGAGCCCTGGGGCTCTTCCTTCCAGGGGCCTGGTTTTCCAGTTGGTATGTCATTTCCATAGATACTGGGCATATAGCTCAAACTCCACAGTCCGGCCCAAGATGGAGTCCTGCTTTCAAGATGGAGCCTGTTCTGTCTGTTTCCTCCTTCATTCCCCACTCTTGATGCTCTTAACTCATAGTATGAGCATCATTCATAGGGATATATTGCACTCTGACTCTCCGACCTCCAACTTGGGAGAACTACATCAACCTTTGGGTTACAAAGTTCATAATACATTGCAAAATAAAGGATCCGCAAAGCAGAACTATCCAAGCAACAATAACAATGTTAAATATAGTTTTCCACCAATCACCCTTCACCCAAGCTAGGACTGAAGTCCAAAAAGGAACTTTATCATCAGACATAACTTTTACCTGATCTTTCATGTCCTCTAGGGTGGCTGATATATAGCCAGATAAATTAGGAATATATAGACATTTAACTTTAATTATAGCACAGGTCCCTCTTTGTACTGAAACTATGGTTAGTCTCAAGATGATACCAGCAAGTCCTTGTAGCAGAAGTTGATCATAGAGCTTCATCTCTGTTTCTTCTTTAAGATGATCTTGATTTCATGGCGATCAGTGGGGTCCTGTTGTGTAGTCCGCTCAGCGTCCTCCGGGTCTCTCTCCACCCTCATGTGGTGGATCCAAGGAGTGACACATGAAACTTTAACTGCAGTAGGGCTGGTTAGAACAACAGTATATGGACCATTTCAATGAGGGGCCAAGGAGTTGTGTTTCCAGTCCATGACCACACCTGATCCCTGGGCACAAATTCGTGAATCTGTTCCCCAAGGGGGAATGGTACCCTTTCTTGTACAAACTTAGTTACCTGATTTATTACCTTACCCAGTTGCTCCATCTGCTGTGAAATCTCCCCTTTCTGCTTACCTGAGGCAAATTTGTTGACACCTGTTTTATTATGGGAGGGGGCCTCTCATACACAATTTTGTATGGAGAAAAGCCATGGGACTGTGGCGTCATCCTAAGTCTGAGCAGAGCTGTCGGAAACAAGTCCACCCAGGAACAGTCAGTCTCTAAGATCCACTTGGAGAGCATCTCTTTAAGTGTCTGGTTTTCCCTTCCACCATCCCAGAACTCGGGGGTCTATATGCTGTATGTAATTTCCACTTGGTGTTTAAAGTTTTGCTTACTTTATACTAAATCAGCTATGAAAGCTGGGCCATTGTCCGATCCAATGCTGGTAGGAAATCCAAATCTGGAAACTATCTCCCTAAGCAGGTACCAGGCTACTTTTGATGCTCTTTCAGTCTGGGTAGGAAAAGCTTCTACCCATCTCTAGAACGTACATACTATGACCAGCAGGTAATGGTAGTGACAGTGAAGTTCACTTCCAGGTGTTCAAAGGGCAGCATGCCTTTTACCTGAATCCCTGTCTGTGCCGAGAGGCAGCATTGACCTCTGAGCAGGTAGTGCAGTTCTGAGATTCTGTCCTGCATAGGGAAGAGAGGCGGGGAACCAAGAAATATTTTCAAATTAGCTCTTCCAGTTTATCATGGCCTAGATGGGTCGCTTGGTGTGTTTGGCTTACCAGAGTGGGTGCCAGCTCCTCCGGTACCAATAATTTGCCACTTGGCAATTCCCACCATCTCTTTTCAGTCTTGATGGCCCCCTTCTGCTTTGGCTAGTTGGTTTTGGGCTTCAGTGTATTTTGGAGAGTCTAGCGTTAGCTCAGGTAGCTCCGCCAATATAAGAGCTTTAATAGGGGCTTCACTTGTCACCCCCAAGCCCTCGGCTGCTTGTTTAGTGGTCTTATCTGCCAGTCTGTTCCCTGAGCCTGGGGGGTATCCTCTTTTTGACGTCCTCAGCAGTGTATGACTGCAACCCTTTCTGGTTCCCAGGCAGCATCTAATAGGGTCTTAATTTCTGCCTTATTTTTAATATATTTTTCACTAGCTGTCAAAGGCCTCTCTCCTTATACAGAGCCTTGTAGCAGAAACATACCTGGAGTCTGTGTAAATGTGTGTCTTCTTACCTTTTGACAGCTGGAGGGCCTGGGTTAGAGCATATAGTTCGGCCTGTTGAGCGGACCAGTGTGATGGCAGAGAGCTAACCTCAACGATGGTTTCTTCCATGACTACTGCATATCCTGACAGTCATTGTTCTTGTTTCACCAGGCTGGTGCCCTTGGTGTACAGGACGAAATCTGGGTCCAGGATTGGCTGGTCTCTCAAGTCAGGTCTGCGGGCATATTTCCTTGCAATCATGTGAGGGCCCACCTTCTCCCACAGGAAGGAGAGTGGCGGATTCAGGGCCTGACAAGACTCAGTAGTAACATGGGGGTTCTCACATAACAGTCCCTGATATTGAGTAATCCGGGATGTTGATAGCCATTTATGGGGGTCCCCTCCCATCAGAGTGTTGACCTCATGCGGGACTTTTACAAACAAATCTTGGCCCAAAGTCAGCTTGGTTGCCTCCCGGACCAGTAAGGCAACTCCAGCAACTGCCGTAAGCGTCTCAGCCACCCAGTGGCAACATTGTCCAGCTGATTAGAGGTAAGTCACTGGTCTGTCCCATGTCCCCATAATCTAGGACAACACTCCCATAGCCACCTTGTCCTTTTCAGTCACGTAAAGAGCAAACGGCTTAGCAAGGTCTGGCAGGCCCAAGGCCAGTACCAATGTAATTGTACCGGGTTTGAATTCTATTACCAGTGGGACTTGTTTTGCAAGGCTGGGGGTGGGGGGGGGGGCGGTGGTTGTCTTCTGCCCAGACCCCAGGGAATTGTTGAGTTAACTCTCTCTCTTGACTGTTTAGCCTGTCCGGTTTCTTTTCCGGGAGATTGTACAACCTCCATTCATCTTGAGAGGTTACTGAGAGGAAGAGTAAATAGGTGGTTGAGCCCACTCGAACAGTGGGTCTTTCGTGGGGGGAAAGGTCACTTGTGCCCCCAATTTAGACAGCAAGTCTCTTCCTAACAAAGGTACTGGGCATTCAGAGATGTGTAAAAATTCATGAGTCACTTGGTGTCCACCCATCTAACATTTTCAGGGTAGGCTAGAGACACAAAGGCTGCATTTATCACCATCTGAGACCCAGCAGCCTCTGGCTGGGTCTATTGGCATATAAAATCTATAGACCTCACACAGTCTTTTGCAGAACTCAGAGGGTGATTCACTTTCCCTTTGAATCACTTCAGAGGGTTTTGCGATACTCATAGCTTTTCAGGCCCCCCTCTTGAGACCTTGTAAAATAGTCACCCGATATCTCTCCAGGTGGCCCCTCCCTTTCTCTGTTACAGTCCCAGTTGGGTCTCTTATCGGGGGTGGCTAGTTCTGCCCACTGCTGCGGGTTTGCAGTACCCTCAGGTGCCATTTCTCTTAACCATTTTCTGGACTCAGTTAGGATCCTGTGTCTTTCCTCAGTGCTGAAAAGGGAGACTAGTAGTTGGATTATGTCATCCTATGCCTGGAAAATCCTATGGATGGAGGAGCCTGGTAGGCTGCAGTCCATGGGGTCGCTAAGAGTCGGACACGACTGAGCGACTTCACTTTCACTTTTCGCTTTCATGCATTGGAGAAGGAAATGGCAACCCACTCCAGTGTTCTTGCCTGGAGAATCCCAGGGACGGCAGAGCCTGGTGGGCTGCTGTCTATGGGGTCGCACAGAGTCAGAGACGACTGAAGCGACTTAGCAGCAGCAGCATGTAAGGCGGTGGGTTCGAAAAATAGTCTCCATTAGCCTAATCATGGCTTGTGGCTCCCCCGAGTATGGTGGAGCGTGCCTCTGCCAGTTTAATATATCCATAGAGGAAAATGGCTGGTAATAATAGGCTACAGGGGGCTGATGGTAGTGCCCCATGCATCCTGAACTGGAGGCTGTTGTAGCTCTCTGAGGTCCATCTGTAGTGGGGTTCTTTACCCCTGTTCCTTGGTAAAGCGCAGCCTCTGTCTAATTGCTGTCTAATTGCTGTGTTTCCGATCAGTACTCACCGGGAGAGGTGGATACAATCTAGGAGGTCCAGCTGAGGCAGAATTCTGGGGGCATTGACCAGAATCGCCATTGCTGGGATTGGAGCCTGCTGAAACGGTGGCTCTACGAACTCCAGGAGAGCTGGTGGAAGAGCAGTGGCTTCTGCAGGAACTTCACCTGGCCCTGGATCAGGCATTAAGGCAGCCTCCGGTCCTGGTGGAGCACTGGGAGGCAGGCGCGTCAGTATCCAGTACGGGGGAGGGGTCAGGTCATCCCCGTCCAAATCCTGTAGAATTTCCTTTTTTATCATCAGTCAATTTTTGTGCCATTAATATTTTTCCCTTTCCCTTCTGGATACAGAACCTTGTCCAAGTAGGAGGGTCTTGAAGCTAACCCTAGCCATGAGTCAATATATGGATATTGATCCAGGTGTCCTGGCTCTCCTATGACTACTGTATAGACTGCTTCCACTATTTTTAAGTTCATGGTGTTCTCTTGTGGCCATCCTACTCCCATAGGGGGCCATTCGACCTCACAGAGTATGTGTAGGCAGTTAGGCTTCATCTTCACCCCATGAAGTGAAGTGAAGTCGCTCAGTCGTGTCCGACTCTTTGCAACCCCATGGACTGTAGCCTACCAGGCTCCTCAGTCCACGGGATTTTCCAGGCAAGAGTACTGGAGTGGGTTGCCACTTCCTTCTCCACGTGATCTTCCCGACCCAAGGATCGAACCCGGGTCTCCCGCACTGTAGGCCGTCGCTCAGATGGTAAAGCATCTGCCGGCAATGTGGGAGACCCGGGTTTGACGGTAAAGTGTCTGCAGCCATGAAATTAAAAGATGCTTACTCCTTGGAAGGAAAGTTATGACCAACCTAGATAGCATATTCAAAAGCAGAGACATTACTTTGCCAACAAAGTTTCGTCTAGTCAAGGCTATGGTTTTTCCTGTGGTCATGTATGGATGTGAGAGTTGGACTGTGAAGAAGGCTGAGCGCTGAAGAATTGATGCTTTTGAACTGTGGTGTTGGAGAAGACTCTTGAGAGTCCCTTGGACTGCAAGGAGATCCAACCAGTCCATTCTGAAGGAGATCAGCCTTGGGATTTCTTTGGAAGGAATGATGCTAAAGGTGAAACTCCAGTACTTTGGCCACCTCATGCGAAGAGTTGACTCATTGGAAAAGACTGTGATGCTGGGAGGGATTGGGGGCAGGAGGAGAAGGGAACGACAGAGGATGAGATGGCTGGATGGCATCACTGACTCTATGGACGTGAGTCTGAGTGAACTCCGGGAGTTGGTGATGGACAGGGAGGCCTGGCATGCTGTGATTCATGAGGTCGCAAAGAGTCAGACATGACTAAGTGACTGATCTGATCTGATGAAGTTCTCAGTACCCTATGTACTTCTGATATTTCCACTCAATGACACTTAAATTGCCATTCTGCCTCCTTCCTAATTGGGGTGAGAAGAGCCTTACCTGCCAGATCCCAGAGGGAGAAGGGGGATCGGCGTCTCTTCACCTGCCAGTCAACACAGCCGAACCAGAACACCACATGATCCAAAACTGTTTCTCCCTTAACTTTTAAAGTCCATTCTGCTTTGGTGGGCTTGATCAGATGTGGATGAAAATACAGATGGGTTAAATATCCCACATCCCAGGACGTCTCCAGAAAAGCCAATTCGTACTCACTTATGTATCTCCCTCCTTCTAGCCTGACAATTCCGAGGGGGTCAAGAATTTCATAGCAGATGGGACACCTCCTTGGGCAGGGCAGAATATGAGTACACAAAAACCAAGTTTCTTCTCCTAAAAAATCCCCTGGCAATTGCTTGGTAATAATTTTCCCCAAGATAGTGTGGACACCACCTCCTAAATGACCTTCACAAATTTCTTTCCTAAGCCCTAACACGCTCGTCAACCTGTGTACCAAGCAATCGTTGCCCCCTACCTATTTCAGGCTCCTGTGGATCCGTGCCCCTTCTAGTCCCTCCCAGGGGGGTGATCAGGCCCCCTCTTCCACCCTGCTGGGTGGGTTCCTCCTCACCTGAGGGCTCAGTTCCCCTGCTGTCGTCCACTACCTGCTAACTTGAAAGGTCCAGGCATTGAGAAACAGAATCCTCCCAGAAGGGCGAGGCCCCTCTCCCCCGCAGAAGATTCAAGCCACAGGGCCTCGGAGTAGTCCCAAATGGGACTTGTCTCCTCAAAGTGAGGAGTTTCTCGGCCAATGCATCAAATGTTGTAGCCACGCGGTCTGGGAAACAAACTCACTCAGAAGGACAATGCACATAGTGGAGTGCAGTTTATTACACCAGCGGGCACAAGGCAGAGTCTCCTCTTAGTCAAGGACCCTGACAAGTTTTTCTGAAAACCTTATATACCCTAAGTGTAAGTGTCCAAACCCACCTCCGCAAATTCCCTGAAACTAGTCTGAACAAAGGAAGAGAAAGATACAGTCAAAGTTAACCCATGATTCATATGCCTTAAGCCTAGGTAGTCAACAGTGGACAATTATCAATAGGCCTGTGGCATACCCAAATAAGCATAATAGAATGTATGATTCTATTCAGTTACACAGATAATTAGGGTTTTCTTTTAGACAACAGAGAGTCTAGGTATGAGCCCTGGGGCTCTTCCATCCAGGGGCCCTGGTTTTCCAGTTGGTATGTCATTTCCATAGATACTGGGCATATAGCTCAAAGTCCACAGTCTGGCCCAAGATGGAGTCCTGCTTTCAAGATGAAGCCTGTTCTGTCTGTTTCCTCCTTCAATATCCTTAAGGATCATCATACAGGTTAACAAATGCAATTGCAACACATACGTCTTCATGACCTGAGGGAAGAGACATGAAGTCTCCCATGTCTCATGAGCCAGCACCGCCCTGAGCAAAGAAGGCCAATTCTTTTCCTTCTATTCAGATTAGATAATAAGTCCAGTCACTTACATGGGCTTCCCTGGTGGCTCAGACAAGTAAAGAATCTGCCTGCAGTGCTGGAGACACGGGTTCGAGACCTGGGTTGAGAAGATCCCCTGGAGAAGAGTATGGCAAAACCTCCAGCATTCTTGCCTGGAGAATTCCATGGACAGAGGAAACTGGTGAGCTACAGGCCATGGAGTCGCAAAGAGTCAGACATGACTGAGCGACTAACTCTTCCACTTTTCACTTTCCAGTCAATTACATACTCTCAAATAAGTCCATTCCATGAAAGAAAAGAGAGGAAAATAGCAGAATAAGTGGAGAGCTTTTAACACCAAATGCTCTGATTTCCTATTGGGGAGAAAAAAAAGTCTGAAGCCACAAAAGCTTTCTTCCTATTTTTTTCAATCTCAAACATAAACTAAGAATTACATAAACTAAGGAATTATAAGATTTTTCAGGATGCTCCTCTGTAATGATTAAAAAAACCTTGTTTCCATAAGCCCAAGAAATAGAAGCTGAAGAATTCATTAGATACAAAATATAAAACAAAGCTCATTTTTCCTTCTATACCCAGTGCCTCCCTAGAAGAAACCTAAGCAAAAAGCTTGAAAACCAAGTGTAATTTTAGAGCCAAGGTTAATTTGCATGTGAGAAGGACACATGCAAAATCCAGCTAACTTGGAGAGTCCATTTAAATACAAAAGTCAAAGTATAAGTCTTCAGTGCCTGAAATCTGGAGAAACAGGCAAATTCAGATCCTCATTGCCAAGATCCTGGAGCTGAACCTACTGGAGCCAAAACCGGTAGCAACACTTAAATGGTAATTTGGATGAATTGCCCAAGGCTGAGTGTGCACTAGCTTGAGTGAGAAACTCCTGGGAACACACAGTCATAGAAGGGCCTGTATGCGTTCATCAGTTTTCACCTCCAGGGATTCCACCAGTTTCTTACACTGAAGAGCCAAGAAACATCCCTTTCTGGCTCCAACAAAAGGAGAGGAAAAGTACCATTATGAAATGTACCCTGAGCAATCTTTATAACAAAGGCCTGTTCTCTGGAGGAAAAACTTTCTCAGAGCTTTATTCCACCTGGGGAAACTGCATTTCTCAAATCCAGCCCTCTGTCTCACCTAAAAAATGAAAAGAAAAAAAAAAAGGGCAGGGGGTGGGGGCTAAGAAACACTTTCAAAGGTCACAGCTCAGAAACACACTCCACTAAATGTACAGCACACAAATCCACTAAAACACCCAGATTTAATCATAAGATTTTCTAATGCTTCTCCTCCCTCAAAACTTACCATCATACCAATAGGATTCTAATAGGACTCTACTATAATGACAGTGGATTCTTGTTTTGTTTTTGTTGCTCAGTTGCTCAGTTGCTCAGTCGTGTCTGACTTTTTGTGACCCCATGGATTACAGCACGCCAGGCTTTCCTGTCCATCACCAACTCCCAGAGCTTGCTCAAACTCCCATCCATTGAGTCCGTGATGCCATCCAACCATCTCATCCTCTGTCATCCGCTTCTCCTCCTGCCCTCAGTCTTATTCAGCAATTTTCTAATGAGTCAGCTCATCACACCAGGTGGCCAAAGTATTGGGCTTTCAGCTTCAGCATCAGTCCTTCCAATGAATATTCAGTGTTGATTTCCTTTAGGATTGACTGATTTGACCTACTTGCAGTCCAAGGGACTCTCAAGAGCTTTCTCCAACACCACAGATTAAAGGCATCAGTTCTTCGGCATGCAGCCTCCTTTATGGTCCAACTCTCACATCCATACATGACTACTGGAAAAACCATAGCTTTGGCTATATGGACATTTGTTGGTAAAGTAATGTCTCTGCTTTTTAATATGCCGTCTAGGTTTCTCATTGCTTCTCTTCCAAGGAGCAAGCATCTTTTAATATCATGGCTGCAGTCACCATCTGCAGTGATTTTGGAGCCCAAGAAAATAAAGTCTGTCACTGTTTCCATTGTTTCCCCATATATTTGCCATGAAGTGATAGGACCAGATGCCATGATCTTAGTTCTGAATGCTGAGTTGTAAGCCAACTTTTTCACTCTCTTCTTTCACCTTCATCAAGAGGCTCTTTAGTTCTTCTTCACTTTCTGCCATAAGGATGGTGTCATCTGCATATCTGAGGTTATTGATATTTCTCCCTGCAATCTTGATTCCAGCTTGTGTTCATCCAGCCCTGCATTTCGCATGATGTACTCTGCATATAAGTTAAATAAGTAGGGTGACAATATATAGCCTTGACCATACCCCTTTCCCGATGTGGAACCAATCTGTTTTTCCATGTCCAGTTCTAACTGTTGCTTCTTGACCTGAATACAGGTTTCTCAAGAGGCAGGTAAGGTGGCCTGGTATACCCATCTCTTTAAGAATTTTCCAGCTGTACAAAATTCTAGGTGGAGACTATCTGAAGAGGAATTCTTAGGAAAGCCCAAAGACAACAAGGGAGATGAAAACAGGACAATTGGGGAAGTTAAAAGCCTCCAGAACCTACATCTGCCACAGTATTAAATATATATAGCCCAACTCTTAGTCAGATTAACATAGAACCATAGAATCTCAAACCAAAAATCCATATATTTCAATTTCTATTACCTGATACATCATGTTCAGCTTTCAACAAAACAATTATGCCATGCTAAAGAGCAAGAAAGAAAAGTTTGTAGACACAGAGTAAGCATCAGACTCAGATATTACATCAATTTTGGATTTACCAGGCAGGGGATTCTGCATGGGCACAGGAGGGCCTAGAGGAGCTACTCGACGTTCAAGGTCAGGAGGGGCGGCCATGAGGAGATACCCCTCATCCAAGGTAAGGAGCAGTGGCTGCGCTTTGCTGGAGCAGCCGTGAAGAGATACCCCACGTCCAAGGTAAGAGAAACCCAAGTAAGATGGTAGGTGTTGTGAGAGGCATCAGAGTGCAGACACACTGAAACCATACTCACAGAAAACTAGTCAATCTAATCACATAGACCACAGCCTTGTCTAACTCAGTGAAACTAAGCCATGCCATGTGGGGCAACCCAAGACAGGCGGGTCATGGTGGAGAGATCTGACAGAATGTGGTCCACTGGAGAAGGGAATGGCAAACCACTTCAGTATTCTTGCCTTGAGAACCCCATGAACAGTATGAAAAGCCAAAATGATAGGATACTGAAAGGGGAACCCCCCAGGTCGGTAGGTGCTCAATATGCTACTGGAGATCAGTGGAGAAATAACTCCAGAAAGAATGAAGTGATGGAGCCAAAGCAAAAACAATACCCAGTTGTGGATGTGACTGGTGATAGAAGCAAGGTCCGATGCTGTAAAGAGCAATTTTGCATAGGAACCTGGAATGTTAGGTCCATGAATCAAGGCAAATTGAAAGTGGTCAAACAGGAGATGGCAAGAGTGAACATAGACATTCTAGGAATCAGCGAACTAAAATGGACTGGAATGGATGAATTTAAATCAGATGACCATTAAATCTACCACTGTGGGCAGGTATTCCATAGAAGAAATGGAGTAGCCATCATGGTCAACAAAAGAGTCCGAAATGCAGTACTTGGATGCAATCTCAAAAATGACAGAATGATCTCTGTTCGTTTCCAAGGCAAACCATTCAATATCACAGTAATCCAAGTCTATGCCCCAACCAGTAACACTAAAGAAGCTGAAGTAGAACGGTTCTATGAAGACTTACAAGACCTTTTAGAACTAACAACCAAAAAAGATGTCGTTTTCATTATAGGGGACTGGAATGCAAAAGTAGGAAGTCAAGAAACACCTGGGGTAACAGGCAAATTTGGCCTTGCAATACGGAATGAAGCAGGGCAAAGGCTAATATAGCTTTGCCAAGAGAACGCACTGGTAATAACAAACACCCTTTTCCAACAATACAAGAGAAGACTCTACACATGGACATCACCAGATGGTCAACACTGAAATCAGATTGATTATATTCTTTTCAGCCAAAGATGGAGAAGCTCTATACTTTAGTCAGCAAAAACAAGACCGGGAGCTGACTGTGGCTCAGATCATGAACTCCTTATTGCCAAATTCAGACTCAAATTGAAGAAAGTAGGGAAAACCACTAGACCATTCGGGTATGACCTAAATCAAATTCCTTATGATTATACAGTGGAAGTGAGAAATAGATTTAAGGGACTAGATCTGATAGATAGAGTGCCTGATGAACTATGGACGGAGGTTCTTGACATCCAGGGATCAAGACTGTACCCATGGAAAAGAAATGCAAAAAAGCAAAATGGCTGTCTGGGGAGGCCTTACAAATAGCTGTGAAAAGAAGAGAAGTGAAAAGCAAAGGAGCAAAGGAAAGATATAAGCAACTATTAGAACTGGACATGGAACAACAGACTGGTTCCAAATAGGAAAAGGCTGTATATAGTCACCCTGCTTATTTAACTTATATGCAGAGTACATCATGAGAAACGCTGGACTGGAAGAAACACAAACTGGAATCAAGATTGCTGGGAGAAATATCAGTAACCTCAGATATGCAGATGACACCACCCTTATGGCAGAAAGTGAAGAGGAACGAAAAAGCCTCTTGATGAAAGTGAAAAAGGAGAGTGAAAAAGTTGGTTTAAAGCTCAACATTCAGAAAATGAAGATCATGGCATCTGGTCACATCACTTCATGGGAAATAGATGGGGAAACAGTGGAAACAGTGTCAGACTTTATTATTTTGGGCTCCAAAATCACTGCAGATGGTGACTGCAGCCATGAAATTAAGACATTTACTCCTTGGAAGGAAAGTTATGACTAACCTAGACAGCATATTGAAAAGTAGAGACATTACTTTGTCAACAAAGGTCCATCTAGTCAAGGCTATGGTTTTTCCAGTGGTCATGTATGGATGTGAGAGTTGGACTGTGAAGAAAGCTGAGGACTGAAGAATTGATGCTTTTGAACTGTGGTGTTGGGGAAGACTATTGAGAGTCCCTTGGACTGCAAGGAGATCCAACCAGTCCATTCTAAAGATCAGCCCTGGGTTTTCTTTGGAAGGAATGATGCTAAAGCTGAAACTCCAGTACTTTGGCCACCTCGTGCAAAGAGTTGACTCATTGGAAAAGACTCTGATGCTGGGAGAGATTGGGGCAGGAGGAGAAGGGGACGACGAGGATGAGATGGCTGGATGGCATCACCAACTCGATGGACGTGAGTATGAGTGAACTCCAGGAGTTGGTGATGGACAGGGAGGCCTGGCATGCTGCGATTCATGGGGTCGCAAAGAGTCAGATACGACTGAGCAACTGAACTGAACTGAACTGACGGTTAATATGTCAAAAGATCCAAGGCAAAAGTGAAAAAATACAAGAATAGATGGATAATGTAAACACAGAGGTGGAAACCCTAAGAATGTATGGAAAGGAAAAGGTAGAAATCAAAAATAGCTAGACAGAAATGAAGAAGCTTTCCGTAGTCTCATTGGTGGATTTAATATGGCTAAAGAAAGAGTCAGAGAACTTGAAGACAGGTCAGATAGAAACTTTTCAAATTCTTTCTCCAAGGAACAAAAAGAACAAAAAACGTAAGAACAAAACACCCAAAAATTGGGGGACAATTTTTAAAATGTAATATATAATGGGAATACCAGAAGACAGAGAAATCGAAGTAGAAGAAATACTTGAAGTAGTTGTTAGTTGAGTGTTTCCCAACATACGACTAGGTGACTTCACTTTCACTTTTCACTTTCCTGCATTGGAGAAGGAAATGGCAACCCACTCCAGTGTTCTTGCCTGGAGAATCCCAGGGACGGCGGAGCCTGGTGGGCTGCCGTCTATGGGGTTGCACAGAGTTGGACACGACTGACGCAACTTAGCAGCAGGCATATTATATTCAAATATAAGTAAGCCAAAGATAAAAACAAAATCTTTAAAGAAACAAGATGAGGACAGACACTTTACCTATAAAAGGACAAGGATAAGGATTATAGTGGACTTATCATCAAAAACCATGCAATCAAGAAGGTGGGGTGAAATATTCAAGAACTGAAAAAAAAAAAAATGAGCATTCTGTATCCAGAAAAATTATCCTTTAAAAGTGAAAGAAAAATAAAGACTTTCTAGAGTAAACAAAAACTGAGGAAATCCATTGCTAGCAGACCTATCCTGCAAGAAGTATCAAAAGAAGTTCTCCACATCATATTTCACTAGAGAACTGCAACTTACTACAGTGAGATCCCAGGACAGACTTATTAGAAATGGCCAAAATATAGAACATTGATGACACCAAATGCTAGTGTGGATGTGTAAAACAGGGACTCTCATTCATTGCTGGCAGAAATGCAAAATGGTACAGACTCTTTGACAGAAAATCTGGCAGTATCTTACAAAATTAAACATACTTTTATCATACAATCCAGTAATTGCACTACTTGGTTTTCATCCAAAGAAGCTGAAAACTTGTTCACACAAAAACCCACACACATATGTCTATAGCAGCTTTATTCATGATTGCCAAAACTCTAAGCAACCAAGATGTCCTTCAGTAGGTAAACAGAGGAAGTGAGGTACATCCAGACAATGGAATATTATTCAGTGCTAAAAAGAAGTGAGCTATCAAGCCATGAAAAGGCATGGAGAAACTTTAAATGCATATTTCTAAGTGAAAGAAGCCAACTTGAAAAGGTTACGTATTGTATGATTCCAACTATGTAACATTCTGAAAAAGACAAAACTATGGAGATAGTAAAAAGATCAGTAGTTACCAAGGGTTGGAGACTGGGAAAAGGATCAATAGGTGGAGGACAAAGGATTCTTAATATAGTGAAACTATCTGTATGGCACCATAATAATAATAGACACATGTCATTATACAGTTGTCTAAACCCATAGATAAGGGGATTGTATAATGTATAAAACCCACAGTGCAGCTGGACTTCCCAGGTGACTCAGTGGTAAAGAATCCACCTTCCAATGCAGGAGACATGGGTTCTATCCCTGGGTTGGGAAGATCGCCTGATAAAGGACATGGAAACTCACTCCAGTATTCTTGCCTGAGAAATCTCATGGACAGAAGAACGTGGTGGGCTATAGTCCACAGGGTCCCAAAGAGTCAGACACAACTTAGCAGCTAAACATGTACAGTTCAGTTCAGTCGCTCAGTCCTGTCCGACTCTTTGCGACCCCATGAACCACAGCACACCAGGCCTCCCTGTCCATCCTTGAGGCACTCCTTTTCCTGTTTGGAACCAGTCTGTTGTTCCAATGTCCAGTTCTAACTGTTGCTTCCTGACCTGTGTACAGGTTTCTCAAGAGGCAGGTCAGGTGATCTGGTATTCCCATCTCTTTCAGAATTTTCCACAGTTTATTGTGAACATGCACAAAACCCATAGAATGTCCAACACCAAGAATAAACCCTAATGTTAACTACAGACTTTGTATGATAATGATATGTCAGTGTAGGTTCATCAGGTGTAACAAATGTACCACTCTGGTGGAAGATGTGGGCAACGGGGTATACCATACTTGTCTAGGGTCAGGGGATATAAGGGAAATCTGTGTACATTTCTCACAGTTTTGCTATAAACTTAAATCTGCTTCAAAAAATGTTTTTAATTCTTCACAAAGAAGGAAAATAATTTAAAACTGAGATCTATATAATTAAAGGAAGAATGTTAAAGAAGGAATAGATGATTATCCTCAATTAGATAAGCTTTCACAAAGCCATCTCTATACTGTAGCACAGCCATGACAGACTTTAAATTTAGGTAGAGTGTCTCCCTATGAGTATTTAAAAGTGAAGCTCTTATTTTAGGTGACCTTGGTCAAGGCTTGGTTGTCTCCCTTCTTGAGATAATTATTTTGGAGATAATAGTATGCAACCTGAATCCAAAGGGAAACTAGAAACAGAAAGAATAATTTGATTATTTTTTAAAAAAGAAAAAATAGGTAGAGATCTTGGATCTTATTAAGCTGAATAGTAATTATTGGACAAATCAATCATATGTGATTTTATTTAACACAACACACATGAGTGCTCAATCATGTGCAACTCTTTGGCACTCCATGGACTGTAAACCACCAGGCTTCTCTGTCCATGGGATTCTCCAGGCAAGAATACTGGAGCGGGTTGCCATTTCCTACTCCAGGGGATCTTCCTGACCCAGAGATTGAACCCATATCTCTTATGTTTCCTGTGTTGGCAGGAGGATTCTTTACCACTGAGCCACCAGAGAAGCCCCCCAACACTTACATGCACAGGATTAAAAGCAGCAATGGAGGGGTGGGCAGGGGGTGGGAGGAGTGGTGAAATGAAGGACCAGAGAGATTGACTTCTCCAAGGTTACACATCTGGCAAATGACAAAACTGAAATTCAAACGCAGATCTTACTTCACATTGCCGTGAATTACAAATAAATTACAAGAATCCAGACTTTTTCCAAGTACATAACTAAAAGTGCAGAGCTAGACAGCAGTGTGGTACTTCGTGACCTTAAGGAATTTTTGCAGCTTATGAAAGAATCTTATTCACATCCAGGAGAAATCAAAAATAAATAAATAAATAAAGCCTAGGAAAATCTGTGACAGTTGTGTCAAGCTATTGGTCACTGAATTACAATAGAGGTCCACTTGCCAACACTTCTCTAGAAAAGAGGAAGTCAGACTGGGGCTTTTTCGCTGGAGTCAGTTTTCTTTCTCCTGGAATGGCTAAGTCAGCACTAAAGGCCCCAGAAAACAGTCCCAGCTACCATCCCCCAGGGCATCTTCCTGCTGAATAATCACAACAGCTGGATCACACCAGCTGGAAAACATCTTTCCCTCCTCTGAACTGGCCTAGTACTTAATGTCTATACCATTCATCTGATATTTAATGTACACTCTATTCTATTGGTGACAGTATTTGAAATGCATTTCTCTTGTTCAAATGCTAAGCTATTTGAGGACAAGGACCTACTTGTTATCTTCCAAAGCATCCAGTAGTCTGCAGGCTGCCTGGTAGATGCACCAGCAACACTGATTAGTTAGTGACTGTTTATCCACTGCTGCAAGTAAAATTGTCCAAGTTTTCAGGGGTGCCACTGGTCTAGAGCAGGTGGTTTAGAAGTATCTTAATGAGCTCTAATGAGATGGTGCTCATTAAGTTTTACTAAGAAGTAAACTCTTAGTAAGAGGTCATCCTTTCCTCTATCTGACAAACATACCTGTACCCACAAAACACTACAAAAATGGTGAATTCATATTTGGAAAAATGGAATGTGACCATAAAAACAGCACTTTCACCTTCATCTTTTATTCAGATTAATATGCACATGCTCAGTCAATCAATCATGTCCAACTTTTTGTGATCCTATGGACTGTAACCCACCATGCTCCTCTGTCCATGGGATTTCCCAGGCAAGAATACTGGAGTGGGTTGTCCTGCCCTCCTCCAGTGGATATTTCCAACCCAGGGACTGAACCTGTTTTTACCTTCATTGGCAGCAGATTCTTTACCACTGAGCCATGGCTGGGGGTGGTGGGGAGAGGGCTGGGGATTATAGCATTGTTCCATCTGGTTGCCCATATCTTTATTTCTCTATCAAGAGTATGAACTTCTTCATGGCAGAAAGTATTCAAAGTGTGGTGCTGGAAAAAACTCTTGAGAGTCCGTCCCTTGGACTGGAAGGATATCAGTCTATCCTGGAGGAACTCAACCCTGAATATTCATTGGAAGGACTGATGCTGAAGCTAAAGCTCCAATACTTTGGCTACCTGACGAGAAGAACCAATACATTGGAAAAGACCCTGATGCTGGGAAAGATTGAGGGCAGGAGGAGAAGTGGTGACAGAGGATGAGATGGTTGAATGGCATCACTGACTCAATGGACATGAGTTTGAGCAAACTCTGGTAGATAGTGAAAGACAGATAGTGGCTTGCTGAAGTCCATGGGGGTCACAAAGAACTGGACATGACTTAGTGACTGAAAATAACAACAGCTCTCCATGAGACTGGTACCCAGGTCAAAAATCTTCTGTAAGAGTCAACTTAGAACCACAGAACAAGATACACTCCAGTTGAATTATCCTCTATTCCTGGCTAGAGTAGTTATCTCCCAATTCCTCTTTGCTTGCCTACCCAGATAAGCTACAGCTGACCAAGTAGAAGCCTCAAGTCTCCATTATCCCTCTCCTTTAAAGATTAAAAAAAACAAAAAAAGGCCCTGAATAGTGAAGTTTTTTCTTTCTTTCCTGTGATCCTAGTTCAGTTCTCTCTTATCCTGAAGTTTTCAAATAGTTCTTCGAGGGAATTCCAGACATCAAAATTATTGTCCTCATATCACGAAGATGTTATTCACCCTTTTCAGTCTTATTGTTTCACAAATACATACAGGAACTTTCTCAACCTGTATAATGTGGAATGCTGCCATTGCTCTGATGGCTAGTTTGTTTATTCATGGGGTTTTCAGAATGTTTGTAAGTTCTGAGTTTAGAATATAAGCATGTGAGATTAGCTGTTTGTTCTCAAGACATCTACTGAGAGTTTCCTAGTTATCTTCAGTTATACTAGCTACAAGCCATGTTATCTCCTTTGTGGTTGTACAGTCGCTAAGTCATGTTCAACTCTTTGTGACTCCATAGACAGCAGCACGCCAGGCTTCTCTGTCCTCCACTATCTCCTGGACTTTGCTCATGTTCCTGTCCATTGAGTTCCTGATGTTATCTAACCATCTCATCCTCTGTCACCCTCAAACAAACTGGTTTGTTTGTGTTTTTTTGGCTGCGTCTTTGGCATGTGGGCTCTTCATCGCAATGTGCAGGTTTCTCTAGTTATGTTGCACAGGCTTAGTTGAACCATGGCATGTGGGATCTTATTTTCCCAACCAGGAATCAAACCTATGTCCCTTGTATTGGGAGGCAGATACTTAACCATGGGCCACCAGGGAAGTCCAAATTGTTATTTTTAAATTTCAAACTTTTCTTCACACCCATGTGGAAATATGAGGAAAAATGCACATTTGTCTTCTTCTGCAAAAATAACTTTTTTAATTTTTAATCTTCATATTTTATCTAAACATTATTTTGGAATCTAATGTTTTATCCTACAACAAATAAAAATATTTTAAAATGTTTTCCATGTATTTTTGGAAAAATTGTTGGCTTTTAAAAGGGGGAGTAAGACTTACTTACGCAGCTGTACTGTCTACCCCTAAAATGCTGAAAAAGACAAAACTGACATATCAAAAAGTTTTTTGATTCATGGAAGAGAAGAAACTTGGGGCGGGGATGTAAATAAATAGCAAAAATATAATGGAAGCTGTCTTTTCTTCAGGCCTTCCAGGTGGTTCAATACTAAAGAATATGCCTGTGGAGATGCAGGATCAGTCCCTGGGCCAGGAAGATCCCCTGGAGAAGGAAACGGCAACCCACTCCAATATTCTTTCCTGGAGAATTCCATGGACAGAGGAGCCTGCTGGATTACAAGTCCATGGGGTTGAAAAAGAGTCAAACATGACTCAGTGACTTAACAACAATTTTTTTCAGTTTTAGAAATGATAATAATTTACCACCTAACTTATTGTGTATTATGCAGCATAACATTGTTGAGTGGCACTTTAATGTCAGTTAAATGGTAGCATCATTTGAGATTTAGTGTCCCAGCATTGGCTGGAGAAATGAACATAATACCATTTATTTATTTATTGGTTTCACAACCCAGCCTGTGGAATCTTAATTCCCTGACCAGGGATCAAACCCACATCCTTTGCAGTGGGAGCTTGTGAAGTCTTAACTATTGGACCATCAGGGAATTTCCACTGAGGCTTTAATAAAGTTTCCATGTTAGACATTTGCTGAATGCCTGTTGGATGAAAAGTTATTTAAAGAAATTAGGACACTGTCACTTTCCAGGACTACAGTAGCTTGACAAATTATTTAGCTGCACACATGAAAAATGAGTTGGTGTCACATGTGCAGAATTGCACTTTTGTTTTCTTACAGATGAACCTATGGCTAGACTTGTAATTTTGCTTGCATTTGTCTGGTATTATCACTAACTAATGATCAAAGATGTTCCACATGAGCACTTGGCAGCAAGCACAAGTGTGTTGAATTATTTTTAATATCTAATGTTTTATCCTAGACCAACTATGTTGACATTTGCAGCGAGGATGCAGTGGCAGTGGTGGATAAAACTGCTGATGACTAACATAAATCTAGGAAGAGCACCAAACTCTCCTGGCAGTCATATTCTTCAACCCCAAATACTTGCAGGGGAGAAAAAAAAGATACCAATTTCTCTCTAAAGAGAAACTTTAGAGTGCCCTTGATGAAGGACAGGAAAGAAGTAGTAGTAGTATTAAATTTTGATCTCAGAGTACAAAACCTTTTAATATTCAGTGTGACAAAATGGGCCGTATGCCTACAGCACTTGTGGTACAAACTGAAGGACAATGGTCATTTTAAGGAAAAGCCCTCGGGTGATTATTTGAACTGGAGCTGAACTATCTGGTTGTTCTGTGGAACACCATTTTTACTTGAAAGAATGACTAACCATAATACTATGATTCTTTAGATTTGTGTCTTTAGCAGGTATTTTCTTGAAAATGGGGGCTTCCTGGTGGTTCAGATGGTAAAGAATCTGCCTGCAATGCAGGAGACTGTGGTTCAATCCCTGGGTCGGAAAGATTCCTCAGGAGAAGGGAATGGTAACCCACTCCAGAATTCTCGCCTGGAGAATTCCATGGACTGAGGAGCCTGGCGAGCTACAGTCCACGGGGTCACGAAGAGAAATAGGGACTTCCCTGGCACTCCAGTGGTTAAGACTTCACCTTCCAATACAGTGAGTGTGGGTTCAGTCACTGGTTGGGGAGATAAGAGCCCACATGCTTCATAGCCAGAAAACCAAAGTGTAAAACAGAAGGAATATTGTAACAAATTTTGTTCAGTTCAGTTCAGTTCAGTCACTCAGTTGTGTCCGACTCTTTGCGACCCCATGAATCACAGCACGCCAGGCCTCCCTGTCCATCACCAACTCCCGGAATTTGCTCAGAATCACATCCATCTAGTTTGTGATGCCATCCAGCCATCTTATCCTCTGTTGTCCCCTTCTCCTCCTGCCCCCAATCCCTCCCAGCATCACAGTCTTTTCCAATGAGTCAACTCTTCACATGAGGTGGCCAAAGTACTGGAGTTTCAGCTTTAGCATCATTCCTTCCAAAGAAACCCCAGGGCTGATCTCCTTTAGAATGGACTGGTTGGATCTCCTTGCAGTCCAAGGGATTCTCAAGAGTCTTCTCCAACACCACAATTCAAAAGTATCAATTCTTTGGCACTCAGCTTTCTTCACAGTCCAACTCTCATATCCATACATGACCCCTGGAAAAAGCATAGCCTTGACTAGACAGACCTTTGTTGGCAAAGTAATGTCTTTACAATATGCTATCTAGGTTGGCAAAGTAATGTCTTTTCAATATGCTATCTAGGTTGGTCATAAATTTCCTTCCAAGGAGTAAGCATCTTTTAATTTCATGGCTGCAGTCACCATCTGCAGTGATTTTGGAGCCCAGAAAAATAAAGTCTGTCACTGTTTCCACTGTTTTCCCATCTATCTGCCATGAAGTGATGGGACCAAATTCCATGATCTTCGTTTTCTGAATGTTGAGCTTTAAGCCAACTTTTTCACTCTCCACTTTCACTTGCATCAAGAGGCTTTTTAGTTCCTCTTCACTTTCTGCCATAAGGGTGATGTCATTGCATATCTGAGGTTATTAATATTTGATATTTCTTCCGGCAATCTGGATTCCAGCTTGTGCTTCTTCCAGCCCAGCGTTTCTCATGATGTACTCTGCATATAAGTTAAATAAGCAGCGTGACAATATACAGCCTTGATGTACTCCTTTTCCTATTTGGAACCAGTCTGTTGTTCCATGTGCAGTTCTAACTGTTGCTTCCTGACCTGCATACAGGTTTCTCAAGAGGCAGGTCAGGTGGTCTGGTATGCCCATCTCTTTCAGAATTTTCCACAGTTTATTGTGATCCACACAGTCAAAGGCTTTGGTATAGTCAATAAAGCAGAAATAGGTGTTTTTCTGGAACTCTCTTGCTTTTTCAATGATCCAGTGAATGTTGGCAATTTGATCTCTGGTTCCTCTGCCTTTTGGTCCATATTAAAAATCTAAAAAAAATAAAGAGAAATAATTTTTAGTATTTGTCATCTATGGTAAAATTGGAACTTCCAAGAAACAATAAGAATACTGGAAAACTTATATCTGCTGTTAAGAATCTGAGAGCTTTCCAGTACTTAGAGAATTTTTGATGAGGTTAGTGATTAATAAATGTGATTTTTTTAATGAACTCAATCAACATTTGGAAGATTTGCTTGACTAGTGAACTCCTATCTTCCAAATAACCAATCTAAGAAAATTACAAAATGATGCATGAATAATGATATATTGAAAGTGCAAGATTATCAATTCAATTTCACAAAACACGAACATTGCATTGATAAGGCCTCCCATTCTACATTGCACTAACCTTTAAGAAACTACTATTTGCTAAGTTTTGTTGAAGTATCAAAGATTAACATTTATCCAAAACAGCTGTGAAAATAATCCTTTTTCCAGCAACATAACTGTATGAAGCTCCTACCAAATACACTTCCAGAACAGCATATTGCAACACACCAAATCCAAGAACAGATATGAGAAAGCCACTGCCTGATCCACACATCAAGATTTGCAAAAAGAAGAAAAAAATCCACTCTATGTATTACATTCTTTGAAAATATAGTCCTTTTTATGCAAATGTGTTTTTTAAGTTAACATATAATAGGTATATTATTGTTCCTATAGAACAGCTGATAAATATTTTAAATTTCTCTATTTTAATTCTACCTCAGTAAATGTCAGTAAATATAACCTGCATCAACAAAACCACTTATGATTCCTCAATAATTTTTATGAAGTAAGAGGACCCTGAGAACAGAAAGTCTGAAATCCAGTACTCTTGGCTATCAATAGTCAATAGTGTCTTTTCAGCTGAATGCACCCTGGCCTGAAGTCTTACCAATGAAAGAAAACAGAAGACAGAGAAAAAGATAATTGCCTTTTGACCTTCTTTCCCAGATTCTCGAGTGTCCTTCTTCCCAGTCCTTGATTTGCTTTCCCTTCATTTACCTCCAAAGAAGTACCATCCTCTGCCACCCACTCTCCACCCCCGATCCTGTGATGAGGGAAGGTGAATGGAGAAGAGGGTACGTGTATCTTTTACTGCTTCAGCTCCCAGAGTTGGCATTGTTGTATTTCTTCCCAATGTTTTTTCTCCTGTAAGGACCCTTTAAGTTGACTGCATTGTAGGGAGGCAGCATGATTTACTGAAAAGGGCTGGTGAGCTTAGATTCAAATCTTGGCCCCACTCCTCACTATTCATGTGACTCTAGGCAAGCGGTTCAGTCTGAGTGAAACTCAGTTGCCTCTTCTGTAGAACACATGCTCAGCTGTTTCAGTTGTGTCTGGCTCTCTTGCAATCCTATGGACTGTAGCCTACCAGGTTCCTCTGTCCATGGGATTTTCCTGGCAAGAATACCTGAGTGGGTTGCCACCATGCCCTTCTCCAGGGAATCTTCCCAACCTAGGGATCAAACCCACATCTCCTGCATCTCCTGCATTGCAAGCAGATTCTTACTGCTGAGCCATCAAAGAAAGAATTAATTAATGTGCAGGATTATTGCTAGGTTTTCACAAAGAAAATATAGAATGGAACATAGAAGGTACTCAACATGTTTGAGCTCCTTTCCCTATTTTCCCCACTCTCTTCTTTTCTTGAATCCCCTTCCTGAAACCATGTAACTGAGATTGGGGTTTGAACCCACATGTTGAGACTCCAGCCTAGCCAAAACGCAGACTGGGACTTGAACTCATAGTCTCTTAACTCTTATCTTAACTGATATCACACCTGGTCTCAGGGCTTAATGATGCTCAGTCTCATGACTCCAAAAGAATTCAGTGAAAGACAAAGTGATAGGTAAGAAGTGGATTTATTTAGAAAGAAACACACTCCACAGATTGTGGACCATCTCAGAAGGTGAGAGCATCACCAGGGTACAGGGCTGTCAGGTTTTATGGGCTGTGCAATTTCATAGGCTAATGAGTGGAAGGAGTATGTCAGCTATTGTGGGGAAAGGGTGAGGATTTCCAGAAACCTGTCCACCACCTAATTTTTGACCTTTATGGTCAGCCTTGGAACTGTCATGGTGCCTGTGGTTGTGTCATTTAGCTTGCTGATGTGTTACAATGGGAATATACTGAGACTCAAGATCTAGTCAGCTCGTCTGCCATCTTGGACCGATTTGATTCTAATTAGTTTATGTCCTGTCCTGGGGAGGTGTCATTCTTTCAAAGGGTGAGCCCTGCACCCTTCCCTCCTGTTTCACTCCCACTTTCCAGGGCCTGGAGGAAGTCGAAGAAATCTATGAAAAGGTCAGAGTGTGGTCTAGAGCAGGGGTCCTGAATCCCCAGGCCAGAAATCAATATTGGTCAGTGGCCTATTAGGAATAGGGCCACAAAGCAGGAGGAGAGCAGCAGGTGAGCAAGCAAACTTCATCTATATTTACAGTTGCTCCCCATAATTCATATCCCCCCAGTCCATGGAAAAATTGTCTTCCATGAAATCCATCCTTGATGCCAAAAAGGTTGAGGTCCACTGATCTAGAGAACACTAATCCACCCCAGTCTAGAATGGGACAATAATTCTTGTCACCATCTCCAGCCTCTGTATAAGGGAGCCTGAGAAAAGATAAACCTTTTCCCTATGTCTTATTCTTCTTAATCAAATAATTCTGCTTTTTTTTTTTTTTTTTTTAAGGAGAAGGAGATGATAAAAGTAAAGCCCTAGAAGATCTTCAGCCTGCACATTCATGCTACAAGCAGAAGCCTCTCTGGTTTTCATCCGGATAATGTTATTGCAGGACCCAGCTAGCCTGGGATCCAGAGTTAAGCTGGCTCCCTGTTGAACAAGATGGGACATTTTTGAGACAGGCATATGGTAACTCAAGCAGACATCCAGTGCATTGCAAAAGGATCTGGATTCTCTGCATAGGATGCCAGGAGTGATTTGCACTCATACCTTCTTGTCTTTGCCTCCAAAAGTTATCTGTGGCTGATACCCTGATGGGGACATGACCCCATTGCTTGGGCGGGCCAGAATGAATTCAAACTAGTGGGTGTCCTGGAGACAGGATTTCCAAGCCCAAGAAGCTATAGCAATAAATGGTTTTCCAGGGGAGTCTGCTCCAAAGCTTTGTGTTTATGATTTTCTTTCCAAGAACCCCTCGGGGAAAAGGGTCATACTTTCAAGCAGTGTTTTCCAACTTAACAAAGCAGCCCCTTCCTGGGCCATTCTGACCCTGGACTTCTGTCCAAGGCATTAGTGAACTCTCCTCTGAGGAGGCCACTCTTGCCCCAGCTCTGGCACCTCTTCTGTGATGGTGTTCAGGGTCTGGAAAGGATCTTTTTGTTTTATTGCCTCATTGATCATTTCTCTATGCTTGGAGAAAACAAGTGAAACTTGAGATACCTCACGCAGTTGGGGCAAAGAGGAATTAGTGGGAAGCTGCTTTTATAGGCAATACATAGGATTACAGGGCTTCCCTGGTGGCACAGATGGTAAAGAATCTGCCTGCAATGCAGAAAACACAGGTTTGATCCCTGGGTCAGGAAGATCCCCTGGAGAAGGGAATGACTATCCACTCTAGTATTCTTTCTGGAGAATCCCATGGACAGGGGAGCCTGGCTGGTTACAGTTCATTGGATCACAAAGAATCAGACACAACTGAGTGACTAACACTTTCTTTTTTCATAGGGTTATAAATTTGAAATACTCAGTCTATCTGCTTTTCTGTATTCCTAAATGATTTTCCAGCATTAACTGGATCTACCCAGCCTGCCTCTTCCTGACAGAAGTGAAACTACCATTCAAGGCATTCCTTATGGTGACTCCAGCCAATTGTTAAATTTATAACCAAAGATAAACTTTCAGTACTGTATTAGTCAGGGTCCTCCAAAGAAACAGAACCAATAAGAATATACATGTAAATAGGTAGATAGATAAGATAGGTAGATGATAGATTATGAAGAATTGGCTCATGCAATTATTAAGAAGAGGTGGCAAGAATACACAGAAGAACTGTACAAAAAAGATCTTCATGACCAAGATAATCACGATTGTATGATCACTCACCTAGAGCCAGACATCCTGGAATGTGAAGTCAAGTGGGCCTTAGAAAGCATCACTACGAACAAAGCTAGTGGACATGATGGAATTCCAGTTGAGCTATTTCAAATCCTGAAAGATGATGCTGTGAAAGTGCTGCCCTCAATATGCCAGCAAATTTGGAAAACTCAGCAGTGGCCACAGGACTGGAAAAGGGCAGTTTTCATTCCAATCCCAAAGAAAGGCAATGCCAGAGAGTGCTCAAACTACCATACAATTGCACTCATCTCACACGCTAGTAAAGTAATGCTCAAAATTCTCCAAGTCAGGATTCAGCAATATGTGAACCGTGAACTTCCAGATATTCAAGCTGGTTTTAGAAAAGGCAGAGAAACCAGAGATCAAATTGCCAACATCCACTGGATCACGGAAAAAGCAAGAGAGTTCCAGAAAAACATCTATTTCTGCTTTATTGACTATGCCAAAGCCTTTGACTGTGTGGATCACAATAAACTGTGGAAAAAATCTGAAAGAGATGGGAATACCAGACCACCCGACCTGCCTCTTGAGAAACCTATATGCAGGTCAGGAAGCAACCATTAGAACTGGACATGGAACAACAGACTGGTTCCAAATAGGAAAAGGAGTACGTCAAGGCTGTATATTGTCACCCTGCTTATTTAACTTATATGCAGAGTACATCATGAAAAACACTGGGCTGTAAGAAGCACAAGCTGGAATCCAGATTGCCGGAAGAAATATCAATAACCTCAGATATGCAGATGACACCACCCTTATGGCAGAAAGTGAAGAGGAACTCAAAAGCCTCTTGATGCAAGTGAAAGAGGACAGTGAAAAAGTTGGCTTAAAGCTCAACATTCAGAAAACAAAGATCATGACATCTGGTTCCATCACTTCATGGCAGATAGATGGGGAAACAGTGGAAACAGTGTCAGACTTTATTTTTGGGGGCTCCAAAATCACTGCAGATGGTGACTGCAGCCATGAAATTAAAAGATGCTTACTCCTTGGAAGGAAAGTTATGACCAACCTAGATAGCATATTGAAAAGCAGAGATACTACTTTGCCAACAAAGGTCCATCTAGTCAAGGCTATGGTTTTTCCAGTGGTCATGTATGGATGTGAGAGTTGGACTGTGAAGAAAGTTGAGCACCAAAGAATTGATGCTATTGAACTGTGGTGTTGGAGAAGACTCTTGAGACTCCTTGGACTGCAAGGAGATCCGACCAGTCCATTCTAAAGGAGATCAGCCCTGGGTTTTCTTTAGAAGGAATGATGTTAAAGCTGAAACTCCAGTACTTTGGCCACCTCATGCGAAGAGTTGACTCATTGGAAAAGACTGTGATGCTGGGAGGGATTGGGGGCAGGAGGAGAAGGGGACGACAGAGGATGAGATGGTTGGATGGCATCACCAACTAGATGGATGTGATTCTGAGCGAACTCCGGGAGTTGGTGATGGACAAGGAGGTCTGGTGTGCTATGATTCATGGGGTCGCAAAGAGTCGGACACAACTGAGTGACTGAACTGAATTGAACTGAACTGAACTGAATTATGGATACTGATTCCCATAATCTACTGTCCAAAGGCTGGAGGCCTAGGAAAGCTGTTAATGCATTAATAGTTCCAGCCTGAAGAGTCTGAAGGCTTGAGAACCAGGGAGCCAATGGTGTAAATCTCAGGGAAAGAGCAGAAGATTGAAATCTCAGGTCAATCAGATGAGTAGGAAGCAGAAAAGGGCAAATCCTTCTTCTCTCTCCATTTTGTTCTACTCATGCCCTCACTGAATTGGATGAGGCCCACCCACATCCAGAAGGGCATGTACTGAGTTCACCGATTCAAATGCTGCATCTAGTTTCACCCAAAGACATGCTCACACATCCAAAAATAATATTTAATCCAGGCATCACTTGGCCCAGTTACGTTGACTCATAAAATGAACCATCACAAGTCCTGTTGGGAGCCACACATTCTTCAAAGAGAAATATGCTGCATATTATTCTCCCCAGCCACTATGCTACAAAGCATGATACATAAAATACCTTAACTGAGAGGTTCATGTTAATAAAGCTTTCTCTCATGAAGCGTCCCAGACAAGAGAGTCCTGGATTCGCAAGGTGATGGAAAGCTGTGTCAAAATTAAGGATCAACCTGTTCCCGGCTGAATTTAAGGTTCTTATCTCATCACAAAGAATTCAGAGATGAGAGAGGGAGGTCAAGAAAGGAAAGTGAGAATCTACTTAAGTAAAAATGCACTCTCAGAGTGCGAGCAGTTGGACAGGTGAGTAGCTGCTGCCCTGGGTTTCTTCCACAAGTCAGTTAGGAGGCGCATATCAATGAAGGGTTGGAATTTTCATTGGGGAGGAGGGTGTTGGAAGGTTGTATTCCCTAATTCTCAACCCAGCTCCACCTTCCCAAGCAGAGGAGGGGTTTTTATTGTTATTTAGCTTTTGTCAGCATCATGGCATTGATACATGATGGGAACTTCTTATCTACAAAGCTAAGACCCTGATGCTGGGAAAGATTGAGGGTAAGAGGAGAAGGGGGTGGGAGAGGATGAGATGGCATCCTCTGACACAATAGACATGAGTTTGAGCAAACTCCAGGAGATAATGAAGAACAGGAAAGCCTGGCCTGCTGCAGTTCATGGGGTCCCAAAGAGTTGGACATGACTTAGTGACTGAACAACAACAAATTTTATTATAATGAGAGCAAAATGACCAACAGGTTACATATGAACACAGTAGATTCCTACGTTTCCCCACTTTCCTTTGTCTACCTCCAGGACACTTACCACCCAAAAGGTGTGGTTTCCTATCTGTCTGGAGATTATTGCTCTTCGTCTGCACATGGACCCCCCACAGTTTATAAGACACATGATTTCCAGCCATCTGCTCCTTGCCTCCCTTTCTTTGCTCATATTGGGCTACCTGCCTCTTATAACAAACCTAGGCTTCTGAACTCCAGTACTCCTGCCTGGAAAATCCCATGGACGGGGGAGCCTGGTAGGCTGCAGTCCATGGGGTCGCGAAGAGTCGGACACGACTGAGCGACTTCACTTTCACTTTTCACTTTCATGCATTGGAGAAGGAAATGGCAACCCACTCCAGTGTTCTTGCCTGGAGAATTCCAGGGACGGGGGAGCCTGGTGGGCTGCTGTCTATGGGGTCGCACAGAATCGGACACGACTGAAGCGACTTAGCAGCAGCAGGCTTCTGAAAGAGCAACCACTACTGCAGGCACAAGGAACCTGGGACTACTTTGGACCACTCTGAAAACACGCTAAGCACCACAGGACAGCAGAGGATCAGGTCCTACAGGACTTCCAAACTGGTACCCAGAGGTGCTCACTTAAAGGGCCTATTGCTCACTTACAACGCTTCAAGCCAACTAGGAGCTCTAACAGTTCTTGAAAGTGAGAGGAGAGAGATAACTTGCAGTTTGCATATTATACAAGAATCTAAGGGACCCCAAGCCCCCAGGCCACAGACCCATATTGGTCTGTGGGCACCAAATGTTAACTTCTCCCACCAGGTGGGGATTTCAGTATCTGCAAAACAATTCAAAGACATTGCTGTGTTTATCCCTTGATGGGGAACCAGGACCATGCCCCAAGCCTGCATTATTGTTTCCTTTGACTGTTCCTCCCAAGTCTCCACATACCCTCCCTTCTTCAATTAGCAAATGTTTTAACCTGCTCATTGGAACTCAGGAAAGGTCATGGAGGCTGAATGAAGCCTACTTCCTGTAGTCAAGAAATGGGGAACACAAAAAGGCTTTTGTGCCCAGGAGTCCCACACATCCTGCTCGGTATTAATTTTAAAGCTATTTTGTTTGTTATGTAACCTAGAGTAAGTCTGTAAATAAATTAATGTTGTAGGAAGACAGGGTTTTCAGTGTGAGGGGAGGGAGATACAAAGATGGAATCAGAGAAGCTGAGGGAAAATTCTGTGATGTTTTATGTGAATTAGATGTTTAAATATGAAGTGTTTGTGTGTGCCGAAATGCCACACCCCACTAATAGGAACCAGAATTCATTGAGAAACACTGACTCCAGGCTTAGACAAGGAAAGAACAAGATGAACCTAACACATCTTGAGCTGAAAAGGGGGCAAGCACTCAAAGACAGATGGATACAGGTCAAAAAGAACACTGTCTTGAGGGGCTCTCTTTGTCCAAGATTGGGGTGGAACAACAAATGTGGTAAATTACAACATTGAAAAAATTCATAAAGTAAAGTTGATTCATGCAAAATAGAGAGGGTGAGCAGGGATAGGATGGGGAAGAGGAGAAGAAAGGAGTAGAGAGAAATAAGAACAAATGGGAAATCTTTTTCTATAGAAAGATGCCTGCTAGTAACTGTAAAATTAGAAAACCTTCCAATGCAGTAATTGATTCAGGGAAAGATCATCCATATACGTTGAAAACAAAACTTCAAGGTATCACCCCACAAATTACTTATTATTTGGAGGATGTCACAGTCCATGTGTGGGGTTAGAAAAGAATTTTCAGACATGAGGCAGAGAGAGGAGAATAAAGTTTATCAGAGTGGGAGATGCTGTTAGAACAGTGGGCCAGCTCAAAGGAGAGCTGAAAGCTTTCGCAGACTTGCAGCCAATTTTTATAGCCTCAGGACAGAGAAAATTTCTACTGGAATGGTGGCATTACTTGACTGGTTAGGATGCCATAGGATGGATAATAGGGTATTTTACCTAATATGGAGTCAGGGAACTGGCCGGTTTAGAGCCAGAGGCTCATGGCAACAGTTGTACGGGGCTTGATCAGTTCCAGAGATTTTTATCCTGTAACCTTGGTATAGGGCTCACCAGGGGAGAAAGGGGATTTTCTTTTCAATGGAGAAATTTGGTGGTTACCTCCTAATCCAAATGATCAAGCTTGGCATCCCCAGGAGTGGGACAGCTGACACTTTATGCTTCCAGTGCTCTTGCCTTATTTGTCCAACTTGATGCTGCTGCTGCTGCTGCTGCTGCTAAGTCGCTTCAGTCGTGTCCGACTCTGTGTGACCCCATAGACAGCAGCTCACCAGGCTCCCCCATCCCTGGGATTCTCCAGGAAAGAACACTGGAGTGGGTTGCCATTTCCTTCTCCAATGCATGAAAGTGAAAAGTGAAAGTGAAGTTGCTCAGTCGTGTCCAACTCTTGGTGACCCCATGGACTGCAGCCTACCGGGCTCCTCCATCCATGGGATTTTCCAGGCAAGAGTACTGGAGTGAGGTGCCATTGCCTTCTCCAACTTAATGCTAATCACTAGGAAACTTTCAGACCAATTTCAGACCCTTCAAAAACTTCAGTGTCATGGAGAACAGAGAAATATTTGGTGATTTTTTTTTTAAATTAGAAGAAACTAAAAATAGATACTGGGGCTTCCCAGGTGGCTCTAGTGGTAAAGAACCCACCTGCCAATGCAGGAAACATAGGAGCTGTGGGCTCGATCCCTGGGTCGGGAAGATCCCATGGAGAAGGGCCTGGCAACCCACACCAGTATTTTTGCCTCGAGAATCCCATGGACAGAGGAGCCTAGCAGGCTACAGTCCATGAGGTCGCAAAGAGACATGACTGAAGTGACATTGCAAAAAGACGTATTAGGCAATGCAATGGCAAAAAATTAGAGAAGTCATTGTTGGAACAATTGGGAATATTTGAGTAGGGATTGTTTGTTGGATGATTTTATCAAATTCATGCTAATTTCCTTAGGTGTGTTAATGGTGTGGCTATGTATGAGAATTCTCTTTTTCCTGGAACATGAAGGCTGAAGTACTGAGGAGGGAAGTGTCATGATGTTTGCAGCCTACCTATGAATCCTTTAAGTGGTTTGGCACATAAGCAGTGTGTTTATATAGAGAAAGCAACATGGAGGTGAACTAGCAAGAGGTTAGCAGCTGAAAAATCTAGGTGATGAGTACATAGTGTTCATTACAGTTCTCAAAATGTTATAGGGTTTTTCTTTTCATTTTCTGTGGATTTTTATTTCTTAAGAAAAACAATAATTGACATTTTTTATAAAAAAGAAACCAAGTTACTGCTTGGGGCTTTCCATGACCTTCATGGACCTTGTCTTCAAAAGGAAGAATTCCTTGGCCACCATATCAATGTGCCCTGGGGGAGGAGCACATTACCCCAAATCCCCCAGTCTAATATCTCCCATGATGCTCTGCTGAGGATGAATTCCCTGAGCTTCTTGCAGAAACCTCCAACCTCTACAAAATGTATGTGCTCGAGCGTACACCTATTGCATCCTTGTCAAGCCTCCAATCTTTCACATATACAAGGGCACTGCACAACAAAACCCTATTAATACAGCAACTGGGGTATTGATTTTTCCAGCCAATTAATGTGGAATCCCCCCAAACACACTTTTACAGCATTTCTTCCCCCTTCCTTTGTTCTGATGCAATTTTTTTCTGGATCTACTTTCCTGCCTTGGCAAACTCAGGGTAACTTGGCAAAGTCAGGGTAACTCTGTCCAGGAAAACTGAAGCAATCACAAGCCCTAGGATCATTTATATCAGACACCAGATTGTTTCAGTACCTACAGTGGGTAGGGAATTAATAGCAACTCCTGCAAATGCCCTGGGAATTTATTTCACCATTAATCCCCTTCATCAATTTATTCTTCTTGCCATTTCTATCTTTTCCATTAAATCAGATTATAGCCGTTCCAGTTACCAAGGGATCCAATTTTTCAGTTTCAGATAGTCTGTTTAATAACAGGCTTGTGAGAAAGGTTCTAGAATATGTTTTGTCAGTTCTCTAGTGCTATACAGCCATTTTCTAGAATCAGGAAATATTTATTAGTAAGCTTAGGATTTGAATAACTGAATATTTTAAATACGTATGGGACAATTTAATTAGGTAATGGGATTGAGAAATATTTTATCTTAGATATCTCCTATTATTTTAAAATGATTTGATCAGTGTCCCAATATTTCTGTAAGTGTCCAAGGACCATTATTTCTGAGACTGGATGTATTTTCCTCTTCTAGGTTTATATTGTACTTGGCAGCAAGATGTTGACCTCCAAACTCAACAGAGTCAGTCCATGGCAAAAGGCAAACAGTGTAAGTTTTGTCATCTATATGTTAAGAATGCTTTCCACTGTCCTTCATTGTATGAGGGCTGTTGCATACACTATAACAGCATCTCTCATCTCCAGCCACAAGCTGCTAACAGCACCCTTCACCCTAATCAAAATGGAAACAATGAAAAATGTCTCCAGACATTGCCAAATATTCCCTGGGGGACAAAGTTGCCCTGTGTTAGGAAACACTGCTATCACCCAATAAGAAACTGAATCAGAAACAATGATTAAACCCCAGGGAACTTCCCTGGTGATTCAGTAGTTAAGAATCCACCTTGCAACGCAGAACACACAGGTTCCATCCTTGGTTGGGAAACTAAGATTCCACATGCCGCAGGGCAACTCAGCCCATGTGCTGCAAATACTGAGCTGGATCTGGAACCCATGTGCCGCAACTAGAGAGTCTGGGCGCCACAAGGAAAGATCCCACATGACCCAACACAGATCCCACGTGCCGCACATAAGACCCTATGAACCAAATTAATCAATTAACTTTTGAAAAAGATTAAACTCCATACTACCTCCAGTTCTGACATGACTGTGCCCATCATTATAGAGAGGCAAGTCGCACCCCAGGTGACTCAGTGGTAAAGAATCTGCCTGCCAATGCGGGAGATGCAAGAGACCCTAGTTCAATCCCTGGGTCGGAAGATCCCTGCAGAAGGAAATATTTCCTTCCTCCTATTTCCTTCTCCAGTATTTCCTTTATCCTCCAGTATTCTTGTCTGGAAAATTCCATGGACAGAGGAGCCTGACAGGCTATAGTCTATGGGGTAGCAAAGAGTCAGACACAACTGAGCGTGCACACACACACACACACACACACACATAATAATTATAATTAAATAATTAACAATTTAACTATTAATCTAATTGTTAATAATTAAATTGTTATACCCATTCCAAAAAATATACACAGATATTACATTTTAAAAGATATAGATAGATAGATTAATAAGGATGATAGATGATAGCTAGATAATTCAATAGATAAAAAGATAGCTAGATGGATAGATAAATAGACATATATAGATAGATCTATAGATGGATATATAGAGAGATAGAAAGATGGATGGACAGATAGATAGACACAGTGATATTATTTTCACCCACAGTTCTAGAATTTTTCAAAAATATTCTATGACTTTAAGTAACTTGAAAAATGTTTAAAATACTCTGGGATTCAGGCTTTCATAATTCAAATAATACCAAACTTAGGTGCCTGGATCAAACTGCAGAACTTTATTATATACTATATGATATATTCACACACACACACATACACACACACACCTTCTCAGGAACAATATTCTGCACATAGAGCCAAAAAAGCAACCAGGAATTAAGTAAGAAAATAGTAAGAAGTGCTAGGTCACTTCAGTCATGTCCAACTCTTTGTGACCCTTTGGACTGTAGCCCACAGGCTCCTCTGTCCATGGGATTTCCCAGGCAAAAAATACTGGAGTGGGTTGCCATTTCCTATTCCAGGGGATCTTCCCGACCCAGGGATCGAATCCCTGTCTCCTACATTGCAGGCAGATTCTTTACCGCTGAGCCACTGGGGAAGACCCACAACATAAAGTGTTTGTCAAATATGGGAATGGAGGCAGTACTTTGTATTTCTTCTCGAAACCAACTCAGGCAGAAAGATGGGGCAGAACCAGGAGCCCAGAGGGTAAAGAACATACACAGTCGCACAGAGCCTCTGCCTCCAGCTCTGGTTCTCAGGTCTCACCCCTCTCACAGCACCTGTGAGCATCTGCCCTGAGCCAGAGGCTGGTAAGAAGGAAGCTATGACTTGATCAGGCAATATGTGCACGAACGTCCCATATCAGCATTATGACTTTGACCTTCAATTCTCTGGTTCTTCTCCTATGAAACACCAATAGCTCCTCTTCCTAATTTTAGCTGTGAACCATGATACAGGCTTCCAGTGCACTTCTAGAAGTTAAGGAATGGTTCTGACACAGAGCTGAGGTCTCCCCCAGCAATTCCACTGTCCCCACAACTATAGCTACTGAGTAGTCCTTGGTGGAGTACGGTTGGGAGGACACAGGTACACCCCCTTCCCTTGCCCCAAATATATCCGTGCTAAATGCCTGAAAGTTAAGTCTTAACTGCTCTTTCTAACACTTCCTCCTAAAATGCTACCTTCTGAGGGAGATTACCAAATAAAATCATTAACACCGCAGAGTAAGTGAGAATATCTGATCCCTGGAGAGACTCCGAGCACCAAAGCACTAGTCATCACTGAAGGAAAGTGCCAAAGACAGAGAGCAAGGGCTGGAGGCAGGGTTGACCTTAAAACAGCCCTGCGTGCAGAACAAGGGAGAAGCAGAGTCTTCACAAGCACAGTCCAGCACCCCATCAGAGTGCTTAGGTCGCTTCCTGAGGATGCAAGTTACTGTTGGGGAGGGGGCAGGGAGGAACACTACGGCCTTGAGAAATGAAAGAGTAACATCCCAGACCCACTGCACTGCTCACCTAGCTGCAGGACCTCAGGTAAGTCACTTCACATCTGGGATGAAGTTCTTTTGTCTTTAAATTGAGTATGTATGATTAAGGGGCTTCCCGGTGGCTCAGTGGTAAAGAATCCACCTCCAATGTAGGAGATGCAGGAGACACAGGTTCAATCCCTGGGTCAGGAAGGAAATGGCAACCCACTCCAGTATTCTTGCCTGGGAAATCCCATGGACAGAGGAGCCTGGTGGGCTACAGTCCATGGGGCCCCAAGAGTTGGACACAACTGAGTAAGTAAATCAACAACAATATGTAAGACTATATAAAAATGTAAGGCCCTTCAAGCTTGAATATCTTACAATATTTTCGTCCTACCCTCAACACACCAGAGTTATCTCCTCCTTCCTCTCCCCTGCAGAGATGGTAGCATAAACAGTGGGTCATTACATCTGTTTACATGGGGGTTGGTCTCTCTCTTCTAAGCTGTAAGCCACTTGAAAGGAAGGACTTTGCTATATGTCTTTGCTCGCTTAGCACATCACCTAGCAGAGATTACGTATGCAATCAATGATTGTTGAAAAGACATGTAAACTCTAAGTTTCACTCAACTATATTATTTTTACCTTTTTCACCCTAAATAGCCATGGGCTGCTCTTGCCAAGACCTGATAGTGTGGGAAACATCAGAACCGAAAATCCTGCCCTTGCAAAACCTGTTCTGTTGTTTTTTTCTTTTAAAAGAACATATTGCCATTATTTTTTTAAGCCAAGAATTAAATAAAAGCTCTTTCTCAAGTCCCCAACTAGAATTCAGTGTAGAGATAATAAAATCAAGCTGCTAGACGAAAACTCCATCCATGATGAGGGAGGTGGGTTGTAACCTATAATCAACTACCCCATCCCCACTGCTCTCTTGGCCACGCCTATTCCTGTACTTTCTGGCCCAGAGTTCTCATAAGGCTTTTGTGGTTTAGACTGTACCATAAACAATTATTAGAGAAAGCTGTTCTTCAGGTGAATTGCATTTGAGTTCATGCAAAGCTTTGGGCCCTGCGCCAGAGGAAGCCAAGCTGAATGCTATCAACTTTCTTTGGTTCACTCATCAACCATCAGCGTCTGCCATGTAAGCTCATTCTAAACAATCCAGGAAATTGGTACAAGGTCATTTCCCAAGCAAAAGGAAAAGAGCCAGGTAACTGACCAGCAGTGAAGAGGAGCTATAATTAACAATAGCTGAGTCTTCAAGCATGAAGGTTTGGACTTAGTTCAGATAATCATCCTAAGTGTGAAAGACATTCTCGAAACCTTGTGGGGTTCCAAATTTAGACCATTATTTGTCTGAGAACAAGTTGAATGAAACTTCCTTGGATGCAGGCCATAGTTCTCCTGCCAGATTGGGCCCAAAGATAGGCATAAAGGGTAAACTCTAGCACGTAGGATGCAATGAATGGATTAAACAAAAAATTTTAATAATTGATAGAAAGATCTGAAAACATATAATAGAGAGATCTATGTCTTTATTTGTATGGCAAGTGGCCATTCTGGAATATTCCTATTTTACGACAATGAATAAATCTAGCTTTTGCAGCAAAATGAGGAATTTGAATCAAAAAGCTCCACCACAGTAAAAAAAAAAAAAAAAAGATAGATATGAGAGAAAGAGAGACAGAGATCACTCCATGGCCAACAGGCATTGTCCCCCTGCCTGCCCAGGGGGACAGGACGCTGAGTCCTATCAGAGGCAGAAGGAGCAATCAAATGACCTTTGGAGGTCAGCTGAGTTCAAGACACAGTTGTGGACCATGCCCTTCCTAACCCAGATGCTGATGCAGCTACTGCAGAGCAGCACCCCCAAAGAAGCCATGGAAGCTGCTGTCAAGCCAACACTGGCAGAAATGGTTGCTTACAGTTGTACTTTGTTTTGAACTGAAAGGAAAACTGTAAAATTACTATAACAATCTCTCATATTTTATGATAGACAAAATACTTTCCTATAGGTTATCTTTCTTGACCTAGCCACCCTATAAAGCAAGCTGAGGTTTCTATTGTTTTTTGACTGTTTGTTTTATGGGTATTTCTCATATATGAGACAAAAAAAAAAAAAAAAAACCCTGAGTCCTAAGAAGAGTAAATGTCTTGAGTAGGATCACATGGCTAGTTAGAGGCATGCATGCATGCTCAGTTGTGTCTGATTCTTTGCCACCCCCTGGATTGTAGCCCGCCAGGCTCATCTGTCTATGGGATTTGCTACGCAAAAATACTGGAGTGGGTTGCCATTTCCTCCTCCAGGAGTTACAGGCAGGTGGGACGAGAACCCAGATCCCCTATCTTGGTCCATTTCTACATCCTTCATGCCTTGCATTGGCATCCAGTGTTCAAAGGGCTCCACAGACTACATTTAGAAGTGTAGCCTGGAAGTCATGGGAGGGTTAGAAGCATGCTTACATATACTTTGTTTGTTTGCTTCTTTTGTTTTTTATATGCCATGAAATCTGATCAAATCATTTCCTTTGCTGTGAAATTTAGACTTCTATTCCAGTGATTTCCTCAGGAATATAGTACATACAATGACAAGGCATTACAAGTATGTGGAAAGATAGATACTTTGCTTTCAGATTCAAATTCAAAAGCAGCTCATGTCTAATGAGCATCATCTATGTATCAGGTATTACTAGGTATCTTTTGTTATTTGATGCCTGCAATGAACTTAAAATAGATATATTATTTCCCTCATTTAACAGAGGAAGAAACTAAGATGCAATGGGAAAGTAGCTTGCTCAGGACAGCAAACTACCAATCGCTTTGTGTTGTTAAATACTGGGGTGAAATGAATGGAATCTGTAATATGTTCTGTGGAAACAGAGATGAAGGGACTACCCTGGAGGTCTAGTAGCTGGGACTTCACTTTTCAATGCAGGGAATGCTGGTTCCATCTCTGGTAGGACAGCTGAGATCCCACATGCTTCGTGGCCAAAAAACCCCATAAAACAGAAGCAGTATTGTAACAAATTCAATAATGACTATAAAAATGGCCCCCATCAATCAAAAAAATTTTTTACTAATAAAAAAGAAAGAAATAGAGATGAAGTCATTTCCACATAGAGTGGTTCAGCAAGCGCATGTTCAGTTCCAAAGCACTACAGAGGCATCTCCTAAGAGCTTGAAAATAGATGGCATGAAGATCATGTCTCCAGTCTCTGACCCCCGATCCTGCCCCACTGTAGGAAGGAGTGGCATGCCCAGGCTGCCATTTCGGATGTTTTGTGTGTGTGCAAAAGAGGATAAAGTGGCTAGTGATACAGAGCTCAGGAAGCCAAGATTCCACACTGCTTTACACAGAACACAGCCAGGAGGAAGAGACCCAGGACAAATGGAGGAGATAGTATGAGCATCACTAGCCATTGTGGGTTAGGTTTGGGGAAGAAGTTTTGTGAAATTTTGAAAGAGTGAGACTTGAGATTGAAGACTTTGCTTTGTGAGACAGTGCAAAAAGCAAGCAAGAAAGAAACGCCTAGTGCCCTATGAGGTCGTATAGCCTGTTGGTGCCAAGTCCCACTGCCAGAGTTCAAATCCTGCCTCCCCCACTTACACCGAAGGAAATTAGGAGCAAGTTTTCAACTTCACTTATCCTTGGATTGTGTGTGCATCCTAAGTCACTTCGGTTGTGTCCAACTCTTTGTGACTCCATAGACTGTAGACCACCAGGCTCCTCTGTCCATATAATTCTCCAGGCAAAAATATTGGAGTGAGTTGCCATGCCCTGCTCCAGGGGATCTTCCCAACCCAGAGATCAAACCTGCATCTCATGCCTCCCGCATTGGCAGGCAATTTCTTTGCCACCTGGGAATTGTGGTGTTGGAGAAGACTCTTGAGAGTCCCTTGGACTTCAAAGAGATCAAACCAGTCAATCCTAAAGGAAATCAGTCCTGAATATTCATTGGCAGGACTGATGCTGGAGCTGAAACTCCAATACTTCGGCCACGTGATGCGAAGAACTGACTCATTTGAAAAGACCCTGATGCTTGGAAAGATTGAAAGCAGGAGGAGAAGGGGACAACAGAGGATGAGATGGTTGGATGGCATCACCGACTCAATGGACATAAGTTTGAGTAAACTCCGGGAGTTGGTTGATGGACAGGGAGGCTTTGTGTGCTGCTGTCCAAGGGGTCGCAAAGAGTCAGAGATAACTGAGCGACTGAACTGAACTGAAATTAGAAATACAAATAAAAAGAGTCACAGTGAAAATTAAATGACTAATTTGTACAAAGAATTTGATGGTCAAGCACTTAAATTGGTGTGGGAAATACATCGGCATCCCCCTTTGAGAGCTGTTTGAGAGGATTTATCAATGACTGAAATTACATTTCACCATTATGATGTTGCCTGTTGATCTGTCATGAATAGCCTTTATTATGTTGAGATATGTTTCCTCCACACCCACTTAGATGAGAGTTTTTATCATAAATGGATGTTGAATTTTGTCAAATGCTTTTTCTGTGTCTATTGGGATGATCATGTGATTTTTCCTTTCCTTTTGTTAATGCAGTGTATCACACTGATTGAATTGCAAATATTAAACCATCCTTGCATCCCTGGAATAAATACTCCTTGATCATGGCATATGATCCTGTTTATATACCGTTGGCTTCAGTTCATTAATACTTTGTTAAGTACTTTTGCATTTATATTAATTCATTAAAGATATTGGCCTGTAATTTTCTTTTTTTGTAGTATCTTTTTTTTGGTTTTGGTATCAGGGTAATAGCAGTCTTGGAGAGTGAATTTGGGAGTGTTTCATCCCTTCAGTTTTTCGGATTAGTTTGTGAAAGATAAGTATTATATCTCTTTATGTGTTGGTGGGAATGTAAATTTGTGCAGCCACTATGGAAAACAGTATGGAAGTTCCTCAAAAAAACTAAAAATAGAACTACCACAGTAGTGGCAGTTTAGTCATTAATTCATGACCAACTCTTGAGACCCCATTGACTGTAGCCTGACAGGCTTCTCTGTCCATGGGATTTCCCAAGCAAGAATATTGGAATGGGCTGCCATTTTTTCTCCAGGGGATCTTCCCAACCCAGGAGTTGAACCCAGGTCTCCTGCATTGCAGGCAGATTCTTTACCAACTGAGCTACCAGGGAATCCCCATATGACCCAGCAATTTCACTCCTGTTGTAAAAAAATGAAAACACTAATTCAAAAAGATACATGCACCACAATATTCATAGCAGCACTATTTACAATAGCCAAGACATGGAAGAAACCCAAGTGCCCATCAACAGACAAATGAATAAAGATTTTTACATACATAAATATTATGTTTAGTTATATTTAATGAAATAAGTCAGACAGAGACTAGAGAATATTGTGCTTAGTGAAATAAGTCAGATAATGAAAGACAAAAACTGTATGATATCACATGTGGAATCTACAAAATAAAACAAACAAATCTAGATAGTAAAGAAGAAATAGACCTGCAGATACAGAAAACAAATCAGTGGTTACTAGTAGGAAGAGGGAAAGGGAGAAGGACAAGTTAGGGGTACAGGGATTAAGAGATACAAACTATTATGTTAAAATCGATAAGCAATAAGGATATATTGTATAGCACAAGAAATTATAGCCATTGTCTTCTAATAGCTTTGAATGGAGTATAATCTGTAAAACTACCAAATCACTATACTGTACACTTGAAACTAATATTATAAATCAAATATACTTCAATAAAAAATAAACTATACTGTATTTTAATGCTTTCCGTGATTGGGGACTTGTATTTTCTCAAAATATGTAATGTAAATAGGATCAGAGAGGAGTTACAGGTTTTATACGTTTTGGCCACACTACCTGGCATATGGGATCTTAGTTCCCCAACCAGGGATCTAACCTGCAGCCCCAGCACTGGAAGCTCAGAGGACCAACTCTTGGGAAATCCCAAGAGTTGCTATTTTTAATAGGATGATCCGGGCATGGCAAAATCAAACAAAGATGTAAAGGAAATGAAGGCGAGAGTATGACAATAACTCCGGGGTGAAGGACCTCCAAGCAGATGGAACATCAAATTCAATGGTCCTTAGACATGTTCAAGGAATAGCAAGAAGTCATTCCTGGCAGAGAAGTGAGCAAGGGGAAGAAGAGTAGGAGGTGAGTTGAATAATGGCCAAGCACAGGATCAAGGAACATTTTTAAGCTGTGGACAGATTGCAAATATCTTTGTAAGTGCAATGGGAAGACAGATGCTACAGAGTTTTGAGCAAGAGGGTGGCACTTATTTTACATTTTTAATTCCTCACTCTGGCATCTGCACACATGAAAGATGACTGGGTAGGCAAAGTGGAAACAGGAGTACCACGTGGAAGACTTTTAAGTCTTAGGTTAGAAATATAGGAGTTCGGACCACAGAGTAGCCATGGAAGTGGAGAGGCACATTCAAGAAAACAGAAGCTGGCTTCCCTCATGGCTCAGCGGTAAAGAACCTGCCTGCTAATGTAGGAGACATGGATTCAGGGGATCTTCCCTATACCCAGGGATAGGGAAGATTCCCTGGAGAAAGAACTGGCAACCCACTCCTGTATTCTTGCCTGGGAAATCCAATGGACAGAGGAGACTGGCAGGCTACAGTCCATGGGGACACAAAGAATCAGATACAACTTAGCAAATAAACAAAACAGAATTTGCTGATGGATTGGATATGGTGCATACATGAAAACTGAGATAAAGGATGGTGCCAGAGACTTGAGCCTGAGAAATTAATTGGGTACTACTACCTTTGTGATGTATAAAATAATCCCCCTATGTTGAGCATTTGTATTATTTCCAGAACATTTGGTATTTTCGGGCAACAAATGCCCTTATCCATTTATTTTTATTTTCATTTTTTTTTCATTTACTTTTAAAAACTAGTAACTATTTCTGAGAAATAGCTTCCTAGAACTAGCTTTTTGATCAACAGGTAAGCATATTTTCTATTTTTAAGAAAGAATGCCAATTACTTTCTAAAGAGTTATAATTATCTATAACCCCAACAATTATGTGTGAATCTCCCACTTTCCTATTAGTAAAGGACATTTTAATTATTTAAATGCCTTTCCCTTTGTCAGTCTGATGGGTAAAATATAGTATTTCAATATGGTTTAATTTTTTCCTAACTCCTAATAAAAGTATGTCTCTTTCTGCATGTGTGTGTGTGTGCTCAGTTGCTCAGTCGTGTCCAACTCTTTGTGACTCCATGGACTGTAGCCGACCAGGCTCCTCTGTCCATTGGGTTTTCCAGGCAATACTGGTATGGGTTGCCATTTCCTTCTTCAGAGGATCTTCCTGACCCAGGGATCAAACCCACATCTCCTGCATTAATAGGCAGATACTTTACCACTGGGCCACCTGGGAAACCCTATTTTTGCATATTACTGACAAATTGTATCTCCTTTTCTTTCACTCGCTCTTAAGCTCTACCCATATTAGGTGACTTTTCTTCTTAATGACTAAGAGTTCTTATCATACAAAGAACGATAACCTTTCTCTTCATTTACCATTTTACTCTGAACCTTATTTATATTTTGTGCCATAATAAATTTTTAGGGTTTATGTAATCAAATCTGTCCATTTTTTAATGGTTTCAAAAAATGGGTTTCCTTTAGTACTTTAAAGAATATAATAGAGCTATACAAATCATGACCTTTTAAAGAAGTAATTCTTTAAACTTTTTTTTTAATTATCTTATGCCTACTGTTCGATTATGGTTGTGTACTTCAAGAGTCAACTTGGTGATTCATAGGTATAAGAAAATCATTCATTTATGCAAATTTTTCAGAATTACCAAAACCAAATTTTCCATAATATTTCTTTTACTCTTTAAATCACCTCTTTCTCTAGGGGATATTATTTTTTCTTATTTCTCATATTAAATGGTTATATTTTCATGACATTGGTCATCTAAATTGGCCAGAGTTTGTTTTATCTTACTAATAGAAATATCTATTAGATTTATTAATCCAAATATCTATTAGATTTATTAACCTGTTATATTTAGGCATTCTAATTTAATAATGTTAACTTTCAAATTTTTCATCTTGCTTTCATCACGTGTATATTTTCTAAATTCATGCATTTTCAGTTTCATTCTTCTCCATTTGTATTATTTATTTCTGAAAGCACTGAATACAGTGACATTTCCCTTGAGATTAACATTGGCATAAGTTCCATATGTAGTATTCTCATCGTTGGTTCATTCCTAAGTAGTATATTATTGCAGTTCTGATTTCTCTATTAATCCAAGATTTATTTAAGGTCATTTTTAAATTGAAAACTTTCATTGTTAATTTTAATGTATACTTCCTTATGGTTCACAAAACTCCTTCTCTGGTTAAGTCTGGGAGAAAGCACATTAAGTTCAGTTCAGTCGCTTATTAGAAGAAACTAAATATATGAGCAGCTGTGGGTAAGGCACATTGAAAAAAAATACTGATCCACTTCTTACACTCTTGTATCCCTGTAAGCAACTGTTGCCAGGTGCACAGCTGCAAGGGCACAGGAAAGCCTGTTGAGGTGCTCTTTGAAAAGATAATTTGAGAAACTCAGAAACCTTCATCTGTTCATTCTTAAATTATGCACATGGGTTTGGTTGGCTGTCTCCTCTTTCGGATCATGCAGGTGAGGAAATTGAGCCTGCACCCTAAGCTCTAGTGACCCCTTTTCAGGTTTGCAAGATCCACTGCCAGTCAGGCACCACAGCTGTCAATGGAAGAGGAGGTGGTAGTATTTACAGCAAATGAGTTTCTTAGGACACAAGCAAGATTAAGATTCCCCCGGGACTTCCCTGATGGTCCAGTGGTTAAGAATCCACCTTGCAAGGCAGGGGACATGGGTTCAATCCCTGGTTGGGGAACCAAGATCCCACATGCTGAGGAGCAACTTAGTCAGCTTGCAGCAACTACTGTGCCCATGTGTCTGCACCACAAGTCGAGTCTGTGCACCCAAGACCCACATGATGCAACTAAGACTCAACGCAGCCAAATAAATAAATGAATGAATGAATAAATAAAAGAAATAGTAAATTGTTGCATAAATATAGAAGACTTTAAAAAAAAAGGACTAAAATTCCACAAATGTCTTATAGCCAGTGGTAGCAACACCTGTATATATTGAGATAGAGGGCAAGAAGGAGGAAGGCAAGGGTTCAAGTGCTTAAAGTCTGCTTAATGACCAGGCATCATGGGAACTTATGTAGACTCCTGGAGGAGGTGACCCAAAGTGGTATTAACAGTGTCCTCTTGAAATTTTGCCATATCCCTTTCTACAGAAACAAAAAATCCTAGAAGAGTCAATACATGACTTTGTGCCCAGCTCAATATGAGTATAAGCTAGCAGGCAACTGAGAGCCTTCTGCCTCTTGCATTCTAAACTTAAACTACTTGAATTCCTACACCCCATACATCAGATGTCAGTTTCCAAGGTCTGGAGGAGTCCAGTTTCCTATCCCTATTCCTCCACAGATTTTTGTGAGATCACCGAGCTACAAATTTGTGAGAACTGCCTTCCTATCTACCTACAGGTGGAACCAGCCTTTCACCAGGGTCAACAGGAGGGTCAGTCACTCCAAGCTTCTACAATTTTGGGATCTGGGTAGAAGTCATCACATCAAGGACACAGCATTCTTCCAACACGCTCATCCTGTCTACTGAGTTTCTCTCTCTCTCTCTCTCTCTCTCTCTGTCTATTCTTCACCTCCTCCCTCCTGAATTTCCCCCATTCTCCACCAAAGTATTTTCCCCCTTGTAATGCAAAGTATCTTTCTCCTTCAGAAACCTCAGCACCAACAGCTCATTGAGGTCCTGGAGGCTCAGTTCCTACCCTACATGAACTAAGAAGGCATTTTCCTCCTAAGGGAAGGAGCTCAGACATTCTCAGAGGACTTCTAATAGCTGCTGCTAAGACAAACATCTTCCAATTAAAGGAAGAAAATCAAGTTCGAGCAGCAGGAATCAGGCCACTCTGTATTGACTCCTACTAGACTCAAGATGCTTTGAGAAGGCTCGAGCAGTACAGGCATGCCTGCCCTTGAGATGCATTCTGTCCCTTGAGATGCTCACTTCCTGCTGTGAGCTTCAGGATGAGAAAGTATGACTGTAAATGCACCATGGATACCAATCTGAGGTCCAGGTCAGAGACCCAAGTCAAGTGGCATCCAATTATTCTCAATTCAGCATGCATTCCTCCACGCATTGGTAAAGAGACGATATTATTCTCCCAAATGAATCATCACCATCCTTCAAAACAAAATGGAAGCAAGCTTGGCAGTGAAAGGATAAGAGGCATCAGAGCTGAAAAGCAATAACAAAAGACCAAAAGGAATGATAGTGAAGGGTCCTTGAAGAAGTAGACCCAGCCTCCCTGGAAAAGAATCAATTGTCAGAATTAAATGATCCTATGGGAGACTGAAAGGTCTTCTCAGGTGTCTCAGTGGTAAAGAATGCACCTGCCAATGCAAGAGGCGTAGGTTTGATCTCTGGGTTGGGAAGATTCCCTGGAGGAGGAATTGGTAACCCACTCCAGTATTCTTGCCTGGAGAATCCTATGGACAGAGGAGCCTGGTGGGGTACAGTCACAGGGTTGCAAAACAGCAGGACACAACTAAGTGAATGAACACCACCACCACCACCAACAGACATGCAAGACATCCCAATAACAACTGCAATGAGAACCATCTCCCTGTTGCTATGTTTGTTATTCAGAGCAAAAAGGGAAAACACACATCCTCTAGTGCAGTGGTCCCCAACCTCCTGGATCTAATGCCTGATGATCTGAGGTGGAACTGATGTAATAATAATAGAAATAAAGTGCACAGTAAATGTAATTCATTTGAACTCATCCTGAAACCATCTCCGTTCTCAGTCTGTAGAAATATCGTCTTCCATGAAATCGATCTCTGGTATCAAAATGGTTAGGGACCGCTGTTCCAGTGCATTAAGATGAAATATAAGCACACTGGACTGGGAGTTAGGAAAACTGAGTTTGCATGTTCTTTTTCCATCAATGTGAAGTGTGGTCTGGAGCAGGGTGGACAGAGGAGCCTAGTGGGCTACAGTCGGGGTCCCAGAGTCGGACACGACTTAGTGACTAAACAACAATTGAAGCAGAATACATATGACACGTCACCTCTCCAGGCCAGTGACTTCACCAAAAGGAGCCTGGGTGATATGCTGGATGATTTCCAATTCCTTTGCCCACCGTGGGCTTCCCTGGTGGCTCAAATGGTAAAGAATCTGCCTGCAATGCAGGAGATCTGGGTTCAATTCCTGGATTGGGAAGATCCCCTGGAGAAGGAAATGGCAACCCACTCTAGTACTCTTGCCTGGAGAATTCCACAGACTGAAGAGCCTGGTAGGCTACAGTCCATGGGATCACAAAGAGTCAGACATGAATGAGCGACTAACTTTCTTTGCCCACCACAAGCACCCAGAGTTTCAGCGGAATGCTTTGGGCTCTGCAGACAGGAATACTGCCGCTGAGCATGTGCCCAGAGAGAGGACCTCACAGAACATAGGTCTCCTGTATTTTTTCCACCTGACCACATCCTAATCAGCAGGGTAGTGCCGTTATCAGGCTGCCCATCAGATAGAACATTCCACCTCACAGGTGGATGCATTTCACTGAGTTGCCAATAAACTGAAAAGAAATCCCTGCTTCTAGGATCAGATAGTCTGAAATAGCAGAAGTATTAACAGACTTAATTTTTGATGCAGCTCCCCTACGGAACAAAAAGCAAGTGAGAATCCCCTTTGCACATTCAACAAAGAGTCCCAAGTTTTGTATTTAAACTCCAGGATCCTCTGTGGCTTGATACCTGTAATTAAATCAAGGTTTTTTCCCCCTACCGGACTCAATTATCATTCACTCAGTAATGGCAATAATCATACTAATAATAAGTTCTTACGTCAGTACTTTTCAGCTTTTCAAATGGCTTTGACATGCTTTATCTCATTTGAGCTTAATAATAACCAAGCAGCATAAGTAGGGTAAGTATTATTATCTCCATTAATACTAATAATAGCTAACATTACGTAGTCTTTTGCATCGACAAAATGTTTTCATACATTTTTTCCCATTGCATCAGAGGTGGATTTCCTGGACACCAGGGCTGTGTTTAGTTCATCTCTTTACCCTGCAGTGGTCAGCATAGGTCCAGACACAGAGAAGTCACTCAATGCATGTTTGTGACATTTTAAATTATTTTCATCTCCATGAAAATGGTTTTTGCCTACCATTTCAACTCCATGGTAGGTAGATTTTTTTTACATACCTTTTTCGTTACACCACATAGCATGTGGGATCTTAGTCCTCCAACCAAGGATTGAACCCATGCCCCTTGCACTGGAAGCTCAGAATCATAACCACTGCACCACCAGGGAAGTCCTGGTAGGCAGATATTTTTATCCCTAAGTTTAAAATAGGGAAATTGAGGCTCAGAGATTTTCTTCAGTAACATGTGCAAAATCACACAGGACTCTCCAGACCAAGAAAACAAAAGTTTCTAAATCAGTCCAAAATGTAGTGCTCTTTCCTCCATGCCAGTGCTTGTCAAACTTTAATATGTAAATAGACCATCTGGAAATCTTGTTAAAATGTAGATTGTATTCAGTAGGTCTGGGGCAGGGCATGAGATTCTAAATTTCTAACTAGCTTCCAGGTGATGTGGGGGCTGCTGGTTTGAGAACTATTTTCTTGCATTCATTTTCAAAATTTTTCTTCCCCCTACCCAGCCACCCTGCAGGTTTATTGAAATGTAACTGACACGTTGTTGTTGTTTAGTTGCTAAGTCCTGTCAGACTTGCCCGCCAGGCTCCTCTGTCCATAGGATTTCCCAGGCAAGAATACTGCAGTGGGTTGCCATTCCCTTCTCCAGGGGATCTTCCTGACCCAGGGATTGAACTTGCGTCTCCTGCCTGGCAGGCAGATTCCTTACCACTGAGCCACCTGGGACACGTAACATTGTGTAAATTTCAGGTATAAAATATGATGATTTGATATAGGTATATATCGTGAAATGACTATCACAATAAGATTAGTTCTAAGATAAATAAGTTGTGGTACTCTAATATACAGCATACCATACCACACACTTGAAAGTTGCTAACAGGACCACCTTTTGTGAAGCAAGTGGACACAGAAGGTCAAGAGCAATTAAGTGACTTTCCCAAGGTCATCCCCTGAGTTAAAAGTAGAAATAGAATTAGCAGCTATTCACTGATTCCCATTCAACCCTAGACCTGTTCTAAACGTGTACCCTCATGATTCAATCAAACTGGACTCAAAGAGTAATTTCCCATTAATTGTCATTCCATACATAGTTGGCAAAAGTTTTTGAACTTCTAACACTTAAAATATTGAGTCTTGGGACTTCTCCAGTGGCTCAGTGGTAAATAATCCACCTGCCAATGCAGGAGACACAAGTTCAATCTCTGGTCTGGGAAGATCCAACATGCCATGGGGCAGCTAAGCCCATGTGCCACAGCTACTAAGCTGGTGCTCTAGAGTTTAAGAGTTACAGCTACTAAGCCCGAGCACCCTAGAGCCTGTGGGCTGCAACAAGAGAAACCTCTGCAATGAGTAGCCTATGCACTGCAACTACAGAGTAGCCCCCACTTGCTGCAACTAGAGAAAATCCTGCACAGCAATGAAGACCCAGCACAGGCAAAGATAAGTAATGCATAAATAAATAAAATTAAATATTTTAAAAATATTAAGCCTTAGAGTCAAAAGAACATTGTATTGTTGTTTAAGAAGCACACACCAAGAAGCATAACTAGGGTGAAAACTGCACATCAGAAAATCTGGTTGGGTTCCTATTATGCCAGTTTTATGGGTTCCCTTCTGTCAGAACTAGGATCCCACAGGCCATACTGCCAAAAAAAAAAATCTATTTGGGACTTCCTTGGTGGTCCAGTGGCTAAGACCTGGTCCATTAGGCAGATTCTTGCCACCAAGAGATTGTCAGAGAATGAATGGAAGTGAAAGTATTAGTTGATCAGTCATGTCCAACTCTTTCAGACCCCATGAACTGCAGCCCACCAGGCTCCTCTGTCCATAGGATTTCCCAGGCAAGAATACTGGAGTGGGTTGCCGTTTGCTTCTCCAGGAGATCTTTCTAACCCAGGAATTGAACCCAGGTCTTCTGCTTGTCAGAGAATCGCCTACTGGAAGACATGGACAGAGCAAAACCTGACCCTGGGGCAGTCCATACTTGAGTCCCAGAAATCCTGATCCTGCCCAACTGGAAACACAAGACAGGAATTAGTAACCAGGCACCAGAGAGGGCCACACGAGCTGGCTGTATAACCTCTCTCTGAACTTTACGTCTTTATCAATTATGCTGGCCAGTCACCAGATCTTAAGCAGAGCTAAAGTATGTGCAGAGAGACCAGGTATATTAGTTAGGGTTCTGCAGAGACACAGAACCAATGGGTGTATATACAGAGAGATTTATTATAAGGAATTGGCTCATGCCATTGTGGATGCCGGTAAGTCCCAGTAACCATAGGGTGAGTTGACAAGCTGGAGACCCAGGAGAGCAAATGGGTTAGTTCTAATCTGACTTGGAAGGCCTAAGAATAAGGGCTGATGGTGAAGTTTCAGTCTGAAAGCCAGCAGGTTCAGGACCCAGGAGAGTTGATGTTTTAGTCAAGTCCAAAGGCAAGAAAAAGCCTATATCCCAGTTTGAAAGCAGTCAGGCAGACAGAATTCCTCTTACTCAGGAAAGGGTTAGCCTTTTTTGTGTGATGCCAACCTTCAACCTTTGCTTCTCAGCCTTTTGGCTAAGTTCAAGTGTAGTATGAGGGCTTCCTGGGTGGCTCAGTGATGAAGAATCCGCCTGCCAATGCAGGAGACACAGATTTGATCCCTGGGTCAGGAAGATACCCTCGAATAGGAAATGGCAACTCACTCCAGTATTCTTGCCTGGGAAATTCCATGAACAGAAGAGCCTGGCAGGCTACAGTCCATGGGGTCACAAAGAGTCAGACATGACTGAGTGACTGAGCCCAGTCAGTCAGTTCAGTCACTTAGCTGTGTCCGACTCTTAGCAACCCATGGACCACAGCACGCCAGGCCTCCCTGTACATCACCAACTCCCGGAGTTCACTCAAACTCATGTCCATCAAGTCGGTGATGCCATTCAGCCATCTCATCCTCTGTCGTCCCCTTCTCCTCCTGCCCCCAATCCCTCCCAGCATCAGAGTCTTTTCCAATGAGTCAACTCTTTGCATAAGGTGGCCAAAGTACTGGAGTTTCAGCTTTAGCATCATTCCTTCCAAACAACACCCAGGACTGATCTCCTTTAGGATGGACTGGTTGGATCTCCTTGCAGTCCAAGGGACTCTCAAGAGTCTTCTCCAACAGCACAGTTCAAAAGCATCAATTCTTCGGTGCTCAGTTTTCTTTATAGTCCAACTCTCACATCTATACTGAGCCCAACCTTCAACTAATTGGATGAGGCCCATCCACATTAGGGAGAGAAATCTGCTTTACTTAGACCATCAATTTAAATGTTTTGTTTGCTTGTTTGTATATCTGGTTCCACTGGGTCTTAGTTGTGGCATGTAGGATCTGGTTCCCTGACCAGGGATCAGACCTGGACCCGCTGAATTGAGAGCACAGAGTCTTAGCCACTGGACCACGAAGGAAGTCCCAAACAGATTTTTTTTTGGCTGTGTGGCCTGTGGGATCCTAGTTCTCCAACCAGGGATTGAACCCAAGCCCCCTGCAGTAGAAGAACAGAGTTTTAACCACTGGAACACCAGGAAATTTCCAATTTAAATGTTGTATATTCAGTCACTCAGTTGTGTCCAATTCTTTGCAACCTCACGGACTGTAGCCCTCAAGCCTTCTTTGTCTGTGGAATTTTGTAGGCAAGAATGCTGGAATGGGTTTCCATTTCCTATTCCAGGGAATCTTTCTGAGCCAGGAATTGAACTCGTGTGTCTTGCATCTTGTGCACTGGCAGGCAAGTTTCTTACCACCGTAAAGTATTTTGCCACCTGGAAAGCCAATTTAAATGTTAACCTTACATAAAAACACCCTCACAGGAAAACCCAGAATAATGTGTTAACAAATATCTATGCACCTCATGGCCCAGTGAAGTTGACACATAAAAGACACATAAAATTAACTATCACACCAGAGCACTAACCACATCCATATGTTGTCCAGTTTCAGAGACCAAAATCCAAAACATGCTGACACCTGCCACTATGCTATTTCTGCTTTATACGATCCCCTCCTATACAACAAAGGTTGGTACAGTCAAAGCTATGGTTTTCCCAGTGGTCATGTCCAGATGTTGGACATGTTGGACCATAAAGAAGGCTGAGAACCGAAGAATTGATGCTTTCGATTTGTGGTGCTAGAGAAGACTCTTGAGAGTCCCTTGGATGCAAGGAGATTAAATCAATCAATCATAAAGGAAATCAACCCTGAATATTCACTGGAAGGATTGATGTTAACAGTGAAGTTCCAGTGCTTTGGCTTCCTGATGTGAAGAGCTGACTGATTGGAAAAGACCCTGATGCTGGGAAAGACAGAGGTCAGGAGGAGAGGGCAGGAGGAGAAGGGAGCAACAGAAGATGAGATGGTTGGATAGCATCACTGACTCAACAACCATGAATTTGAGCAAACTCCAAGAGATAGTGAAGAACAGGGAAGCCTGGTGTGCTGCAGTTCATGCTGCAGTTCAGAGTCAGACAGAACTTAGCAACGAGACAACAACAACTTCCTGAAGAAATTTTCTTAGCATAACTATCTAGCTACAGTCTGTGGACCTGCTAGTTACCACACTGAGGCATATTCAGGAGATACTGGCTCTGAGTGGCCACTAGACAACAGGAAGTGGGGTAGAATGGCACTCCTCCAAGACAGGGTAGCTAACTTCAGTGTTGGGTCTTTTCTTTGGTGATAAAGGGCATGTGTATAAAGAGCTTCTTTCAGATCCACTGTTTTCCATAAACACTAGCCCTTCATCCCTAAATTCAACTCCTTCCTCTTCCTATAGCCCAGAAAAAGAGGGACAGTTTCTCAAAAATAAATGGGCTCAGGAGTAGTGTAGCAACTTCTGATGGGAAAGGAACTATAAGACCTGTCACATCCTTGAGTCAGAGGGATCTCCTTTGGGGTAAGAGGCCAAAATACAACCAGTTCCCAAAGGCAGATAAAAATATTCACTAGATGACTGTGTTCCAAAAAGCCTTTCTTGGCCATAGTCCACTCTAGTCCGCATTGTCTGACACACAGCCTTTAACAAAAGAATTGCCAAGTTTGCTAGATCCAACAGGTAACAATAGAGAGTTCTAACAAATAAGATGTGTGTGCTCATGGGAAAAGGGCAAAAAGGAGGTCAGTTGGGTTGGGTCTGGTCTTCACAAGTGGAGAATACAATAGTCATTGGGAGGAAGAAAAAGTGACTCAGGTATTCTGCTTGCAAACCCTTTTTCTGTTACACTCCTGAAACAAGTTTGCAGGAACCCCAACCATGGCCACAAGTTGTGTGCACTGCATATGTGCAGTAGGTCACATGCAACAAATATGCCCATTATATGCCAGGCAAGTCACAAAAAAATACACAATAACACACCAATCTGTTTCATGTGCAAAGAGCTGTGTCATTTTTCCTATCCATAATCTCATCTAGTCCCTATAACTGATTCCTGAGTTATAATTCCCACTTATACAGGAAATAAGACATGGAGAGCTGAATACTTAACATGAGAAGGTAGGGAAATTGATATAACTGAAGCAAGTAAACACACACTTGCAATGAGTATTAAGATGTCTCCCACAGTGATCTTAGAGTGCCATCATGGAGTTCCTACCATGACTGAATGAAGCTGTGTTGGAACCTCCAGCATCCTTTTTCTGTGCTGTTTTATCCAGTTCATAAATACCTGGAATTTTGATGCTCCACTCCAATTCTCTTTCCACCATTCACCAAAGTTTACACTCAAAAAAGTCCTGGTATTAATTATAGAGCCATTCATGGTGAGCAACAACAGACATTTATTACTTACAGTCTTGAAGGCTTTTTTATATCTTCTTTATACTCTGGTAAGTATACTAGTCAATATTCTCCAAGAGAATCACAACCAATGGGACAGAGATGGCTCAGAGATACTGATGATAGATAGATAAATGGATAGAGATATATTTTAAGGCATTTACTCATATCAATGCTGTGGGAGTTGGCAAGTCTAAAATCTATATGGTGAAACAGCAGCCTAGAGACCCAGAGAAGAGCTGATGTTGTAGCCCAAGTCCAAAAGCAGTCTGGGAGCAGAATTCCCTCTGGTTCAGGAGCCCTCAACCCTTTTTCAGGCTTTCAGCTGACTAGCTGAGGTCCACTAACATGGAGGGCAATCTACTTACTCAAAGTCTACTTATTTAAATATGAATCTCATCTAAAAAAAATACCTTCATGGTGACACTTAGACTGATGTTTGACCAAATATCTGGGTACTGTGGCCTTAGTGAAGTTGACATATTAAATGAACCATTACAGTGAAAAAACTAGGGGTTATTCTGATCCCTCCAACCCTGCCTCCTCTGCTAGGTGGCTCAGCTCCCTGAGGAGTTCCCAGCCTGCTTGGAGTGGATGTTCGATCTCACTTGAAGAAGTATTTGAGAACAAGCATTCAGTCAACCTAACGTGGACTTAGATCTTCTGTCTTAGCAAGATCTGTAGAACAACCTAGCAAAACATTTGACGTGAAACTCATGCCATTTTTGTTTTAGTTTGGTTCAGAGATTTCTGAATCAGACCTCAAAACTTCATTCAGCTTCTAATTCACTGTGGTGTGACATAGCTTATGTGGAAGAGAAGGATGACTTTCATTTAATATTAACCAAGCAGCTTTCCACCACTTCCTCTTTTCCATTGTTTCACTTTAATAAACAATGGATTTAACAAGCTGTTTTAAATTGGTTGGTCTCGGAAACATTAAGTATTTTGCCTCACATGTGACTTGAAGATTTTACCCAATATCTGTTTAGAAACACACACACACACACCCCAAACACACAAGACCCAAACAAACTATACGTTGTTTCCAAGAAATGGTCATAAGGTATTTGATGTTTCCAGAAAGTAAAATACTAAGCAAAAAAATTGTTTTCGCTCAAATTATTCAGGCTGAACGAAACAAACAAACAGAAAAGATTGAAGTCAGAAGCACTAACCCACAGCTGGTAACTCACCTTCTTGCTGGGGAAGGATTAGCAATGAAAAACAACTCTTAGACCTTCTTGGTGAAAACAGTACCCATTTCTACCAAATTTACACTAAAACTGAGGGTACAGAGAAGAATGAAAACTTACCACACAGGCCCAATGCCTACCACACTGCTCCCTGCTCACATCCACGCACCTTGCTCCTCTCCGACGTGGCAAAACTATCCAACCCTACAGAGACCGAAGTGAAGTGAAGTGAAGTGGCTCAGTCGTGTCCAACTCTTTGCGACCCTATGGACTGTAGCCTACCACTCTCCTCCATCCATGGGATTTTCCAGGCAAGAGTCCTGGAGTGGGTTGCCATTTCCTTCTCCAAAGGATCTTCCCAACCCAGGGATCAAACCCAGGTCTCCCACATTGTAGGCAGATGCTTTTACCATCTGAGCCGCCGGTGCATCAAGTCTCTGATTGCTGTTTTCCAAAAGCATGCTGGAAGGGATGGTAACAACAGCAAACTCTCGAAGGCCGAGTCCCTAATCTTCATGAATACAGAGCTGGGTGCCTTCACAAAGAACCCAAAGGACCGTGGTGTCCTTGACCACATGATGAAGAAATTGGACCTCAACTCTGATGGGCAGCTAGATTTCCAAGAATTTCTTAATCTTATTGGTGGCCTGGTGATAGCTTGCCATGAATCCTTTCTTAAATCTGTCTCTTGCCAGAAGTAAATTGGAGGAGCCTTTGGGCCTGGCCTCCAGACCCACTCCCTTTCTCTCCAGCCTCTCAGTTATCACCTGCTCTTCACAACCCCCACATACCCTGAGCCTGGCACACCCACCCACCCCCAGGCAGGCCACTCCTGTTAGTAATAAAACAATATAACAATAAAACAATATTGTTTTTTAAACACACACACACAGAAAATCTTACTACACCAAAATCTAAAAGACTTAGAGAGAAACAGTGTCATATCAGGCTCTATTAGTCATTTCCACTGAAGAGAGGTGGACCCAGTCAAGACTTCTCATGGCAGGCAAAACCAGGCTTCACTCTTTGAAACAAATAGAAAAAGATGTCTTACAGAAGTAAGTGGGCTGAAAGAAGGAAGGCAACAGTTCACTGACTTCCAGGAATGAGCTTAAAGCCCTGTATGTTGAAGAGAGACAAGAGAAACCCTACAAGCAGGGCATGATGGGAAATGCCATGCTTCCCATCCTCTATCAGTTCTGTGTGCGAACCTAAAATACAGTGATCCAGAAAGTTCTAAAACAAAACAACAAGCAAAGATTTTTCTAGGTAAGAAGCAATACATTTTAAGCTAAAGATAGCTATATTTATGGTAGACAAACTAGGATTTATAGTCATAAGCATTGAACATTCCAAAGAGGATAATAATAGAGTGCTAAAGGGTAGTATTCACAATGAATATGCAAATAAATTGCTAGATGTTTGGTATTAAGCTGAACAGTGAAATATTTTAACTTTTTGCCTTTACAATAATAATAAGACCTACTAGGTGCATAAATGTCCATTTCCTTTAAAAAAAAAATTCTACCCTGATGCTGAGAAAACCTCAGTGTTTCTGCTCATTTAGTAGCAGGACACAATTCATTCTGGCAAATAGATGGGGGAAAAAATGGAAATAGTGACAGACTCTATTTTCTTCAACTCCAAAATCACTGCAAACGGTGACTGAAAACGTTTCACTGCAGCCATGAAATTAAAAGACACTTGCTCCTTGGAAGAAAAGTTATGACAAACCTAGATAGCCTGTGAAAAAATAGAGACATCAGTTTGCCAACAAAGGTCCATAGAGTCAATGCCATGGTTTTTCCAGTAGTCATATATGGACCACCAAGAAGGCTGAGCACTGAAGAAGTGATGCTTTCAATTTGTGGTGCTGGAGAAGACTCTTCAGAGTCCTTTGGACTGCAAGGAGATCAAACCAGTCAATCCTAAAGGAAGTTAACCCTGAATATTCATTGGAAGGACTGATGCTTAAGTTAAAGCTCCAATATTTGGCCACCTGATGCAGAGTTGACTCATTAGAAAAGACCCTGATGCTGGGAAAGGTTGAAGGCAGGAGAAGAAAGGGGAAATAGAGAATGAGATGGTTGAATCATATTGTCAATTCAATGGACATGAGTCTGAGCAAATTCCAAGAGATTGTGAAGGACAGGGAAGCCTGGCATGCTGCAGTGCATGGGGTTGCAAAGAGTCGGACACAACTTAGTGACTGAAAAACAACACATACACAAATTGATAAATATGACACATCCCATTAATAGAATGAAAGGGGAAATCATATGATCTTCTCAATAAACGCAAACAAAGAATTTGAGAACATTTAACATCTGTCCATGATAAAAAGAAAAAAAACCTCTCAACATAGTAGGCATAGAATTATACCTCAGTATAATAAAGGCCATATATGATAAGCCCACAACTAACATCACATTCAATGTTAAAAGGATGAAATCTTTACCTCTAAGATTAGTAAACAAGACAAGGGTGCCCACTCTCACCACTCCAATTCAACATAATACTGGAAATCCTAGCCAGAGTAATCCAGTAAGAAAAAGAAATAAAAGACATCAAAATTTGAAAGGAAGAAGTAAAATTATCTCTATTTGAAGATGACATAATTTCACATATTGAAAATCATAAAGATTTCATTAGAAGATTTCCTTACTAAATAATAAAGCTTTTGAAATTTGGGAAAGATCATTTCATGGCACTAGTGGTAAAGAACCCACCTGCCAATGCAGGAGACAAAAGAGACATGGGTTTGATCCCTGGGTCAGAAAGATCCCCCTGAGGAGGGCATGGCAACCCACTCCAGTGCTCTTGCCTGGAGAATCTCCTGGACAGAGGAGCCTGGCAGGCTAAAATCCATGGAGTCACACAGAGCCGGACATGACTGAAGCAACTTAGCAAGCATACACAGTGTTTAAAATGCACTAGACCATAGAAAACAATGGAAAGTTACTTGATGATTCGTTTTATCAAGTTATACTTATCCCCTCTGATATCTGACCACTGAAAATCACACCTTCAAAACAATCTTTTTGACAAAATAAACAAACAAAACTCTGTAATAGAGTAGTAATAAATGAATTCACCAATTACCAGAAAAATACTTTTTTAGTAAAGCAAGTTTTTTTCCAAAAGCTCATGAATGACAATATCTGGAAATCTAGTAATAGAATTTAGACTATGAATGGAAAAAAACTGAGGGCAGAATTCCACTGGTTTTAACTTTAGTAGCTAAAAAAGTCCTACTGTTAGTGGAAAAGAGAATGCAATGAGTTAAATGACATCGTATGAAAAAGAGTGACCTTGATAAATATCTCAGAGGGGGTATAAGGAAGAAAAATACATATTAATAATGAAATCTCTAACTAGGTTAGGGTTGGAAGTCAAGCCTTTCATGCTCACATTTGCCCAAATTCATCAGTCACTACTTCCTGGTCACCACATCCGCTGCTCCATCCATACTCAAACCAGGCTAAATTTGAAATGCCACGAAAGTGTCATGTCCTTTTCTATGGTACTCTGGATCTTCGTTTTCAGAAAGCTTCCTTTATTTGTCAGGTTGTCACTCGTTCTGGGAAACCTTCCCAACCCATTCTCCAAGAACAGCTCAGGACTTGCCTGGTGGTCCATTGGTTAAGAATCCACCAGCCAATGCAGCTGATATAAGAGACACAGATTCGATCCCTGGGTCAGGAAGATCCCCTGGACATGGTAACCCATTCCAGGATTCTTGCCTGGAAAATTCCATGGACAGAGCAGTTTGGTGGGCTGCAGTCCATGGAGTCGCAAACAGTCAGACACAACTGAGTGACTGAGCAGGCATGCATGCACATGCAATGGAATATTATTCAGCCAAAGGCTTTCATACACACAAGCATACTCTCTCTCTCCCGCATGCGTAGGCTCTTTCTCTCTCGCTCTCTCTCTCTCTACCCACCCCCATCCCTAACACGCACACAAGCTGGCATGTTCCTCCACTCTCTTTTCTTCTTCGGGATGGATTCTCCCGCTATCTTCTAAATAAAATAGAGCTGTAACACTGATTTGTCTAAGAGCTATGACACGGTTTGTTCAAGACCCAAGAGCTGTGATGCACCGAGGGCTTTAATGTCCATCACTCCAAATCATTGTTGTGATGAGACAAGAACCGAGAACCATGCACTCGCCTGACATCTCTGGTGCCCTGACTCGTATTTAACCTGGCTGAAACAACCTCTGCACAGCCCCTGCAAGGAGGAAGCCAAGCACAGCAGGAGCCCAACTCAGCGCGGAACGCAAAGAAAACCCAGTGCAAGGGAACTGACAAGAGGCTTATCGTGCTGGAGACTAGGACAGCGAAAAACGAACTCAGCAGAAAGCTCACGCAGCTCTGACCTCCAGTTAAGGTCAACAAGCTACAACATACGGTCCCAGTTCAACAAAGATACAAAACTACAGCCTACCATGGAAAATACCACTCACCCTTAGATGGACACCGCTATGAGGACTCTGAGGCCTGAGACTAGCAAGAGGGGGAGGCCCAATACCCCTCGCCATCCCAGTTCAGCAGGAAGTAGCCAGAAAGACCTCGATGCCCCTATTCCCAAAGAATCGGGCCTCCCATCTCTTGAGGGGGGAATGTTAGGTAGTTAGAATAGGGAAGAGGAGTCCAAAATGGAAGTGGCTAAAAGACAAGGATGGAGAAGGCAATGGCACCCCACTCCAGTACTCCTGTCTGGAAAATCCCATGGACGGAGGAGTCTGGTAGGCTGCAGTCCATGGGGTCACTAAGAGTTGGGCACAACTGAGCGACTTCACTTTTACTTATACACAAGCAACAAATAACTAGAAGGTGCAGTGGAAAAATAACCTATATGAAAAATATCACCAAAGATGCTTTGATGATGAAAAATATCAGCAAAGATGCACCTAGAAGTGAATTTAACAAGAAATGTGCTACTGAGGGATGCAAAAGAGTACTTGACTAAATAAAATGGCAACATGAATTCCTGAATAAAATGACATCACAAAGATAACAATTCTCTTATAAACTAAATAAATAACAATACAACTTTTTCAACAATACATGTTGATTCTAAAGTTGACATGGAAAAATAGATAAACAAGAAGAACTATTACAATTATGAAAAAGGTTAATGAAAAAATAACTTTATCATACATTAAAATGCATCATAAAGTTACAATTGCATGAGCTTATAATTAAATGGTGATGTGCTAGTTCATGAACATATCCAATGTAACAGACTGGAAAGTCAAGAATTATACTAACAAACTGGTTGCAAATAGGAAAAGGAGTACGTCAAGGCTGTATATTGTCACCCTGCTTATTTAACTTCTATGCAGAGTACATCATGAGAAACACTGGGCTGGAAGAAGCACAAGCTGGAATCAAGATTGCCAGGAGAAATATCAGTAACCTCAGATATGCAGATGACACCACCCTTATGGCAGAAAGTGAAGAGGAACTCAAAAGCCTCTTGATGAAAGTGAAAGAGGAGAGTGAAAAAGTTGGCTTAAAGCTCAACATTCAGAAAACGAAGATCATGGCATCTGGTCCCATCACTTCATGGGAAATAGATGGGGAAACAGTGGAAACAGTGTCAGACTTTATTTTTGGGGGCTCCAAAATCACTGCAGATGTTGACTGCAGCCATGAAATTAAAAGACGTTTACTCCTTGGAAGGAAATTTATGACCAACCTAGACAGCATATTGAAAAGCAGAGATATTACTTTGCCAACAAAGGTCTGTGTAGTCAAGGCTATGGTTTTTCCAGTGGTCATGTATGGATGTGAGAGTTGTACTGTGAAGAAAACTGACCGCCAAAGAATTGATGCTTTTGAACTGTGGTGTTGGAGAAGACTCTTGAAAGTCCCTTGGACTGCAAGGAGGTCCAACCAGTCCATCCTAAAGGAGATCAGTCCTGGGTGTTCATTGGAGGGACTGATGCGGAAGCTGAAACTCCAATATTTTGGCCACCTCATGAGAAGAGTTGACTCATTGGAAAAGACCCTGATGCTGGGAGAGATTGGGGGCAGGAGGAGAAGGGGACAAGAGAGGATGAGATGGCTGGATGGCATCACGGACTCGATGGACATGAGTTTGGGTGAACTCCGGGAGTTGGTGATGGACAGGGAGGCCTGGCATGCTGCGATTCATGGGGTCGCAAAGAGTCAGACACGACTGAGAGACTGAACTGATTGAACTGAAGAATGAAAATATAATAAAGTATATGAAGCATTTCACTTAAGTGGTTAAAAGTTATGTTTTTTTAAAAAAATAAATGATTTGGGAACTACCTTCTTGAGGACAAAATTAAATTCGCTCCATATTTCATAGCATACATCATCAAAATAAGTCTTCTATCAGAGATTAAAATCTTTGAAGATTAAACCATAAGTAATACTAGAAAAAAATCTATGGGAAGAGTACTATAATCTCAGAATGGAGACAATTTTTCTAAACAGGGCATAAAACTGAGAAGTCATAAATAAGATTGGTAAAACCTTAGGTCCTGGGACTTCCATGGCAATTCAGTGGTTAAGATGCTTGTACTTCCAATGCAGAGGGTGCAGGCTCGAACCTCGGTCAGGGAACTAAGATCCCACATGTTGTGTGGCCAAAATAAATAAATAAATAACCTTTTTAAAAAATAAAAAGATGTTTCATTAACACAAGTCACAACAAAAAACAACTCACCTATACTCATGACCATAGTGGAATAATTGGGACTGCATTTGACTCTAACATAAAACAACTATAAAGCTTGATGACATATATGAAGTAATTCTTTTAAGGACTTGGAAACAGGTAGGATGAGTCTGCCATTTCTAGAAGAAGGGAAACTCTGGAGCTGAGCAGAACTTAGCAGTTCTGCTGAGATAAGGAAGCAGAAATCAGAGTTCAGAGAAGCTGAAATGATGAATCCTTCAGGCAAAGGCACAAGAGAGAGAAGAAGATAAGCAGAGCTGGCGGGGTGGGCTTCCAAAAATCTGCATTGAGTTACCTCCATGATGAAGGCTAGGCTAAATTTGCACAAGACAATTCCACTCAAGGCTTCCTAGACAGAAAATGCTCAAAATTGCGAATGGAACCAAGGTTCTGGAAGTTGAGCTGTCCTGAGTTAAAAGCTGTACCAGGAAGTTCTGACCTGCCAGAACAGAAAGTCCTCATTAATATCCAAATGTCAGGCTGAATTACCAAAAAAAAAAACCTTTCCTTAGGAGTAAGGATAACGCTTTCATGTAAGACCTACTCTAGACCTTCCTAGAACCAACAATGCCTAAAACCAAGCCTTGACAAGATCTTTACGGAAGAGAGTTTGGTAGTTGAGATCTATCATCTTATAGGTGACTGCCAAGACTTAATTAATTGGCTCTTGGAAAATATCCACCCAAATAAAACATAAACCAAAATCATTCAGAAAATAGAAAGTAGCTTATTATCAATGAAATGAAAATCAAATAGGCATCAAAATTCTCCTTGCAGCAAAAAATGCTAAAATATAATGGAGAAACAGTTCCATGATCTAAGAGAAAGTTACTTTGAATGTAGTTCTCTATCTGACCAAACCTATAATTAAATAAGAAGGAGAAATAAAGATGTTCTTAACATGTAAGAACTCGGAAAATTTATCAGAGATCCCCCCGCAATTTAAAGAAATTTTCCGTCAAAACAAACAAAATAAATGTGCCTTAGAAAGGGAAAATACAGGATATATAGTGCTTACTAGAGAACCCCATGGACTGTAGCCTGCCAGGCTCCTCTGTCCATGGAATTCACCAGGCAAGAATACTTGAGTGGGTAGTTATTCCCTTCTCCAGGGGCTCTTCCTGACCCAAGAATTGAACCTCAGTCTCCTGCATTGTATGCAGATTCTTTACCATCTGAGCCACCAGGGAAGTCCCACTAGGGAACCAAATAAAGCCTAAACGTTTGTGTGTGTTCTCAGTCATGTCCAACTCTTTGCAAGTCCATGGACTACAGCCCGCCAGACTCCTCTGTCCATGAAATTTTCCAGGCAAGAATACTGGAATAGGTTGCCATTTCCTTCTCCAGGGGAATTTCCCAACCCAGGAATCAAACCCCATGTCTCCTGCAATGAGGCGAATTCTATTCCATCGAGCTACTTGGGAAACCCAAAAAAGCCCACACAGTGCAGTACAGTGTTAATCGCTCAGTTGTGTCCAACTCTTTGCGACTCAACAGATTGTCGCGCACCAGGCTCCCCTGTCCAGGGAATTCTCCAGGCAAGAATATTGGAGTGGGCAGCCATTCCCTTCTCCAGGGGATCTTCCAGGAGACTCAGAGATGAACCCCAGTCTCCTGCATTGAAGGAGTTTTTTTTAACCACCTGAGCCACCAAAGAACCCCCAATAAAGCCTATAGTTAAAGCTAAATAAGTATTGACCATAACTATGAAATATTAATATGAATCTGGATCTAAAATCATAGACAACAGCAATTGGTAACAGTGGAAAAAGCAAAAGTAGTTGCATGCCAATATTCCTGAGGAAATATAACACTTGTCATTACTAGAAAAAACATGACTCCAAATATGTTTTAAAATATTAGTGGTACCAACAGAAAACTAAAATTTATCTAAATAATTACTTATGTTTAAAGAGAATTCAATATGAAATTATAAATTATTGAGAAAAAAATTATAAAAAATTTTACAGCATTACCAAGTAGTTTTGAGGGAAATATGTACACTTAAAGCATTGCATAGTAAGAAATTTTTCACATAAAATCAAACTCCTTCAAGTAACTAAACTCCTACCCCAAAAAGCTTTGAAACTTAGAACAAAATAAGTAAGCAAATAATAAATTAAGTAAAAAGAATAAATTAATAAAGATAAAATAGAAATTAATAATCTAGAACAAGAAACTAAAAAATTTTTTTAAATGATGCTTTGAGAACAATATAATGAACAAATCTTTACTAAGTCCGTTAATGAAAAAATGGAAAGAAGCTACAAATATTAAAGCCAACAAATGGTCTTAATTACAGGTATAGAGAATATTTTACAAATTCAAAGTAAATACCATGAAGAAATTTATGTCAAATAATGAAAATTTTGATCAAAGACTTTTTTCTATAAAAAACATAATTTGTGAATATATACACACACACAAAAAGAGTAGAAAGTTCAAATAAAGGAAAAAAATGAAAATAAATTTAAAGTAGAGGAAAGGATTCACTTTGAAAGACATAATAGTAACCTAGCAAATAAAATCTAAATGACAATTTAATTCACCTAATATTCTCTAATTGTTGCTATTCGGCATCAGTGAGTGTCTAGATGAAATTGTCATTCTTATGGACTATTCAAAGAAATGGTACAAAAGAAGATGCTTTTTCAACCTCTATAAAATTTTGTGTTTTTACTCTATGCCTACTAAGGGGTTGGCTATGTATTTTGCACATTTTTTCTATAGGACAATTTTAAGGACTTGCCTTGTGGTCCAGTGATCAAGACACTGAGCTTCCAATGCAGGGGATGTGGCTTCCTTTCTTGGTCAAGGAATTAAGATATCACATACTGCATGGCCAAAAAAAAACAAAACAGTTTTTAAAATACTGTCTATCTGTGTCTATTTAACTGAAAGTTTCTATAAAATGTTCTTAAAGGAAACAATAAATTATGGAGCAATATGTATAATGTTAAGTCCATTTAAATTTTAAAACAATGATAACATTGCACCTAGGAGAATATTCATCAAGCTGTTAAGAATAACCATATTTGGAGGTCAAAGTGTGTGGAAACTGTATAAAGAGACAGGTGAGAAACAAAATGGGACTTTTCAGTTTTATTTTCTGATCTTGCATACTGCAAATTTTCACAATGTGAAAATAATTATCTTACATAAAGTAACTTCACGTTTTAAAAAGAGTTGTTAAAACCTGGCTGTGATGGAGAGGTATTTGCTTTAAGTGAGTCTTAACTTGATATAGTTTTTAATTTCCATTTTCTAACAACATACAGGAAAAAGAAAGGGGAGGAAGAGGATGGGGTGGGCAGGAGGAGGAGGACAAGAAAGGAAATCCAGTGGACAAAATTTTTCACCAGAGTGATACAGAACAAAAGAGAAAACATCCAGTTCAAGACAGAAACCCAGAAATCATCTTTTGGTAATTGGTAAGTAAGCAATCATTATCTTTTGGTACTGGTAAGTAACTAATAACCGCAGTGAGAAAGATGACATCATTACAGATTCCACAGATATTAAAAGGAATAGGGAATATTGTAGACAACTTTACAGTAATAAATTAGACAATTTTAATGAAAGAGATAAACTCCTCTGAAGACACGAACAATGACTGCCTGAGGACTGGACAAGAAGAGAGGGGTATGACAGTGAGAAAGGGGAAAAATTATCACAAAGGGTCATGAGGAAACTTTCGTGGTTATGGATATCTTCTTTATCCTGATTGTGATCACAGTTTCATGGTACAGTTTTATAAATGTGAATGTTATATATGTCAATTATACCTCAATATATACATATAAAATTTTTTAAATTCCAAAATACAATCCTCACCCCTTTCTTATGTTAATATACTGGACATTGTTGATTGCCCAACCCATCCATACTCTGTCCCATCATTCCCAAAAGGACTTCGCTTTTGTGGCTCAAGAGAAAATAACTCCACTCCAATTTCCTGGGATTGGCCTTGTCGGTTTATTTTTGCCTCTCTCCCCTTCCCCACCCCACCCCATAGCAGTGATATTTTCAGGAATCACATTTAACTTGTTAAATGCAAAGTATTCTTCTGGTCAGGATTTGGCACAGGATGAGCATATGACTCAGTACAGTTCAATATTAAGTCAGAAGAGTGTGCTGAAGGCTTCTGTAAAATAAATTTTCTCATTCTCAATGGTAAGCAAGTTGAAAGAGACAAACGCTCACTTCTGGACACCAGGACATATTGATATGAAGCCAGAAGCAACCATAATTTATAATAGAAATCATCATCATTATCTAAAGATAAAACCAACCCAATCCAGGGTCATGAAAGCAGTGCCATTAGAATAAGGTGAAGCTGAAGCCTTGTACTGTATCTTTTTAAAATTCCAGTTAGAAGATTTGATACATATTCTGGTTGTTAAAGTAAATTTGAATCAGATTCTCTGCTGCTTGCAGCTAAAGATGTCCTACCTTACACCCTTCATCCCTCAACAGCATTGAACAGGTAAATACTTCCTTCTTTATGAAATATCCTCTTTCCTTGCTTTTGATAACTGCACGCTCTTATCTCTTTGAACTCTCCTTTTACGTCTCCTTTGTAACCTCCTTTCCTTCTATCCAGCCATTTAATATGTGACTTCCAGAAACCTCTTTTGGGGAGAAGGGAGAAGGCTTCTTTGATTCTAACCCTACACTTTTATCTAAATAATCTCAAACACTTCCAGAGTTTCTAAACCCTAACAACCACTAACTGTGTAATTACAGCTCAGATCCCCCTCTTGACCCCCAGATCCATATATCCAGCCACCTCTCAAAATCTCCCATTAGACAACTTAGCAACTTAATTCAGTCCAAAACCAAGACACGCCTTTGCATTCACACACACAAAAATCTCTTCCACTAGTGTCTTGCTGCTGCTGCTGCTAAGTCACGTCAGTCGTGTCCGACTCTGTGCGACCCCATAGACGGCAGCCCACCAGGCTTCCCGTCCCTGGGATTCTCCAGGCAAGAACACTGGAGTGGGTTGCCATTTCCTTCTCCAATGCATAAAAGTGAAAAGTGAAAATGAAGTCACTCAGTCGTGCCTGACCCTCACCAATGCCATGGACTGCAGCCTTCCAGGCTCCTCTGTTCATGGGATTTTCCAGGCAAGAGTACTGGAGTGGGTTGTCTCACATGTTAGTAAATGTCACCCCATCCATCCAGGTCAACACAGAAACCCAGAAATTACCTTTGAATCTACCCTCTCTCTGTCCATACTGTATCCCACTCCAAAATACCAATCACCTGATCCCATTGATATAATTCCCTGAATGTCTCTTGGATCCATACATTCTTTCTCCAAGCCCACTATCACTGTAGTCTAAGCATCATTCATTATCATTCACCTCTTATTAGTGTGCCTACACTACCTTAGTTCTCAACCAATCCCTCCTTCACACTGTAGCATGAAATAAACATTTTTATTAGAGTATAATCACTTTAGAATGTTGTGTTAGTTTCTGCTGTACAACAAAGTGAATCTATTACATGTATACATGTATCATATCCCCCTACCTTGGATCTCTCTCCCACCCCAGTTCCCCATCCTACCCCTCTGGGTCATCACAAAGCACCAAGCTTAGTCCCCTGTGCTACAGAGTATGTTCCCACTAACTATCTATTTTACACCTGGAGTGTATATATGTTAATCCTGTTTTCCCAGTTCATCCCACTCCCCACCCCACCCCCATGTACACACATCCATTCTCTATGTTTGAGTCTCTATTCCTGCCCTGCAAATAGGTTAATTTGTACCACTTTTCTAGATTTCACATATATGCATCCTATGAAAGACACATTTTTAAATACAAACCTTACCAACTACACTTGCTGGCTTAAACCCCTTTAATGATCTCTCATTCCCCTGTAGGAAAGAGCTGAGAAATCTTAACATGGATTATAAAATCATGCCTGGTCTAGCTAGATTCAAACCCTTTTGTCTCATCTAATATCACTCTTTCTCTTCCTAAATTTCACCTGCTGCACACTTTCAGTTCCCCAGATCCACCATACTGCATCTCAGGATGACCATGCCACGCATGCTGGTTCTTCTCACTGGAAACCTCCCCCTCAGCCCCTGTTGCCACTGCATACATTTCCAGGGCTGAATAATTAGAGGTTACCATACACCTAGACTATGGTAGGTGACGGTAAGAGGTCTATGATCAGTGATCCCTAGAATTGTACAACCCAACTGCCCTGCCCCTACGGCTGCCGAACTACATCATGGTTATTGTTATTTCAGCTTAAATACCTCCTCCTCTAGGAAACTTTCTCTGACCACCTCATCTGATTATTGTCTTGAATTTTTGTATTGTAACACTCAGCACATTGATGACTGTTTGTGTTACCCTGTAACTGCCACTTAGACAAACTATTAATGAAAGATTGAATGTAAGAATGCAGTTGGACTTTGCCTCCATAACATGTCAAGTGCCTAAGTAATATTTAACAACACATATTTTCTCCCTATCCTTATTGATGTCCTTGGTTTAGAAATAGTGTGAAAGGAAAAAAAAAAAAAAGGATAATCCTTGCTATTTCCACGATTTGGCTTTTACATGCATCCTTTCATATTGCTATGAAGCCTGGAAAATATATACATACACATTTCTGTCCCCTTGGTACTCACTCCCCCAAAAAGAGGCATGATTCTTGTGAATTCCTGTGCAGAAGAATGTCCTCTTCTATGATTAAAAAGATGACAGATCAGCTTCAGTTAGAAAGTAGTGACTCTCCCATAACAACAAACTTCCCTAAGATCTCAGAGAATTACAAATCTAGCAGATACTCTTTGAGAAAACACTAGCTATCAAGTCACTAAGTTTCTTCATCTTCATAGCCTGTAACATGGATTTGTCAATTACAGATTTCCAAAGAAGACTTTTGCCAACAATATTTCCCTAGGATCTGTCTTCCACCCTCTTTATAGGTAGGTCTGCTGTTAAAATTGCTACCTTGGCTTGGCCTTAGATTTTTTTTCCCCCTCAGCTCCCCGTGAAGCCTACACACATGGCAAATTGTGGGATTCTGAATTTTACTTTGTTGTTTGCATCTGCATTCTGAAATTTCTTGAGAGATCAGTGATGCATTTTAAAAGTTGACATAATTTTTTATTCAACATATATTGTTGTTTTAAGTTAGAGAACAATTCACTTTTTTCAATCCTCCATCCTTCTAGACACGGAAGTCTCCACTGAATTTCTCATTGCAAGTCCAATAGACTCTTTGTCATCTTTCTTTTATTTGTCCCTTTAAATCAATACTCTAGCCTTCTCCATTAAACCTTCTGCCCTGGGAGGATTATCTGTATAGGATTTCTTTGCTCTCTGGCTCTTAGTTGGGCTAGGCCCATAAGAAGCCCCGACTGGAGAGAGGATGTTTTCACTAGTATGTTCACTTTGTGAAAATTTATCAAGCTGTACTTTTTATGATTTTTGCATTTTTCTTAATGCAAGTTATACTTCAATAAAAAGTAAAAATAAGAAATATAAAATAAATAAGTGAACAAATGAATGGGCCCCTGAGTTATCTGATAACTCTTTAAATCTGAAGTTCAGAACCAACTAATCTCTTAGGCATTACAGGATGGTACCCATCATTTATAAGGCCTTTAAGGGCTTAAAGATGATGAAGAACTGGGGAAAATTTTGCTGGTTCCAAAGGAAAAAAATACAGTAAGAAAACTGTGAAAATTTGAAATAGATACTTAAGGAAATGTCTACAAAATGTAGCATCATGTCATTATGTCAACTGCTGTTCAACACATCATATATAATTGTATCAAAATGTAGTTTCCTTGAAATATACGAGGATCATAACACATTCCCTATTCAAGAATTCCATTAGAATAAAAGCCTAGAGTTTAGAAAGGCCATTGGTTATCTTCATAAGGGCCATACCTTTAAATCATGTAATGTACAAGAATGAACATGCAAAAGAAGGCACACACACACACATTCACAGAGCTGGAGAAGTTCCTACCAATTAAGAACCGAGATTATAAAAACCAAGCCCCTGGCAAGAGAGCAGCAGTCAATTCAGTCACTTAATAGTGAGGTCAGTTAGGGGTTCCCCCTCCCCACCTTCCACAAGCCCGCCATACCCAAGGACTCAGCAAGGTTTCAGTTCTCAACCATGTAGCAAATCCTTTTTGGCAATAGGCACACAGGCTGCAGTGAGGCAAAGCTTTCTTCCCCCTCCCTGTGCACAACCGTTCACAGCACCTACTTTACAGCTGATGGTTTTGCATTCATTGCTTCTGAATGCAGCTCTGGGCTTTCAGTGGTTCTTTCCAATTCATGGCATAAGGCAACATTTTAAGGAGGGAGTTGGGGAAGGGCTTTGAACGGGGCTGAATGAAAATCTCACTGTTTCTAAGGTCTTAAAATTTTTCATTTTTTCGAAAAGAGACACATAAGGAAAGTTACAGATTCTCAGTCTTGTTACCATGGATGTATCCTGCTCCCTCGAGTCCTGCTCAAGGTCAGCCCCAACTGAGATAAGATGCTTGTTATGTGTGGGCAACACCTGACGTCCTAAGAGAAATGACTCCTTATCCTTGCACCTTTCCCCTTGATCAGAAAGACAGCTGGACTCATGGAATTAGGCAAAACTATCCATCAGTGTATCTACTTCTTTGGAGAAGTAAATAGAGAAGCTATGACTTTAAAAGCTCCAAACACTGACCCACCCTTCATACCAATGAAGGTCTGTTTAATATCATGTTAGGAAATACTTTTTCTCACTTCTAATGGTTGACTTTAACAGTGTGGTTCTTTTCTCATTCTTTTCCATATTCCAAAGTCTGGTGTGAGTGATTTAAATGACAAGTGAAGGGCAAGCCCCCCCCAACCCCACACACACACACACACACACACACACACAGAGGAAACTGCACTTCCTTTGTTAACTTTGCAAGAAAAACAGTAAAGACGATCAATCACACCTATGTAAAGAAAATATTAAAAGTACAAATATGAGGAGCACTGAAAATATAATTAAAATTTGCTATACGAAAAGAGTAATATTCCTCTGCTCCATGCTTTCTTGAGTTAAATTTCCCTGTCTTCGCACAGCGACTCCCTGATGTTTTTTGCCCTTAAGGACTTCACGGCTTCCTCCAAGGCTGTAACTTTTTTTTTCTCTCTCTCTCTTCCTCCCCCTTCCTATTATTGTCACTGGAGAGTGCAGGATGACATGTTCAAGAAAATGCTTGCCTTGAGGCCAGAGTGTGTTTCCTTTTGCACTTGGATTTCCATTTATTCCACTAAATTTCCTTACAATTAATTTTTTAAAGGGCTGAGAGAGTCCATTTCTCAAACAGCTGACAAAAAACGTGATCCATGAAAGCAAAGAGAATGGCACTGGTGACCGTTTTTGCTACCATTATAAAACCCTTACAGTATGAATTCTGACACTGCATTCTGCACTTTATTACTACGATATAGTAATCAGAGTATGTTGAGACTCCCATGATACCCATTCAGAACAAGGAACCGGTTTATCTTAATTGCACTTTAGCCTAAAGCATATTAAATGCAACTTGATTATAAAATGCATTTGAATTGCCCTAATAAATTTCTTGGCAAGCTTTCCCAACCTCAAGTAAAGAAATCTATAACCTCCTAGGCTGGCCCCTCTGCTGACTTGCAGGGTAACTTTGTATAAAGGCTTCTCCCTCTCCACATCCCCCTTTCTCAGCCAATAAATTCAGAATAATAGATTTGTCTAGCACCCAGGAATGGCTGCAAGACACTTCTTTATACTTGGACAGCATTTTGCAAATGCCAAGCTGGCTTTAGGCTACATATGTCAGAATGATGCTTCAGCCTGAGTTTTTTGTTTTTTGGGTTTTTTTTTAATTTCTATTTCACAAACTCATTGGCATCACCCATCAGTCTTACTCATTATGGCTCACAGCTGAACCTTGTGGATTTGCTGCCTTGGATTCAGGTCCACGCCTCCGTGTCTTGCCCCACACTGCACTGTCTGCATTTTCACTGCATATATTTTCACCAACCCAGGTACAGAAAGCTTAAGGTCTATGGATGAATGGAGTTGTATTGTTGTTGTTTAGGCACTCAGTCATGTCCAATTCTTTGTGACCCCCATGAACTGTAGCCTGCCATGCTCCTCTGTCCATGGGATTTCCTAAGCAAGAATACTGGAGTGGGTTGCCATTTCCTTCTCCAAGGGATCTTCCCCACCCAGGGGCAGAAGTCGCATCTCCTGCATGGCAGGCAGGTTCTTTACCACTGAGCCACCTGGGAAGCCCAACGGATGGAGTGGTCTACTGCAAGTAGCAAGCCTTGGTCTCTAACAGGAAGGGTTTGCATGGAGCACTGGATGGAAGACTTTCTCAGTCATGGGCAGAATGACAGGCTGGCCCCACCCCTCGACTATTCCTTCCTCTACTTGGAGTACAAATGGATTTGTCACAGAGGTGTCTGAGAGATTGACCAAGAAGCAAGGGAAAACATTTAGGCTCAGATTTGCCTCCACACTGACCTCCCAACACTCCCCTGGAAGATTTCCAAGCCATAGGATAGATGCAAAAAAGTGTCACAAATTGAGTAGAAAGTTATTTAGCTTTGACCTCTGTCTGCAGACCACTGGAAGAAAGAATGCTAAGAAGAAAAAAATGGGTCAAAGAAGTTTCATTTTCTTCACTTGCAAGGTGCAATGTTCACTATCACCTTGAAATAGAATTGCTTTTTTAAACCAAGGAGCTCAAAATAACACCTGTGTTATCTGATATAGCCCTTCATCTGCCCTGAACGGTTAGGTAGGGATGTGAGCCTCCCCTTTAGCACTGGGGCAGACTAGTTAATAAATAAAGTAGTTAATAAACCCTAACAAGTTAATAAACAGAATAGTTAGTAAATAGATCCTCCGCTTAGCACTAGGGCAGAGTAGTTAATAGTTAATAAACCTACAACCCCTTGATAGTTCTCTGCTAGGTAATAATAGGATGGTAAACAGAATGGTTTTATCACAGAATTCCTAAAATATGTAGAACCGTGCCAGTCATCTGCAAGCTCACTGGCTAAGTCACAGGTGTGTGACCTAGACCACAAATATAAATCATCCCCTTAAAAAAAGCATCCTGATGACCTGAAACAATCAATGGTCAATCTGACTTAGCCAGGATTCACACTTTTTTTTTTTTAATGTAAAAGGCATATCTCCTTGCTGGTTGGTTCGGGCGCCCTCATGTGTCTCAACAGAGTACTGTTCCTTTCTGTCTCCAAAGGGCATGATTCTGACAGATTCAATGACACACATTTCTTTGTACTTGTTTCAGTGTGCTCCTGTGAAACAGAAGATTGACAGGCTGCCCGAGGACTATGAACTTGTCCTCCCTGATATAAAGTGACATTGTAACTTAGACCTGAAGGGATGAGACACTAGTGTTCACAAGAGTAGAGGCTAATTTCAACTTGCTTGTCATGGTTTAAACGTGTTAGATTATCTTGTGTATTCTTTTTCCTCTTCCTGCCCCATCCCAAGGGGCAGTGCGCTAAGGATGCGTGGTCCTCCTCCACTGCGGGGGTCACACGACTGAAGAACCCAGAACTCCTTTTAGAACAAACAAATCTCAGGTGACCTAGCTCCATCATCTACCCTATGACCATGCATAAGTCATTCCTCTCTGGTCTCAGGCTCTTTCTGTGGGAGGAGAGAGTGAGGTTTTTTCTCACAGATAAGAAGCAGCAGCAGCACCATGCCCGGTGTAGAGCAGATAGGCACCAGGCAAATGTTAATTGAATCTAAACCTGTAAACTCCATTCCAACCCACTGGCCATATTAGATTTCCAGAAAACAGATATTCTTCCTCATCAAATACAACCTACGTGCATTAAGAAGTAGCTTGGGAGTTCATGGCGCACAAGAAAAGGTCAAACATTTCTCCACATTTCCCACAACACTTGACTTAATACCAAGAACTCAGTAATCCTCCCTAAACCAGTGGGGGTAGGGGGAGTTTACCCTCTTAATATAGTTCCCCCTTTCTTTCTTTGGCAGAGTTTAAAGCAGTCAGAGGCAATTAACAAGGCCAAGAATTTGAGACTGTCTGCACAGTAAACGTATCTTTATAGAAGGAAGAGATGATTTCCACACACCCGCCCCCCTATCTTCCTTCTTTTCCTCTCCTTCTTTTTCTTGAGATTAGGAAGCCATGACTGAATGGTCCTACAGTGCAGTCAGGCCTCAAGATTCCCAGAGAAGAATGACAGTGACACTCCAACCTTGTTTACGATGTCACACCGACCTTGATGAGTCTTGCAGTCTGTTAACCACAACAGAAACATTTACCAAGAGACCATGCTCCTGGGCTGCTCTCACCAAAAAGCCCAGAGCCATTCACCGCTCAGTTTTAAGCTAGCCAAATCCAACAAAGCCCCAGAGATCTTTGATGTAATCTTCTCACTGAATTCATGCCAGCCTCGCACGGGCACAGTCAGGGCACCATCACCCAGCCTTAGGTGTTGGCAGATTCTCCCACCCACTTCTGTGCACTTTCCCAGCTTGAGGGCATGGCAAAGGCTCCCCTCCCCTCCCACCTACTGCACCTGGGGGTGCCTCCAACTTGCACAGCCGCAGTAGGGCTTGGGAAGTTTCCTCATCTCCCTTAAGCGCATCACATCTTTTTGTGAGCTAAGTTACTACCTTAACAGAATCCCAGAAAGTGCCAGTCTAACAGAGATGCTAGATAGTCTTGTCAACTAAAATCCATAACCAATGAATGGGGAAGGGAAAACCCCTGATGTACTGTCATTAAACTAGGAGAAATATTTTTTTCCAATAAAGTTCTTATACTAATTGATAATTTCCATCTTATTTCAAACATCTCTCATAATTTTCCCCCTTTCTTTCCTACTGCTATCCTGGTTGTCCAGGACCTCAACAACACAAATTGATCTTACTAACTAGCTTTACAATCTCCATTCTTTTCTTCCTCCAAGCCATCCTAAGTACAGTCAAACGACCTTCCCCCAATGCTAATTTCAACACATTTAGCAATTCCTACTCAAGAACCCTTGACTCCTCGTTGCTTGCATGATAAAATTCAAAGTCTGAAATCTGATATTCAAGCTCTTTTGTATTCTTCCTTACTCCCCCATCCCAGGAGAAGTTACAAAGAAACTGGACATCACCTCCAGTGCTCCCCAGACTCTTCTATCATTCTTATATCAAAGTCTAATGCGAGCACAAGGACTGAGTACATTCAGATGTCCTTGAACTCTGGGTAAGAGATGCTATTTACATTAGGGATTTCTAGGTAGGCTTCAGCTTCCGCCTTTGATGTTCTCAAATGCACAGATGCACTAGTTATATGCAAACCAATATGGCTGCCCACCATTGCATTGCTTCATGTTATCAGTACTGTGAGATATTTCACACACTCAGCTAGGAACCTCCAGACAGATGACAATAAGTTAATGAAATCCAGAGAAACAATGAACCAACATCAGAAGATGCAAAACACACCCTGACAATTGTGGAACAATCTGTTCTGGTGGGAACACCAGGGTATGGGGAAAAGAATGGCGATGGTGAAAAGTAAGTCACCACCCTTCAAAGCCAGTAGGTTAAAACAAGGAAAGTCTAACAAGAGAAACAGTACTGCCTTTAACAAGAAAAAAATGGCTAAGGAGGTAGAGAATGTAGAGGATGAGAAATCCAAATCTTCGGGAAGAATATGCATCTGTCTTCTGGTTCTCCTTCTAGAAGAAAACACACAACTATTAATACTGTGTTGCAGTGCCGTCACACCAGACACCTATCACTCCTGCCTGAAGCAATAAAAACAACCTCTGAGATTTCCAGAACAAAAACATTTTTAAAAAATGAAACATCATGGCTTTTTCATAAATTCTGCAAAAGCAACAACAGCAGTTCACATCTTTCCTGCACTGACCGTTCCATGAAGCTTTGCCACATCTGTAGCCAATGCTGACCATGGCCTTCTCTTACCATACAAGTTTCTGACACCCTGAACCCTTAGGAAATATGACTGGGGTTGACCTTCTTCCCAACTTGACTATAAGCTTCTCAGTGATGAGAATCATTACTTTTCCTCCTTCTCTCTTCTCCTTTACCTTCCCCCACGCATCCCCTAAGCTCCCAGCCTAGAAGGTACTTGAGAAATACCAATACTGTCAGTTAATTTAAATTGAAAATGTTAAAAGAAATTTGAAAATTCCCTTTCTTTTCTCTAGATATTCCCTCTACCCTTAATTTTCTCTGCTCCTTCTTCTAGCAAACGTCATATTTTCCAAACAACCTTTTTTTTTTTTTTTTTTTTTTCCTTGCCAGGCAACCTATAATCACTCCCCACACTCATGTAGAGTTGATTCTTGGTTTGTGGTTAAGAGTCGGAGCTCTTTCTCCAATCTTTGTTTGAAGATTTGATGATTTACATGGAAGTCTTTGGCTCTGTTTTCTTACAAGATCATCTTGCCCGTCTGGACGAATCCCTGATGGCCCTTTCTCATTTACCTCCTTCAAATGTTTAAAGGTTGTCTTGCTTAATCCTTTCACTCCAACCCAGCCCTTAATGACCACCTTCAATCCTAACCATCAATCCTAAATCCTCTCCAAGATCATTAGCCTCCTTCACAAGTTAGGGACAAGCCTCAGTATTGCCTACAGCCCACTTATAAGAAAATATGAACTTCTATCCTAGGCATGGTTGTGATGCCACAGTAATTTTCTTATTACATATCAAGCTTATTAGCCCTTTCTCCAACACATGCTGGTCTCTTACCCCTTCTTCCCTGTCTTGCCCACCCCCTAATCCCTCCCCACTCAACAAGAAATGAACTGGTTTACCCAACAGGTTTATTCTTGCTTTGGCCAGCTTATTGTTTCAATGTGATTATGAAGTTGCTGGGCTTGAATACACAGTTTATTAATTTCCAGGCATTCACGATGTCTCCCTGTTGAGCAGAATATATGTAGGTATTCATGTGTCTAGCTGTGGTAACTAACACTCTTGGAGTCTGCAGTCTTGCTGGTAACAAAAAAGATGGGAGTCAAGGTTAATTTATGTTACTAGACATTGTTTTAGAGATATCAGGAATGCTAGACTCCAACTTTGGCATTTGACAGGTTGGAAAACAGGTAGAACAGGGTAAAAGGATTTGACCAGGGTCATAGAGCTGATCAATAGAGGAACTGGGGTGACAGCTCAGAGCTCTCATTTTCCAGTCCACCAGGGCCCTTATCCTCCTACATGTCCCTTTACAAAAGCTCATATATGTGAAAACTCAGGATGGATGTCCACATACAGCCAAAATGCCTTGCAGACCTGTGAACACACTTACACTGAGAAGATGGGGAGGTACTATCTACGTAACTTACAACACTGAGACAGTGCTATGAAAATTATAGTAAAACTGCTGTAATGAGCTTAAATTCGAATCCAAAGAGACCCCACTACTCATCCTGCCTGGATTGCATTCCTTCCCATAGCACACAGTTTTAAAAGATGGTTAGATTTCCCAAAGCACCTGGTTGAGTTCATCATACGATTTCCCTTTAATTCGACCAACACAAAATCATCCCTGAATTCTGTGAAAATAGCTTTTTCATACATCTCTGCACACACAGTCACACACACGTATAAAACATTGGCAGCAGGTACTTTTAATTTGCTGGAAAATATTTCTAAGAAGTCAAACAGCTCTAGCCCAATGAGCACGCCCTCCGATTGGCTGGCCAGACCAGCTGAGGGACCTGATTGGTCCCTGATCCTGAGGACCGATAAGAACGGCTATAAAATCCCTGGGTGCAGCTCTGGGCCCCCAGTTTGCAAAAGCCAGAGGTGCAAGAAGCAGCGACTGCAGCAGCAACAACAGCAGCAGCAAAAAGCGCCAGCGGAAGCAACATCAGCAGCAGCAACAACAGAAAAATCCTCATCAAATCCTCACCTAGGTTCTCAGTGTATCCAGATCCACATCTTCACTCAAGCCGGGAGAGGGAAAGAGGAAAGGGGGGGAGGAAAAAAAAAAAAAACCCAGCAACTTAGCGGAAACTTCTCAGAGAATGCTCCAAAACTCAGCAGTGCTTCTGGTGCTGGTGATCAGTGCTTCTGCAACCCATGAGGCGGAGCAGAATGATTCTGTGAGCCTCAGGAAATCCCGGGTGGCAGCTCAGAACTCAGGTAAGCGGCAAACCCAGGACCGGTTTCTCCCGCAAGGAGCTGTCCTCATTTGCCTCTCGCTTTTGCAACTGTGTCTGTGACGGCTGATCTTGATAATAAATGTGCTGCATGCCTGAAGGCAATAAACTGCCAGTGTAATCCAATAGCCTTAGGAAGTGGAGCTCCTTTGTTTAATAAATTGCATGCAACTAACGAAGAAGCTGGGCGCTCTGCTGAGGGTATTTCATTGCATAAGCCTAGCCTGATTGCCTGAAATCTGGCACGTACCCTCTTGGTAGGGGGGGGAGGGGGGTGCGGGGGGAGGGGGCGGGGGAGAGGCTTGAATGTTGGCATGCTTCAAAGCGCTCTCTATACTTTCCAGAAGCCGAAGCTGATCTTGAGGTGAGACGTGACTTGTCTGATGCTGCTCCTCTTCCTTCACCCTAAAGACCCCATAACTTGACTTCCTCGGCCCTTCAGGGAACACACAGAAAGCTCCCTCTGCAGAGCGATTTACCGAGCCATAGCCCTCCAGTCTGACAAATTCAGGGCAGATTTATAGAAAACCCTATACATCCCACCCCCACCCACCCCGCACCCCGCGACACTGCTCCTTCCGTCTGTCTCTGCTCTCTCAGGGCTCCATTCAATCCCCACGCAGCCCCTTGGCCAGGGAGCCCCCTCGTAAAAAAGTATCTGTGAAAGGTAGCAGCTATTTCTCCAAGGGGGCGGGGGTCTCTCTCTAGTCCTGACTCCCGGAGCAGTCAATTGTGTATTATCTTAGCCTCTAAAGGAAAAGAGTCCTCAGGAAGCCGGCATTGACACCTCTGCCTTTGGACTTGGCTTGTCCATCTTGCTTGCCTTCCATGCCGGCTCGCTCTCTCTCTCTGCCCCCACCCCGCCCCGCCCCGACCGTCAGTAAAGATGGGCTCGCAGGTGTTGGACGCCGCTCCCCTCGAAAGAGCACAGGTCCCTGCCGAGAGGAGGGCTTTGGTTCACTTCCTTTTGTACTTAGTTGCTATAGAGATGCCGTGATTCACAATTCCAGCTTGCCTAAAACAATAGCAACCCTAATGCATATTAAAACTGCTTTAAGCAAAGTTATAATTTGAACCCGTGGAAATATATAATTAGGGAAATGACTTGTAACATCCCAGAGGCTGCGGGGGGAGGGGGGGCCGGAGGGGGGGGCCGGGGGGGAGGGGCCGCCTAACCGAATCGTGCTTTTGATCTCAGAGGAGACTCCTATGGTATGAAGGCTGCAGATCATTTCTCGATGAGCTGCCTGCCAGAACACCCCCCCCCCCGCTTCTGTAGGAGAGAAATTACTTTTATGGGAGATCTTATCCACAATGTAGAAAGCCTCATGCAAGTTCTTTGCGGTTTTCTTTCCGTCTTGCACAAGGGGGTGCCTTGGCCTTGTTATTCTACACCTGTGTTTCTCTCTTTTTTAAAAAAATGGCTTTTAATATGAGAGATTATACATACCTCTAAGCACTGTCCTATGGAGGGGGGTTGGGATGAAACATGAAAGGATCAGATTTCTTTCCGCCAATAGGAAGGTAAGTTAAACGCCCTAAATCAGAAGGGTCTCCAAGTGGACTCCTAGCAAGTTCTTCTCTGCCATTTAGGCCAAATGTCCATGCTTATTGGGGTTTCCCTGGTGGCACAGATGGTAAAGAATCTGCCTGCCAATGCAGGAAACACGGGTTCAGTCCCTGATTTGGGAAGATCCCCTGGAGAAGGAAATGACAATCCACTCCAGTATTCTTGCCTGGAAAATCCCATGGACAGAGCAGCCTGACAGGCTACAATCAGAGTGTCACAAAGAGTCAGACCCGATTGAGCACGCACACGCACACACACATGTCCATCCTTATTACCCTGGAGTGTATTTTTTTGGAAGCCAGATAGACTCCCTGGCCCTTCCTCCGCCTAAACTTGTCCACCCATCACTGCCTTCCCAGGCTTTCAGCCTTTAGGACATGACCTTGGATTCTGCAGAGTTCCTTCAAGAACTGTGCATGCCTGATCTTCCAATCTTACTTCTCCGACCACCAAAACTGTATGGGATGGTGAGACCAAGAGTATGCCTCCAAGGGAAAACTCATTCCCACTCCTCCATGTGCTCTGGTTCTTATAAGCAAAAGGAGTCTGCTTGTCCCCTCTCTTCTTCATCCCCCACACCACTCTGAATGGGTCTTTTTGGTAGCCCCATCACAGACTCCCAGGAGAAGTTCTTCTCACCCCTTTGTCTTTGAATTTTGCCACCACATCACCATGATCTGTCCAGAGCATCCTCACCGTTTGACCCAGATTGGATGGATTTGTATCTTTCAGCTGAAGTGATTCGCTGCCTCAACAGCGCGCTGCAGGTTGGCTGTGGAGCTTTTGCATGCCTGGAAAACTCCACCTGTGACACAGATGGGATGTATGACATCTGTAAATCCTTCTTGTACAGCGCTGCTAAATTTGACACTCAGGTAATAAGACCTTGACCCCTGCTCCCACTGGCTATATGTCATTAACGGTGTATGAAACTATTGTTCTTCGGACCGTCTTGTAGGGAACCAGCTCTGCTTCCCAGCCTCCCTACTCTAAATTCTCATCTCTAACGTGTGTATACACACACACACACACACACACACACACACACACACACTGTGGGCTAAGAAATAGGTTCTATATAAACCACTCTCCACCCACTCTAATGCACAATTGTAACACGCTGACAGAGGCTGTCTTATAAGGGAGGGGTGATGAGCGGAAAATCTTTGCTTCTTCAAGAGGAAATAAAAATGTTCTTCTAACAAAGAAGCTCTTCTCACTATATAAGCCAGCATACTAGCTTGCTTGTTTGTTTGTTTACTAGCTTGTGGTTTGAGTTATCAAATCTCAATCCAGAGAATACAATCTATTCTCTAAGAATACTGTCTATTTTTAGGCTGCAGAGTGGTTGGTTATGGTTCATCTCTTTTTGTCATCTCATTTCATTTCTATGGAGCTCAATTCTCAAGGTAGTCTAAGGGAATAGGGATTAAAAAAAAAATCTTGACTGCAGCCTACAATTCTCTTATTACAAGGACATTTAGAGGGCTGGCTTCCCTGGTGGCTCAGTGGTAAAGAATCTGCCTGCGATGCAGAAGATGCAGGAGATGCAGGTTCAATCCCTGGGTCAGGAAGATCCCCAGGAGGAGGGCATGGCAACCCACTCCAGTATTCTTACCTGGAGAATGTCATGGACAGAGGAACCTGGCAGGCTACAGTCCATGGGGTCATAAGAGTTGGGGGTTAGAGTTATGGGTTAAGGGTTAGGGTTAGAGACAGTGCCAAGGCATGCCCCCTTAAGTTCCACATACTGTAGGCACTGTCCTCTCTGTTCAGCTCAAGCTAAAGTTTGTCCTCTTGCCCCCCTCCTTCCTCGGCAGGGAAAAGCATTTGTCAAAGAGAGCTTAAAGTGCATCGCCAACGGGGTCACCTCCAAGGTCTTCCTGGCCATTCGGAGGTGCTCTACTTTCCAGAGGATGATCGCCGAAGTCCAGGAGGAGTGCTACACCAAGCTGAACGTGTGCAGTGTCGCCAAGCGGAACCCGGAAGCCATCACGGAAGTCGTCCAGCTCCCTAATCATTTCTCCAACAGGTACAGATGAATCCACTTTTTGGCAATTGTGGGGGAGGAGGGAGTGGTTGACTGGCAGAGCCAGATACAGAAGGGGTTAAATTGCCACAATCGTGCTCTTATTTTAGCTTGCAGTCTTCCCAGCTTTTGCAGGAAAAAATATGTTTGTGATTGTCTGTGACAGCTTAGGCAGCCCGGATTTTTTTTCACTGTTGTAGGAAAGTCTTTCCATGCATCTAATAGAAAACTTCATCCACAGCATCCCTGGGTGCATTGCCTTGAAGGGAATTATGAAGTTTATGGAAACAAGCTTTTGAGACATCCAGTTGGGCTGAAATCGTGACTAGGCAAAGTACAGTCGGTCATCATGAAACCTTGGTCAAATGTCATCAACAGACTTCTAAAACTGCATGTATTTTGAGTCAGTCCGAAGTCCCCCTAGATATTTCACTGGGTATCCCAGAGCAAGCCACCTCCCTTTGGCGGGACTCAAATTTCCTTTGGGAAAAGTGAAATGGCTGGACTAGATGATTCCCATGTTCCCTTCCAGGTCTGTCATCCCATTCTTCTAGTCCAGGGTTTCCTGGAATGGTTTTCTGCTGATTCCCTGGATCCCTGAGCCCAAGCCACTGAGCTAGTAATATCTGAGCATCACACCCTTCTGCATCCTTGACTCACTGTCTTTACCAGACAGGAGTGAGCACCTAAGACATGAGATGGCAGGCATGCTCATTTCATGGCCTAGAAAGCTTTCTGGTAAGACCTGGGCTTCATCATCCGTGATCAAGTTCAGAGAGGTTCTAATGGGGCCAGCATGGAAGTATGGCAGGGACAATGCAGACCAGTCAAGTTCGGCCTCCTGTGATGCCGCACAGCCTAAAACTTGACTCCTAGTCCTGAAGGACTATTATTCTCTGATTCTCCAGTCAAATTTGCACATATCACAAAGATCAGACCCTGTGGGTTGCTCTGACCACAAGACAGCTAACACAGCCTTACCAGATTGATTTCCTAGCCAGAGGCTGCCTCCCTTCTTCACAGAGTCCTTAATAACCTAGTCCTTCTGGGGCTAACCATTAAGTTAGTCATTTATACATGGTAGCCCTAGTGGTAAAGAACCTGCCTGCCAGTGCAGGAGATGTAAGAGACACGGGTTCAATCTCTGGGTCAGGAAGATCCCCTGGAGGAGGGCACGACAATCCACTGCAGTATTTTTGCCCAGAGAATCCCATGGACAGAAGAGCCTGGTGGGCTACTGTCCATAGGGTCACACAGATCAGACATGACTGAAGCGATTTAGCATGCACACACGGAAAATGGAAAAGTAGCTCCTCCTTAGAGAAAGGCTGAGGCCTCTGACATTAAACTTTGTAAATTTCTGATTCACCCTGACTACAGATCACTGCACTTCAGAACCTCATGTCAGTTTATAAAAGTCATGTGTTCAGTCTTTGGACGTGACCCTGTCATGGTCCTAACCGATGTTCTGAGAACAGGAAAGTCAAATTCATCATTTATCTCAAGTGGCCTGTCTCTTTATATTGACCTTAGTCTTAATATTCTTAGGAAGATTCTTATTACATCTGGAGAGGGGGCGGGGGGGAAAACAGTCTGATACTTGGAGATTCTTCACCCTAAGGAAAAGAAGTAAAGATTGCTAGGTTTGACAGGCGCTAGGGACCAGGGGGCTAATGGACATGAACTTGAGCAAATTCCAGGAGATAGTGGAGGACACGGAAGTCTGGCATGCTGCAGTCCATGGGGTCATAAAGAGTCAAGCACAACTTAGTGACTCAATAACAATATCAAGGACCAAGTATGTGTTTGTGTGGTAACTGGGCAGGAATATGTTAGTACAGCCATTATCGGTTTTAATCTTTAAGGGTCCAAAGACAGTTCATAACCTATAACATGGCATATGGCCAATTTTGAGACACTACTCATGTCTCTGATTCAACTGAGGTAGCGTCTTTCATTATGAAGCCAGAGCTCTTAGAGAAAGGAGAATATAGATTGTGGACTGGTGATACTAAGAATCTAAAAAGAGACTAGAAATAGGAGTTTTTTGATTTTTTTTTTTTTTTTTTGGCCACACTGTGCAGTATGTGGGATTTTAGTTCCCTGACCAGGGATGGAACCCACGACCCCTGCAGTGGAAGCTGAGTCTTAACCACAGGACCGCCAGGGAAGTCCAGTAATAGAAATGTTTAAGCAGGCCATTATTCTTTTCAACAGATGTCTTGTTCTCACCTTTAGAAAGTGGTCACACAGAATCTGGTTATCATCCTCTGTCATCTTAGAAGAATCACCTTTATTAGGGAAAACAGTCAGTCTCTTGAAGACTAGAATCTTCCATGCAACTGTACCTTTCCCCAATTATTTGACTTCAACTGGCTAGTATTATTCCTGCTCAGAACTAGAGATTTCCGGTTCCATGCTGGGCTCTGGTTTGCTCTATTTAAGCTTCTCACTCTCCTGCCACATCCTGCTTTCCCAGCCTCTGTCCCACCATAGATACACAGTAAGTTGTGCCAACTGGCACAGAATTGTGAAAGGAAGTAGTTACAGGTTCATTCCACCTTCCTGTGACTTATCTAGCATGAGATTTGGGCCTGGGAGAATCCAAAAGCCTGTGACTGGACCAGGAGCCAGAACAGGGAACTTTTCCATGAGAGAAATGCGCTTAGAAGAGGAAGAATAGCTGGAGTGTCCCCCTGCCTGGATTTGCACACTATATTTTCAATAAGGAGGGAAGATGGCAAAATTGATCAGGCAGGTTGGGCAGCTGTGAGACTTGAGAAGAAATTGGACCATTCCAGATCCAGAGTGGGAAAACTGACAAAGCTTCCAACTCTCTAGGGCATGGATAGGGAACAGGAAACAGAAGAATAATATTGATCAAGGGAAACAAAGGACTATTTATAAACCTTCACACAGAATGTTCCTAGGCAGTATGTGTGTATTTGGGTAAGCATGGCTGAAACAGTAGCTATGGAGAATATCTGATCTTATTCTTTACCGAGAAAATAAAGTCACTGATGGAATTTTCAAAGGGGAAGCAAGAAACATGCTTTAAAGGGTACTTCCAGGCTGAGGGGAGAGGAGGAGGTCTTCCCCGGTAGCTTAGTGGTAAAGAATCCCCCAGACAATGTAGGAGCCACAGGAGACGCAGGTTCAATCCCTGAATGAGAGAGATCCCCTGGAGGAGGAAATGGAAGCTCACTCCAGTATTCTTGCCTGGAGAATCCCATGGACAGAGAAGCCTGGCAAGCTACAGTCCATGGCATCGCAAAACATTGGATACAACTGAGCGACTGAGCACACACCCATCAGGCTGGGTAATCAGAATTTTACCCACCAAATCTTGGGAGTACCTCCCACCGCCTCACCCGATAAAGATGACAAAAGGAATCGTCTTAAATTGTTTTAACTCTTCCTACAAAGGATGGTCCTTAAGCAAATTTGAACTTTTTTTTTGTTGCTATTGTTAAATTGAGAAGGAACGTATATATCAAACCCCAGAAACAAGTCATAGCTAGAAATGACCATAAAGATTATCTAGGCTAACTGTCTCATTTTGGTAATTAAAGAACAGACCAAGAGAGGGGGTGACTTGCTGAAGGTCACACAGCTAGTGAATGACAGTGTTGAGCCTAAAATTCACACAGCCCTGATCCAAGCTCTTTGATTTCCACTTCAAAAATGGCAGCAGGTAAAACCTCTAGGAGATAGCCACAGTCTAAAAATGGAATACCAAACAGAATACAATAAATGTAGCCCCTGGTGATCAACAATTGAAGTTGTGTGCATTCTCTCCTCAAAGAGAAGGCACATCTCACCAATAGCTATAGTAACATCAAGATTTGATACAAGATGGTGATCCAGAAATACGTGACAAGGGCTAAATCAACTTTTTCTGGAGACACGATTTCTTCAGTAACCTCACTGAGGTGGCTTAGAGATAGGAAAGATCTGTCTCAATCACTAGAGGTTAATGCCATGTTCCAGCCCTTAATGAAGAGGTGTAGAGTTAACCTTTTGCTTGCTCAGGCAAATGGTGTAGACATAAAGGCAGTCTCGTAGGTTTCCCACACTTGCAGGAGCTGCTGCTGGAGCCATGGACATTTTCTATTCGAAGGCACTCTCTTAGCCTACCCTTGTTTAGTTAACAAGCTCCATGGGAGAGGCTAAGGGTAGATTTGGGGGGAGTTGCTAAGAGCAGTCAGGCTGGCCAGGATCATCCTCAAGAAGCATCAAGAACAGGTGGCCTATTGGGGTTAGCAGAGAAAGCAACAGTAAAAGTAGGTGTTTTCAGAGTTGGAGAGCAGGTGTCTGGACAAAACGGGACCAGAGGAACACATAAATGGCCTTAAAGAGGTAAGGCTAGTTGCAGAAGCTTAGTTCCTTTACTGGTGTTGGACTTTTCATCCAGACTAGAGTCTTCAGTGTTGCCCTAAGGGAAGATCCTCTTTTCCAGCCCATTTGGAAGACCATTAAGTGTGAACAGTTCTTTCTAGAAATGGAAAGATTAACTTCTAAGTTATACAGTCCATGTTGCAGGGAGCGGGGGTGAGGGAGGGAGTGGTGGGCAGGAAGGTGAGGGGTCACAAACCTTCTTCTCTAGGATCTAAAACACCCTGTGAAATAGACAAAGAGATCCAGGGAACCACATCCCAGCAGAGCACAAGAGATGCCTGGGGATCTATGTGGGTGTGTAGATGTCTACTTTGTTCATACAAAGTAGTCTATTCTCACTTTTTCCAAAACCACTTCTCTCCCCATTTCCCCATCCAAGCGAGATCTGCTTTGACTCATGTGCTTTATAATTCCGAAGGGTTGGAAAATGTGTCTCTGTGCCAGGGAGTCCCAATTTTAACAACAGCTGGATATAATCCTCCTTCACGGAAGAGGTCGAGCCAGGACTGTATCCAAGACCCAGACACTTTACTCCCTGCGTCCCCAGCTTCGTTCTGCTCCCTCACAGAAGGGTGATGGCTTTGCTTCAGTGCCCACATTCCACTCTATTTACTGTACATCCTTGAAAGGACCTCTGGAGGTGGGAGGAGGGTTAAGTTATTCTGGAAAGATGTTTGATCCTGTGTTCTATGAGGTGAGTTAAAAATAAACAGGTTTCTTTTCATGGAAGATCGTGGCCCAGCAGTCTTAGGGCTCCTCTGAGAAAAGGGTCTCTCTACGTAAATACTGCAGACCACCATCATCAGGGGGCTTCCCAGGCGGTGCTAGTGGTAAAGAACCCGCATGCAAATGCAGGAGACACAAGAGATATGGGTTCGATATCTGGGTTGGGAAGATCCCCTGGAGGAAGAAACAGCAACCCACTCCAGTATTCTTGACTGGGAAATCCCAAGGACAGAGGAACCTGGTGGACTACAGTCCATAGGGTGGCAAAGAGCTGGACACAACTACAGCAACTTAGCACGGGCCATCATCAGGAGAGTCCTTTTAGTGAGCACAGAACTGATGGGTTTGACAACTGCCTCCTCAAAATGGAGCAGATGCATCCCAATTCAAACTGGAAAATACCAAAACTGTCTTCCCAACAAATAGGACCAGTAATTTATATGTGTTAAATATTAGACAGTTTACTGACAAAAGGTCAATGACAAGGTTCAAGTGTGTTCTTGATGTCATAAAAGACTCCTTTTTTGGTAATTTCCATGCTGTCTAACTCACAGGTACTGATTTTTCAAAAACCTGCATCAAAGGGAATATTACCTAAGAATATTTGCTGTGTAACATTTACACAATTGTTTTCACATCTTCTGCACTGCCATCTTATTCATGGAAAAATGTCCTATGACTAAAATGATGAAACCATATTCTTCATGGAAAAAAAAAAATATATATATATATGTTAGTTTAATCCTTTCTGAGCCACAATGATTAGCCACAGTATTTCAGATGCTTCAAGAATTCAGATCAAAGATGAAGGAAATTTATAACAAACACGAATTTTTTTGTGTGAAACTTACCAGAAGACATACAGATAATTTTTTCTTTAGGGAACCATGACTTTGGAAATAACTCTATTTTGAAAGCTTCATTTCCTCAATGGCCACAAAATAAATCAACAGATAGACAGTGAGCAGGCAATATGGCCCTAGGACTTGGGCACATGAGGAGCACAGAGAATAAGGACACATATCCTGCCTTCAGCAAAGCTTACAGTCTAGTCAGGAAAACAAAACCATCAGCAAACAAGTGATGGTCACCAAATATCTAAAAAAACATCCCCCCACCACTCAGCAAAAGTTTGAGTGGTGTGAGAAACTTCTTGAAATGATAGAAGCAAGAAGCATTAAGGGCCTCCAGCCTTTCTATGTAAATATCCTCATTGCCTGGCATTTGGTCCTCTCACTGCACTATCCCTTTGCAGGAAGACTGAAAATGACTGCGACAATAACCTTCAGAGAGGCTAGCCAAGGGATGACAGGGAACTCAGACTGAGTAGAAAAATGCATTAGATAACTGAAGACAGGGATCCCCTTTAAAAATTGAAATTTAGGGATTTCCTTGGCAATCCAGTGGTTAGGGCCCCATGTTTCCACTGAGGAACATGGGTTCCATTCCTGATTGGGGAACTAAAATCCCACAAGCCACTCAATGTGACCAAAAAAAAAAAAAGAAATTTAGTCAGAATATGCACACATACCATCAAGAAAAAGAAAAATTGCAGAGTCACCAAAATAACCGTAAATGCTTTCACGGTGTGCAGTGACTATTGACATATAAGTGTGAGTGCTGGGTTACATCATCCATTTGATCAAGTCTTTGCTTCTACGTCTAGCCCACTGGAGGGCTTCTCTGGTAGTTCAGTGGTAAAGAATCCGCCTGCCAATACAAGAGATGCAGGTTTGATCCCAGGGTCACGAAGATCCTCTGGAGGAGGAAATGGCAACCCACTCCAGTATTCTTGCCTAGAAAATTCCATGGACAGAGAAGCCTGGCGGGCTACAGTCTGTGGGGTCACAAAGAGTCGGACATGACCGAGCAACTAATCACACACTAGCCCATTGGATGACCCGGGACAGTCACTTCAGCTATCCTACCTTAATTTCTTCTCTGTAAAAAGAGATGATGAAATAATCGTTAAATTACCTTCACAATCCCCATCTAGCTCCATGATTCTGTTTCTAAAGATTTTATAACTCGCCATGAGCCCACTATTCAAAGTACAATCTCAATCTCCTAAGCACTAAACATGAATACAGAACCATCTTTACTCTGGGTGGTAACTCAAGGCAGCGCATACACTCACACTAAGAAGATGCTGCATGAAAGTTAGAGGCAAAAGCCACCTTCAACTGATGCTACCCATGGGTGTTTGGTCTGGCCATTTGGGCTGGGTGTTGGCTGCAGCCCAGATGAAAGCCAGGGTCTTGCCTTGCTCTCACCGAATGACCCCTCTTTCCCAATGCAGATACTATAACAGACTTGTCCGAAGCCTACTGGACTGTGACGAAGACACAGTCAGCACCATTAGAGACAGCCTGATGGAGAAAATCGGCCCCAACATGGCCAGCCTCTTTCACATCCTGCAGACGGATCACTGTGCCCATACACAGCAGCGAGCTGACTTCAACAGGAGGCGTGCCAATGAGCCACAGAAGCTGAAAGTCCTCCTCAGGAACCTCCGAGGTGAGGTGGCCTCTCCCTCCCACATCAAACGCACCTCCCAGGAGAGTGCCTAGCCGGGGAGAGGCAGTCACAGCCTCAGCAAACTACGATCGTTTTAAGGGTGTTTACGCACCAACTTTGAGTGTACTGTGCCTGGTTTGATTTTTTTTTTTTAAGTAGTTCCTATTTTCTATCCCTCTTCCCTTAAAGAAAAATTGCATGAAACTAGGCTTCTGTAATCAATTTCTCAACATTTTGCAATGGCGGCATTCCCACCAATAGAACATATGTGATCTCTATGCCTCTCCTCGGGAGAAAGTGGCCTCTTTTATCACTTCCCTCCACTCGGTCTTTTCCCAGCTCCCCTCCAACAACTCTCAAACACAAAACATTCACATAACTCCCCAGACATTGTCATTTGAAGATGCGGAGCCCTTTAGAATGGTTGCCCCAGTAGAGTTAGCTGATAAGAAGCAACTTAATTTAAATGCATGTCTTAAACCAATGCTCATAAAGATGCTCAGTGGAATTCGTGTTATGAATCTGTGCTGGCCATGGACGAATATGAATGTCATATTTGAGTTCTTGATCTCTCATGAGCTAGTGTCTTATGGTCTTGATCCTCAATGTCTAATTTCCTTCCCAACACATTTACCAAATTGCTCGAGCCTGGCTCTCCAACCAGACTTGGAGCCTGCATCTTCTTGCATCGAATGAAAAACAAAAAGCTAACATCTCTAAGTACTGTAACTGCTCAGAGCTTTAAAAGTATCTTTAACAATTGTCTTAAAACCAGAGAATCTTAAGGTCTAACTGTGGAATATAAATAGGTGAAAACTAATGTACTGTACATAAATTCCAGAGGACTCTGCTTAAACAAAGCAGTATATAATAACTTTATTGCATATAGATTTAGTTTTGTAACTTAGCTTTATTTTTCTTTTCCTGGGAATGGAATAACTATCTCACTTCCAGATATCCACATAAATGCTCCTTGTGGCCTTTTTTATAACTAAGGGGGTAGAAGTAGTTTTACTCAACATCAAAACTTAAGATGGGCCTGTATGAGATAGAAAAAAAAAACAACAGGTTTATCTGAAGGACCCCAGGCAAGATGTTAATCTCCCAGCCCACCTCAACCCAGAGGCTACTCTTGACTTAGACCTATCCTGAAACAGCTCTGTCACATCCAACTGAGAATTACAGGAGCCAGAAAGAGCGACCCTTTGAGCTTGGGCCACTTAAGAGTGTGATCCGGCCTGCTATGCCTTGGGAAGTGGCAGTTCTTGACTTGTCACCGTTCATCAGTGCCTGGTTCTCTGGCAACATGATGATGGGGTAGGAGGCTTTCCATGAACTCAATCAGGAATGAGTCAATCAGCCTTTGGGTCTTTAGTTCGGGACTTGGGGCTGAGGGGGTATAAGTAACCCTGGGTTGTCCAGCCTTAATAAACTCCTCTTATTACATTTTTGTCCTGTAGCACGCTGCCTTGCTGAAGTAGTCCTGGCAGCCGGGCCATCTCTGTATAGGATTGCAAAAAAAAAAAAACAAAAAAAAAAAGAAAAAAAAAAAGAGGGAAAAACAGAGCTGGCGGTTTGATCCTTTCTGCCATGATGTTTACAAGATGGCGACCACCAAAGCCAAATGATTAACCTAGCTATGAACAACAGTAGTTTCTCAGGGTCACTGTCCTTGAACCCAACAGTCCCTTAGGAGCGTCACTGCCCACCAAAGGTCAACGTCGAGAGAGGAAGAGGGAGGAGGGGTAGGACTGTAAGGGCCACTCCAAACTCGCTTAGGTAGAAACCACTGGTGCTTGACTCTCACTCAGATGAACTTCCTATCTGTCCGAATCAGAGTGGTAGGGATCCTGGTGGGAGGAGGGAGGGCACATCTCCAGAAAAACGAAAAGCAATACAACTTTACCACAAAGCCTTTAAAACCAGTAACGTGCTGCTCAAGGACCAAGAGTGGATGCACAGACCTAGCAGCTGCACAAGCGGCTGCTTTTGTCCCCACACAGCCTCTCAGCGTGTTGACATCAGATTGTTAAGAGCATTTTTATACCCAGAACTGCCCCATCCCCAGGTCCCCAAACATATGGACACTGCCTTAGCCTCTTGGAAATCAGGTAGATCATATTCTAAGTTGATTCTCCCTCACCCTCCCTCCACCATCCCTCCCCACCCCAAACCTGCCCCCAGGCAAGGCTGGCTTCTCCAAACCAGAAAAGCTATTCAAGTTTTGTGTGTTATGTCCATTTCGCACTAAGCCAGGATCCCAATGCAACAAATAGTTTATGAGTATTCCTAGCGAAATTCTCTCTTAACTTCAGTCCAGTGGATTCTCTTTGATTTGCTGTGACCTCTTCAAACCGTGGTACCCCCTCCTTTTCTCCCCACAATAATATTTATATATGTATCTATAATACATATATCTACACATACGGAAAGAAGCAGTTCTCACAATATTGCTAGTTTTTTGCATCTCTTTTCCCTCCATCCTACTCCCTCCAATTCCCCCTTCAACTTCCAAAGCTTTGTCTTGTGTTTGCTGCACAGAGTGATTTGGGGGGCTGACCTAGACCAGTTTGCATGATTCTTCTCTTGTGATTTGGTTGCACTTTAGACATTTTTGTGCCATTATATTTGCATTATGTATTTATAATTTAAATGATATTTAGGTTTTTGGCTGAGTACTGGAATAAACAGTGAGCATATCTGGTATATGTCATTATTTATTGTTAAATTACATTTTTAAGCTCCATGTGCATATAAAGGTTATAAAACATATCATGGTAATGACAGATGCAAGTTATTTTATTTGCTTATTTTTATAATTAAAGATACCATAGCATAATATGAAGCCTTTGGTGAATTCCTTCTAAGATAAAAAATAATAATAATAAAGTGTTACGTTTTATTGTTTTTTTTCCCCTATGTCTTTCATTGTTATTCTTTAAAAATTTCTTGAATGAGACTTTCTGAACATGAGGTGAATGGCTGATTAGTTTCTTTACAGTTGCTGATGAAGTGCCAATATGTGGATGAACATAGTTTAAAGTCAACATTTTCCAAATCCCCTTAAAAACATTTAGTGGCTCCCATTACCTGCACAGTAAAATTGCAACCCAAACTCCTCACCACCCTAGAGGAAGCTTTATAGTCTGGTGCTGCTTCGCTCTCCAGCCTCAAGACATACCTTCTGTTCAATGGAGTCTATTCTCCCTCCATGACCCAGTTTGGGAACGGGCTGTGCTCTCTCTCCTTTCCATGCCTTTATTTATGCTGTTCTCACTTTCTAGATGTTTCCCTCCATCCTTTGCCTAGACAGGCAGCACCTTTGCTTCTCCAGTGTGTTCCCAGCACTGGAAAAGCATCCAGTTCATAGGATACCCTCAACACTTTCAATGAATGATTTAGAACAAATCAGAAGAGGGGAAAAGACACTTGAATCAGTGGGGCAAGGGAGGCAGATAGCTCGAGGGTGATAAGAATCCAGCTCCAAGACCAGACTTCTGAAATCTGAATTCTGGCTCTGCCATTTGTTAACTGCGTGGCATCAGATAGGGCTTCCTTGGTAGCTCAGTGGTAAAGAATCTGCCTGCTAACACTAGAGACACGAGTTCAATCCCTGGGTCAGGAAGATTCCTTGGAGATGAAAATGGCAACCCACTCCAGTACTCTTGCCTGGGAAATCCTGTGGACCGAGGATCCCGGTGGGCTATCCATGGGGTCGAGAAAGAGTCAGACATGACTTAGTGGCTGAGTACAACGTCAGGTAAACTATTTAACCTCAAAACATATCAGTTTCTTCCTCCATAATATGAGGATAGTGATAATTTTCCAAAGAGCTGTTACAAGATAAGTAAAGTGTTTCCATGTTCAATGCACTGTGATGTCATGCTGCTAAGTCGCTTCAGTCATGTTCTACTCTGTGCGACCCCATAGACGGCAGCCCACCAGGCTCCCCCGTCCCTGGGATTCTCCAGGCAAGAACACTGGAGTGGGTTGCGATTTTCTTCTCCAATGCATGAAAGTGAAAAGTGAAAGTGAAGTTGCTCAGTCGTGTCCGACCCTCAGCGACCCCATGGACTGCAGCCTTCCAAGCTCTTCTGTCCATGGGATTTGCCAGGCAAGAGTACTGGAGTGGGGTGCCATTGCCTTCTCCGCTGTGATGTCATAAGGGTCAGCTATTACCATTACAAGTAGAGGAGATGTGAACAAAAGGAGGAGGCTGCTGCTGCTGCTGCTAAGTCGTATCCGACTCTGTGCGACCCCATAGACGGCAGCCCACCAGGCTCCCCCGTCCCTGGGATTCTCCAGGCAAGAACACTGGAGTGGGTTGCCATTTCCTTCTCCAATGCAGGAAAGTGAAAAGTGAAAGTGAACTCGCTCCGTCGTGTCCGACTCTTAGCGACCCCATGGACTGCAGCCTACCAAGCTCCTCCGTCCATGGGATTTTCCAGGCAAGAGTACTGGAGTGGGGTGCCATTGCCTTCTCCGAAAGGAGGAGGCACCCCATCTCAAAAAAAACAGAGAAATGATTCCCAGCAGAATGACATTTACCTGAGTCTTGAAGGGCAGTTACAACCTGTCATAGAATTCAGTCACAGAAACTCGGGACTTGTGCAGTATAGTTGTTTCAAGGAGTGGTCTTATATAGTTAACTTTTTTAATTAGTGGATTTTCTCCATATCTTAAATTCAAATGGGATGTTTCTCAATATCATTCATTTCCACCTCCAAACTGCATTTTCCCAAGATTGGATATACAAAAGACAGCTAACATATACCACAAGAATTGTCTCTCCAAAGCCAAAATATGTTTTGCATTTGCTTTTCTCTGGCCTGACGAAAGAAAAACAGTACGTATATTTCATTATGACCCTTTACATACTGTCCTGTGGTGTAGTGATTTAAGAACTTGGACCTGGGATTTCCAGGAACTGAGTTCAAATTCTCGTTTGTGGCCAAATATCTAACATCTTAACACCTTCTTTTATTTGACCTATGACAATATCCCTGTGAGAACCCTTCTACACTGTTAGTGGGAATGTAAATCGGTGCAGCTATTGTGAAAAGCAGTCTGGAGGATATTTTCCTGGAGTTTTTCCTCAAAAAACTAAAAATAGAGTTGCTATATGATCCAGCAACCCCACTCCTAGGCATATATCCAGACAAAGCTATAATTCAAAAAGATACGTGCACCCCTATGTTCATAGCAGCACTTTTTACAATAGCCAAGACATGGAAACAATCTAAATGTCCATTGACAGATGAATGGATAAAGAAGATGTGGTGCACATATACAATGGAATGCAACTAGGCCATAAAAAGGAATGAAATGATACCATTTGCAGCAACATGGATGGACCTAGAGATTATCATACTAAGTGAAGTAAGTCAGAGAAAGGCAAATATCATATAGTACCACTTCTCAGTTCAGTTCAGTCACTGAGTAGTGTCCAACTCTATGCAGCCACATGGACTGCAGCACGCCAGGCTTCCTGTCCATCACCAACTCCCAGAGCTTTCTTAAACTCATGTCCATCAAGTCAGTGATGCCATCCAATCATCTTATCCTCTGTTGCCCCCTTCTCCTCCTGCCTCCAATCTTTCCCAGCATCAGGGTCTTTTCCAATGAGTCAGTTCTTCACTTCAGGTGGCCAAAGTATTACCACTTGTATGTGGAATCTAAAATATAACATAAATGAACTTATCTACAAAACAAACATAAAGACATAGAGAATAAACATGAGTTGCCAGGGGGAATGGGGGCTCAGGGAGGGATGGACTGGGAGTTTTGGATCAAACAGTGCAAACTATCATATACAGAATGGATAAATAACAAGGTTCTACTATATAGCACGGGGAACTACATTCAATATCCTATGATAAACCACAGTGAAAAAGAACTTGAAAAAGAATATATACATAGGTACAACTGAATCACTTTGCTGTGCAGACAAAATTAACACAACATTGTAAGTCAACTGCCGCTGCTGCTGCTGCTGCTAAGTCACTTCAGTCGTGTCTGACTCTGTGCGACCCCAGAGATGGCAGCCACCAGGCTCCCTCGTCCCTGGGATTCTCCAGGCAAGAACATTGGAGTGGGTTGCCATTTCCTTCTCCAATGCACGAAAGCGAAACGTGAAAGTGAAGTCGCTCAGTCGTGTCCGACTCTAGGCGACCCCATGGACTGCAGCCTACCAGGCTCCTCTGCCCATGGAATTTTCCAGGCAAGAGTACTGGAGTCAGTCAACTAGGTATCAATAAACTTTTTTAACTCCCTATGAAATCAAAACAAATAATAGGTCCTACCATTTAGAGTGGTATGACACTCAATGAGTTATACATAAAATACTTAATGTCTAGCACATAATGAGTATCCCCAAAATAGTACCTATTAAGAACTGGACAAATGTAACTATTACCATTTACATGAATATTATTAATATCATTTATGTTCTCCCACCTCAAACATGAGTCTTGGGGTACCATTTTGGATGAAGTTTCTTGCTCTTTTTCCCTTTGTAGATCACTAAACATTATTGTTTAATCAAGATTTTATGAATCTGAATGCTAAAATATTGCAACTTAGCCAAAATGGCAAATTGTAATATATGAATACCTGCATTCCATCACCAAGCTTAAGAAATTAAAATAGCACAGATATAATAGTTTTTTTGCATGACTCCCTGAACCCACTCATACATTAACAGCCTGTGACAAAAATGTTTCAAAAACCCAAATCTTAAAAAATTGAATTTCTCTGATTATTGAAATATACTTTTTAAAAGTTGAAATATACTTCATTTACAATATGTTACCAATCTCTGCTATACAGAAAAGTGACTCAGTTATATACATATATACATTCTTTGTTATATTCGTTTCAATTGTGGTTTATCACAGGATAGCAAAGATAGTTCCCATGCTATACAGTAGGACCTTGATGTTTATCCATTCTAAATGGTAATAGTTTGCATCTACCAACCCCAAACTCCCAGTTCACCCCTCTCCTTCCCCAGCTTTCCCTTGGCAACCACAAGTCTGATGTCTATGTCTGTGAGTCTATTTTGTAGATTGGTTCATTTGTGTTACATTTTAGATTTCCTTATTACCTATAAGTGATATCATATGGCATTTTTCTTTCTCTTTCTGACTTACTTCATTTAGTATGATAATCTCTACTTGCACCCATGTTGCTGAAAATGGCATTATTTTGTTCTTTGAAATATATTCTTAAAATTTCTATCAGTCTTTTAAAAATGGAGATAAAAAATCATGGAATGGTTTGTGAATCTGTGGTATAAGGGAAGGAAAAAGTTCGGGTCATCTCTCCCAGGGGTCATACATGAATTCTATAAGAGCTATCTATCAACATAGCATCCAATTTACTGTACACACATATTACCTTGGAATCTTGTTAAAATGACTCAGTACCTCTGGGTGAGGCCCAAGAACCTGCATCTCTAGTGTGCTCCCAGGTGATGCTGACAGGGAAGCTGATACTCCACAGAGCATAATTCGAGTGGCAAGATCCCAGCTGCTCTGACCTAACTGAACCAGTTCCTCAATCCTAGAGACCTCCACAGAAACAGCCACTACAAGGACCTTGCTAAAGAGCAAGGACAATCATTTCACTTCCTTGCTCTAGTAGCTCCCCACTGCTTAAAGGACAAAAATCAAGCATCTTGACTTCAAATTTAAGTTCCTCGTAATCTGGGCCCTTCTTGCCAGTATGCATCTTAGATTTTGTTCATGCTAAGTTTCTCATTCTTGCCCCAAAGACACCACGACCTTTTCTGCCTCATTACTTTCACAGAGTACCTTCACACCTATTATTCCTGCTAATGAATATTCTTCTCTCCAACTCTTTTTCATTCTCCAAAGCCCTTATCACCTGGGAAACATTCCCAGCATACCCAAACTTGAAACAAATCACACTCAAGCCTGCTTACAAGGAGAGAAGATTTCGTCATCTTTGTATTCCCGGTGCTTAACACAAAGCTGGCATGCATGAAGCATTTGTGAGTGGAGAAAGGAAGGAAGGAAGGAAGTCTTTTGACCACCATCAACTAATCCATGACTCTTTCTCCACTAGGATGTGGGGGACCTTAGCAGCAATAGCAGAGTACGCTGGGAGTGGAGAGTGTGTTGCCATGGTGAAAAACTAATTCCAGGTGCCAGTTGAGTATTCTTAAGTCTGCCAGCTTGAAACAACAGCACATAGCTGTATTTCTTTACAGCACTGATCTTGATATAAGTATACATTTGCTGTTACTTTCTCCTAGCAACAAAAGATTCATCAGCAAGCATGTTTAGATATTCACTAAGTCTATGGAAGTCATCATACTGGAGAGCTGTAACACAGAAGGAATAAGACCATCTGCTAGTGAAGCTACATTATGTTTTCTTGTATCCTTATTTTGTCATGTACTTATTTTAAAAATACCCTTTGCTGGCTTTAGAAAAGGCAGAGGAACCAGAGATCAAATTGCCAACATCTATTGGATGTTGAAAGAGCATCTCTTGAAAAAGCAAGAGAGTTCCAGAAAAACATCTACTTCTACTTTACTGACTATGCCAAAGCGTTTGACTGTGTGGATCACAACAAACTGTGGAAAATTCTGAAAGAGATGGGAATACCAGAGAAATCTGTATGCAGGTCAAGAAGCAACAGTTAGAACTGGACATGGAACAACAGACTGGTTCCAAATCGGGAAAGGAGTAGTTCAAGGCTGTAAGTATATTGTCACCCTACTTATTTAACTTCTATGCAGAGTACATCATGTGAAATGCCAGGGTGGATGAAGCACAAGCTGGAATCAAGATTGCCAGGAGGAATATCACTAACATCAGATATGCAGATGACACCACCCTTATGGCAGAAAGCAAAGAAGAACTAAAGAGCCTCTTGATGAAAGTGAAAGAGGAGAGTGAAACAGTTGGCTTAAAACTCAACATTCAGAAAACTAAGATTATGGCATTTGGTCCCATCACTTCATAGCAAATAGATGGGGAAACAGCGACAGACTTTATTTTGGGGGGCTCCAAAATCACTGCAGGGAGGCCTGGCGTGCTGCGATTCATGGGGTCGAAAAGAGTTGGACATGACTGAGCGACTGATCTGATCTGATCTGAAAATCACTGCAGATGGTGACTGCAGCCATGAAATTAAAAGACACTTGCTCCTTGGAAGAAAAGCTATGACCAACCTAGACAGCACATTAAAAAGCAGAGACATTACTTCGCCAGCAAAGATCTGAGCTATGGTTTTTCCAGTGGTCATGTATGGATGTGAGAGTTGGACTATAAAGAAAGCTGAGCACTGAAGAATTGATACTTTTGGACTGTGGTGTTGGAGAAGACTCTTGAGAGTCCCTTGGACTGCAAGGAGATCCAACCAGTCAATCCTAAAGGAAATCAGTCCTAAATAGTCATTGGAAGGACTGATGCTAAAGCTGAAACTCCAGTACTTTGGCCACCTGATGCGAAGAACTGACTCCTTGGAAAAGACCCTGATGCTGGGAAAGATTGAAGGCAGGAGAAGAAGGGGACGACAGAGGATGAGATGGTTAGATGGCATCACTGATTCAATGGACATGAGTTTGAGTAAACTCTGGGAGTTGGTGATGGACAAGGAAGTCCGGCATGCTTCCACGGGGCCGTAAAGAATCAGACACGACTGAGCGACTGAACTGAACTGAACTTGGTTCACTAATTCTTCTCTATCCTCAAGCTCTGCCATAAACTGTATCCCCCCTGGTCCTTTGATTTTTTTACCCCAAGGAAGAACTTGAGGACTAGAGTGCAATGTTGACTAAGCCCACCCCACCACTCTACTATAAAATCTGCGGAGCAATGCACACCACTCCATTTTGCAAATAGTTAATTGAAGCCAAATTCTTGAATAAGTACCATCTGAGGACCTATATGCTATTTGATACTGTACCTGGAGGCAGCATGCAGCAGGCTAAGCTGAGTCCTCACTAATTCAGATCCTTCCTTGCCAATTAAATGCATCTCTGCTCCCCCTTCTGCACTTGGGGATTTGTGGCTTCCAGTTGAGGACAGAATGCTATTCTCAACTCTAGCACAATTAAGTCACACTGCAGGTGTACTCTGCTGTAGGAAAACCAGATACAGTATAATTCCCACAAGAGACTGTCAGTGTTTCCAACATTTGGTCAAAATCTTGGAACCAATTCCAGTGACAGCCTGTTCACCTGTCTTGGGACTTCTTGGAAGCACAGTCATTCAAGGCCAGGACTCACTCTTTCCACAGTGACCTGAGCTCCTATCCTCCCAGTCTCCATCTATCAGGAGACGGCTACGACTAATTATGTGGAAATCTTGCAGCTTGCTAATCACTTCGTGCCTCATATCCTGGTCATTCAAAGACTGTACTCAAGATCTAAGCCTCTCTGACATCTAGCATCCTTCTATCTTCATAGCATCATATTATTTTATGTCTTTCTTTCCTCAGTCCACTTCCGTGGCTCGCCTCCTTCCAAACTCTGCCTGTTCCAGGGTAAACAAAGTCTACGCATATTCACCCTCTCTTTTATCCCCTCCAATTTCTTGGGGGTTCCCCGGTGACTCAGACAGTAAAGAATCTGCCTGCAATATGAAAGACTTGGGTTTGATCCCTGGGTTGGAAAGATCCCCTGGAGAAGGGAATGGCTACCCATAACAGTATTCTTGCCTGGAGAATGCCATGGACAGGGGAACCTGGTGGGCTAAGGTCCGTGGGGTCGCAAAGAGTCAGACATGACTGAGCGGCTAACACTTTCACACTTTCCTGTTTCTCGTCGTACTGAAAGCTGGTTCCTCAAAGAACACTGTTCCCTGCATTCTTCCCAAATGGTTGCTTATTCTTCCAAATCCCCAAAGTGAGAGAGTGAGGTCCATATCCCTTTATTCCAATACTGCTTCAAGAAATAACTCTGTCACTGTCCTCTAAAACTTCTGACCAACAGATGATTGGGCGGCCATGGCCTAAACGTTTATGTCACCCACTCACCCTTGCAAAAAAAAAAAAAAAAATTCATGTACTGAAATGCTAACCCCTAAGGTAACGGTATTAGGAGGTGCTTTGAGAGACACTTAGGTCATGAGGGTGGAGCCTTCATGAATGGAATTAGTGTAGTACCCTTAAAGAGACCTCAAAGAGCTTCTTTCCCCCTCCAAAAAGTGAGAACATACTGAGAAGATGCTTATCTATGATCTGATATCAGATCTTCCAATGCCTTGATCTTGGATTTCCAGCTTCCAAAACTGTGAGATGTAAATTTCTGTTGTTTGTGTTCATTGTTCAATTGCTAAGCTGTGTCCGACTCTGTGACCCTATGGACTGCAGCTCACCAGGCCTCCCTGTCCTTCACCATCCCCTGGAGTTTGCTCAAACTCATGTCCATTGAGTCACTGATGCCATCCAACCATCGTCTGTCATTCCCTTCTCCTCTTGCCTTCAATCTTTCCCACCATCAGGGTATTTTTCAAAGAGCTGGCTCTTTGCATCAGGTGGCCAAAGTTAATTGGAGTTTCAGCTTCAGCATCAGTCCCTCCAGTGAATATTCAGGGTTAATTTCCTCTAAGACTGGCATGTTTGGTCTCCTCGCTGTCCAAGGGACTCTCAAGAGCCTTCTCTTGTTTTCTTCTCTGTTGTTTCTAAGTGTATGGTATTCTGTTACAACAGCCCCACCTGACTCTATCACTTTCCTCCTCTCTTTATCATGGTTATCCAGCCCAAAATTACCTTGGCATAATACTGACAAGAATTGCCTGCTTCATTTTTCGATAATATTGGTAACAAAGTCATGATTTTCCTTTCCATCCTCAAGTCACTTCGTCAGTCTGGAAAAATTCAATATTCATGGGAATTCTTCATCCAGAGCTCACACTCTTCAACATCCTTCCTCAACTCCATCCCATACCCACACTCTGGAACCCAACAGTACACACCACTATGACTGTATGGTTTACTCTGATTGGTCATTGTCCATGTAAGAACACTAACCTAACCTAAATGTCCATCAGCATATGAATGGCAAAGAAGATGTGGTACATATGCACAATGGAATATTACTCAGCCATAAGAAGGAACAAAATTAGTTCATTTGTAGTGATGTGGATGAACCTAGAGTCTGTCATACAGAGTAAAGTAAGTCAGAAAGAGAAAAACAAATATATATTAATGTGTGTGTGTGTGTGTGTATATATATATATATATATAGTGAATCTAGAAAAATGGTACAGATGAACCTACTTAGGGGCAGGAATACAAATGCATACAAAGAAAACAGATTTGTGGACACAGTACAGGAAGGAGAGTGTGGAACAAATTGAGAGAATACCATTGACATATATATACTACCATGTGTAAAATAGATAGCTAGTGGGAAGCTGCTGTATATGACAGGGAGCTCAGCTCTGTGCTGCAATGACCTAGAGGAGAGGGATCTAGGGTGGGGTGGGAGGGAGGCTCAAGAGTTTGTACACATATATGTATGTGTACACATATAGCTAATTCACTTTGTGGTATGGCAGAAATTAACACAATATTGTAAAGCATTTATTCTCCAATTAAAAATATGTTGAATACTACCCTGTTTTGAATATGGCACAATTTTGAAAACTTAACTCCAAAATCTCCCCTTCTGACTGCAACAGTACCCTTACAGCTCTCCACTCATTTATTTGTACTATACCAGTTCTTTAACTTTACCCCAAACTCCAGGACCTTGATCCATCTACATTCTCCTGTTCTTTCAACCCTCCTCCTATCAAGGTCCTCTTTCTGCCCAGCCTTAAACCCATGGTTAATTTCACTTCAACCATGCAATTGCATTGCCCTCAAATAGCTTGCCTCATCAATCTTCTGTCACACTCAACTGGAAAAAATCCTAACCTTGAAATCTGCCTTCTCAGCAAAAGAGAAAAAAATTATAAAGCCGTACACTGATACGATGTCACTTAAAATTGTCAGTTTCAAGCTCCACAGGACCCTCAGCACTGCCTGGGCATCTTCTTACCCATTCCTGTTCAGCATCCCTTTCATAACAATGATTAAAACATCCAATCTATTCAAACCTCCCACCCAGCCACAACTCTTCTAACACCTAGCACCTCCTACTGCACAGACAAAAGAGAGACCATCGCGTGGAAACCCCTCGACTTCCCACCACCAGACTCTTCCATCGTTGTTGTTATCATTCACTCACTCAGTCATGTCCGACTCTTCGATCCCATGGATGGCAGCACGCCAGGCTTCCCTGTCCCTCACCATCGCCCAGAGTTTGCTCAAACTCATATCCGTTGAGTCAGTGATGCCATCCAACCATCTTGTCCTCTGTCAGGACGGTGGCTGCCATCCAACCTCTCCCCCTTCTTCTCCTGACCCTTCTATACCTATCTTTATTTACTTTTCCTATCACAAAAGGTGCAGAATCTCTCTTCCTGTCTCAGAAAAAGGACTTCTCTTGAGTTCTAGATCCCAACCATTATCCCTTCATTCCAAATGTCCCTCTCTTTTACAACAGCAGCTTCCCCCTCTCTGCTTCCTCTCAGAGCCATCTCATCTGTCAGCTCTCTCATCCCTTTACAATCAATCTTTTAAAAAGAGATATCTTCATTTATTTTCCTCATTTTCTCATCTCCTATTTACCCTTTTGTAAAATTGGGGTATGCTGCTGCTAAGTCGCTTCTGTTGTGTCCGACTCTGTGTGACCCCAGAGATGGCAGCCCACCAGGCTCCCCGTCCCTGGGATTCTCCAGGCAAGAACACTGGAGTGGGTTGCCATTTCCTTCTCCAAATTGGGGTATAGTTGCTTTATAATGTTGTGTTAGCTTCTGCTGTATGACTAAATGAATCAGCTATATGTATACATGTATCCCCTCCCTCTTGGAACTCCCTTCCATCCCAGGCCAATCCCATTCCTTTAGGTCACCACAGAGCAACGAGCTGAGCTCCCTTCGCTATACAGCAGCTTCCCACTGGCCTTCTATTTTATACACAGTAGTGTATATATATCAGCACCAATTTCCCAATTCATCCCACCCACCTACCCCCTCTCTCCAGCTCTATCCACACATCCAAACCAAAACACAAACAATCCAACCAAAAAATGGCCAGAAGACCTAAATAGACATTACTCCAAAAAAGACATACAGATGGCCAAGACACATGAAAAAAAGTTCAACATCACTAATTATTAGAGAAACACAGATGAAGACTACAATGAAGTATCACCTCACAAGGTCAGAATGGCCATCATCAAAAAATCTACAAACAATAAATGCTGGACAGAGTGTGGAGGAAAGGGAACTATCCCAATTACTCTTAAACTCTTTGGAATCTGGTATCTACTACTCTCATTGAAATGATTCTAAACTAGGTCAAAATACCTCTTACTGCTAAGTCCAAAAGTTTAATGTGATTAATCAACATCATTTGGCACTGATAAACGTTCCATCCTCCTTAAATGTCTTCCATGACACTTTTTCTTTCTCTGAGTGCTCCATCTCTTCTTTTCATTCCTTAAATATTGGAATTCCTCAGCTTTCTGTCCTGACCCCACTTGTCTTCTCTTTTTACATGCTTTTATTTTTTGGAAACTTCCGTCTACTCCCATATTCAGTTCCTGTTTATGTGTTGATAACTCCAAAACTCTATATTTCCCTTGAAAACTTTATTGAGCTTAAAATCCATATATCCAAAGATACTTCTACTTGGATGTATGATAGCCACCAACAAGATAACAGATCCAAAATTGCACTCTCCAAACGCCTTCATCCTCAAAGAGACTTGTGCCGCTTCTGTGTCCCCAAACTCATTGAACGGCATCTCCAGTCACCCAAAATATAGACACCATCTTTGACTCCTCTATCCTCATTCTTCTCAGCAAATATTAACCACTGATTTTTCTCCCCAATTATCTCTCTAATTGGTCCACTTAACCATGTTCACATTGCTACCATCTTAATTTAAGCCTCCTAAATTCTCTCAGAGACCCCAGTAATGCCCTGCCTTTACCCCCAAATCCACTTTTTATTTTAGAGCCAGAAGACTCTCTCCAGAGAGTAAACCTGACTCCATGACTCCATGGCTTGAAAATTGTCAATGGTAACTCTAAAATATCAGAAAAAGTTGCATGCTGTTTCGCACAGAGTAAAATGCTGTATAACCTGGACATGTCTTGCTTTTCAACCTCATCTCTTGCTAACTAATTCAACCCCTCTACTTCTTCTCTCACTGTGAGCTCCAACCAAGTATACTGTATATGAAATTCCATACATTTACCTTGATCTCCTTGACCTTTGTTAATACTATGATCAGTCAGGTCAGTTCAGTTGCTCAGCCATGTCCGACTCTTTGCGACCCCATGGACTGCAGCATGCCAGGCTCCCTGTCCATCACCAACTCCCGGAGCTTGCTCAAACTTATGTCCATCCAGTATGGTATGAACAATATAATAATACTTTGTTAGTATTATTCTCTGTCTCTCTCTCTCTCTCTGTCTCTCTCTCCCTCCTCTCTCTCTCTCTATCTCTCTCTCACACACACACACACACACACACACACACCTGCACACAATGCAGGATAAATGGGTTTGATCCCTGGGTTAGGAAGATCCCTTGAAGGGAGGCATGGCACCCTACTCCAGTATTCTTGCCTGGAGAATCCCATGGACAGAAGAGCCTGGTGGGCTACACTCCATAGGGTCTCAAAGAGTTAGACACAACTGAAGCAACTGAGCAAGCAAGTAGTAAACAATGCAACGATACTTCGTTAGCATTATTCTCTCTCACACACACACACAAACACATACATTTCTGTGTCTGGCTAATTGCTATTCATCCTTTATGACTCAGTGAAACTATCCCTTCCTCCAAAAAGCCTTCTATGACTTTCTACTGCTTCCAAAGCTTCTAGTGCTTATTTCTCTATTGTTGTTGTTGTTGATTTACTCGGTTGTATCCGACTCTTTGTGACCCCATTAACTGTAGCCTGCCAGGCTCCTCTGTCCATGGGATTCTCCAAGCCAGAATACTGGAGTGGGTTGCCATTTTCTTCTCTAGGGGATCTTCCCAGCCGAGGGACTGAACCTGCATCTCCAGCACTGAAGGCGGATTCTTTACTGCTGTGCCACCAGGGAAGCCCTGTTTCTCTACTGAAGAATTTAAATTGCCTATAGACTTGTTTTTCTTCCCTTTCTAGATTATACGTTGTTTGAGAACCAGGTCAGTGTCATTTTTCAAAATTGTGTGATTATGGTCAAGCAGAGTGCTTGGCACATTATAGCTACTCCATAAAGGTTTCTTGACTTTAACTGAATAAGAACGTGGCAGAGTTAAATTAATTAAAAGGTGGTATTTCTTTTTCTAGGAGGTTTTGCTCTGGGGCAACAGCCAGACAAATGTGAGACACAAATTGCTCTTAGCATCTGTAAGCATAAACACTCTGGGAGAAAAAGTGGTAAAGGAAATGAATGCAGATTCCAAAAGAACAAATATAATTGGCCATTTCAGGTGAAACAGGTTCAAGATATGTATGTCTGCACCTATCCAAACTATAAAGATTTTGTAAATAATAATTCCCAATGTTTATCAGTGTTCAAAGAAAGTGAAACTCTCAAACACCACTGATAATAACGCAAGATAGAATGACTTTTTGGTGACTATTCTACCACTGTCCAGGATCTTAAAGTTTTACAAAAGCTTTAAACTAGAAATTCCACATATGGAAATGTACTATAAGAAAATATCCACATACAACATTTTACTATGTAGATATTTATCACAAATCTTTTCTGTTACCAAATAAACAAAGATAACTTATGTATACAATAATAAGCTGATTAAAGAAATTGTGATGAAACAATGTGTCATTAAAAAGGATACAAAGCATATTTATAGACATAGGAAAAGACTCAAAATATATGAGAAAAAAACTTAGAAAAATTCATGTACAATATGATCTTATTTTTATAAAAATATGTACAGATGTGTGTGTACCCATAAATATGCATATATCAGACTAGAAGTTTACATAATAAGATATTAACTGTGATTATTTTTGTTTCTTAGAGTACTGCCATTTTGACTCTGTTTTTTGTAGGTTTTTCTATATTTTCAGTATTTTTTCAATGGGCACAATGGCAAAATATGTGCCTGCCAATGAAGGAGACACAAGAGACACATGTTTGATCCCTGGGTCTGGGAAGATCCCCTGGAGAAGGAAATGGCAACCCACTCTGATATTCTTGCCTGGAAAATTCCATATACAGAGGAGCCTGGCTGATTACAGTCCAGGGGGCTCATAAAGAGTCAGACATGACTGAGTGACTGAGCACACACATCTTTAATGTAGGATAAGAATAACTTTTCAGGAGCCAGAATAAAAAATTAGGCTTATACAATCACTTATTACTGTGAAATTTAAAAGGCCTAATATGTTGAAGTAGAGACATTACTTTGCCAGCAAAGGTTCGTCTAGTCAAGGCTATGGTTTTTCCTGTGGTCATGTATGGATGTGAGAGTTGGACTGTGAAGAAGGCTGAGTGCCGAAGAATTGATGCTTTTGAACTGTGGTGTTGGAGAAGACTCTTAAGAGTCCCTTGGACAGCAAGGAGATCCAACCAGTCCATTCTGAAGGAGATCAGCCCTGGGTGTTCTTTGGAAGGAATGATGCTAAAGCTGAAACTCCAGTACTTTGGCCACCTGATGCGAAGAGTTGACTCATTGGAAAGAGTCTGATGCTGGGAGGGATTGGGGGCAGGAGGAGAAGGGGACAGAGGATGAGATGACTGGATGGCATCACTGACTCGATGGACATGAGTCTGGGTGAACTCCGGGAGTTGGTGATGGACAGGGAGGCCTGGCTTGCTGTGATTCATGGGGTTGCAAAGAGTTGGACACGACTGAGCGACTGAACTGAACTGAATATGTTGATACCACATTCTCACCATAGATATTTCACCATATTTATACAATATCTCACCATAGATATTTATACAGAAGTCCTCTTTTAAATAGAAAACTCCCTTGTCACATGTGATTACTAGCTCCCCATAAATACATCTAATAATTTTAACTTAAGAGATAGGTCTTTCCCAAGAAAACTGCTGAATCATGCAATTCAAAGTCAAGGCAATTCATACATCACACAACATCATCATCCAGCTCCTACTAAGTGCCAGGCTCTGTATTCATCACAGTCCAGGACTTACAACACCTTTCACCTCTACAAAATGATAACAGTTAGTAGATTGTTGTTGTTGTTGTTGTTTTCCTTATGTTTTAAATGAATGAAAAACACTTCCTGCTGGGGTACAAATTTGCTGTCCCTTTCATCCAATGATGAAGCCATCAGGATGGCACATACTTTAAACTGTTTTCCCAAATGGCAAAATGGATTCACACTTGATCTTGGTCCCCTCCTAACCCTCTGGTTCAGTGACCAGAGGTGAACTATTTGCAGCTTGCTTAGGGGAGTTCTATGCTCAGAAAGTGAAAGTGAAAGTCACTCAGTCATGTCCGACTCTTTGGGACCCCATGGACTTCTCCAGGCCAGAATACTGGAGTGGGTAGCCCTTCTCTTCTCCAGGGGATCTTCCCAAACCAGGGATCGAACCCACGTCTCCTGAATTGCAGGCAGATTCTTTACCAGCTGAGCCACAAGGGAAGCCCAAGAACACTGGAAGCCAGAATACTGGAATGGGTAGCCTTTCCCTTCTCCAGGGTATCTTCCCAACCCAGGAATAGAATCAGGGTCTCCTGCATGGAAGGTAGATTCTTTACCAACTGAGCTATCAGCAAACAAAACTTGTCTGTGCTCAGAAATCAGAGCAAAAACACCTGTTGCACTTTCCATCGAACCCATTCTTTAAGTCCTCATTATTCAACAGAAGAACAAGCTATTCTAACCTTCTAGTGAACTAAAACCACTTGTCTCATTAGACTCCAGAGGCCACAAAGCAGACCTGGAAGTGAAGTTTTACAGAAACCCAAAGCCCCTCTGGGTTTCTATCAGAGAAGTAAAGCATGAGGGTCTTCTACCCCTCACATCAGGACACATGGTTTGACAAGCGGGTTATGAAGTCAGGGAAGGACACTAGGAATCTGCATATCTTATAAAATCTGGGCTGTAAGTTTATCACCATCCTATCTTCTCCCCCACACCAACCATCCTTCAGGAACATTCAACCTGTAACAACAAGAAATAAGATGATAAGCCCAGTAGTGAATGAGTGTTAGTCGTTCAGTCATGTCCAACTCTTTGAAACCCCATGGACTATAACCCACCAGGCTCCTCTGTCTATGGGATTTCCCAGGCAAAACTACTGGAATGGGTCACCATTTCCTTCTCCATGGGATCTTCCCAACCCAGGGATCAAGCCTTGGTCTCCCACATTGCAGGCAGATTCTTTACCGTCTGAGCCACTAAGGAAGTAGTATTTGATAAACCCAGGACTCAGTGCAAAGAAATGAAATTAGTGACAGTGTTTGCCCTAAGCCTTCTGCCAACTGCTGTAAGACCCACCTTTCCCCGATCTGCTTCACCTTGCCTTTCCTGCAAGAACCGGGCTCTGCCAGCACACACCCTTGGCCTCAGGCTCAGTGGCCTTCAGTGTGTCTAATCCTCAGTCCAACTTCTCTTGAATCCTCTGAACCTTCTCCACAAGTCCTGTTGGGCTCCAACAGCCACTCCTGATCATCTTTACTATCTATTCCCTTCACTAACTTGCTATGCCCCTCCCTTGTTCTCCTGGAAGATCAACACATTATATAACTTAACTGAACTTCTGAATCTTGTCTGAACAACAGCAGACTCAGTACACTCAGATAGTGGAAATGATCTCCCTGCAAAATAAATTCATGGGGTCATTTAACAGAGTAGCTGAAGGGGCCTGGCTGAGAGCCTGCATCAGTCTCTGCCAAAACCCAGTCTCCCTTTATCTTCCCTTTTGTTCCATTTCTTTTCATTTAAGGTTAATGTTCTGGACCTTTCGAACAGGTGACTCTGTTAATGTTAATAAGCAAGGTGTGATAGTATCTTCCATGACTTCAGATGTCAAACTTGGAGAAGAAGAAGGGAAAGTACTTTTAAATGGCCATATCCTCTTAATAACATTCCAAGAGAAAGACTGCTTATCTTGATTTTAATTTTTCAGTCTCCTTTCATCTCTTCTGCTAAAAATATGGCTTAGAGAAAGATCACCCATGAAGCACTTATTGGAAAGATATTACTAACGTTTACTGGGAGCTGGCAGGAGATTGGGGCAGATTAAGGGCAAGGATTGGAGGGGGTGGGGAAAGTGGACAATGGTACCTAATGAGAATACACTTTATACTTTGTAAGCTCAGGCATAGTTCATAAACACAGCCCTGAACAAATTCAAATTTTAAAGTTATTTTACAAAGCATGGCCTGAAATTCACCTCTGAGTCTCCACTGAAGAAATATGCTTACGATAGACAAACTTACGGGAAGAAAGTTTAGCTTACTTAGGAAATTAAACTGTTTTCAGTCCCCCAAAGAATCTCTGATTTAAAACAAATCCTTCTTACCTGTGGTTTAAAGCTCTGTTAGCCAACATGACAACATTCCCCTTTATATGAAAATCAGATGTCTTCAATGTTAGTCAGTGTTTCTCAGAATAAATGATCCATGAACTAACCATCTGTATCAGAAGCACCTGGAATTTTCAGCAGGTCTAGGCTTCACTTCGGAGAAGGCAATGGCACCCCACTCCAGTACTCTTGCCTGGAAAATCCCATGGACGGAGGAGCCTGGTAGGCTGCAATCCATGGGGTCGCTAAAGAGTCAGACACGACTGAGCGACTTCACTTTCACTTTTCACTTTCATGCATTGGAGAAGGAAATGGCAAGCCACTCCAGTGTTCCTGCCTGGAGAATCCCAGGGACACGGGAGCCTGGTGAGCTGCCATCTATGGGGTCGCACAGAGTAGGACACGACTAAAGCGATTGAGCAGCAGCAGCAGCAACAGGCTTCACTTCCCCTTAGCTCTCCATCAGCCCAGCCCCTTCTTGCTCACTCAGTCGTGTCTGTTTGTGATCCCATGGACTGCAGCATGTCAGGTTTCCCTGTCCTTCACTATCTCCCAAAGTTTGCTCAAACTCATGTCCATGAAGTCAGTGATGCCATCCAACTATCTCCATGCTCTGTCGCTCCCTCCTCCTCTTGCCCTCAATCCTTCCCAGTATCAGGGTCTTTTCTAATGAATAGACTCTTCACATCACATGGCCAAAGTATCAGAGCTTCCCCTTCAGCATCAGTCCTTCCAATGAATATTCAGGGTTGATTTCCTTTAGGATTGACTGGTTTGATCTCCTTGCTGTGCAAGAGACTCTTGAGTCTTCTCCAGCATCACAGTTCTCTAGCCAACCTTCTATATCAAAGTCTCTGCTGAGTCAGAATTAGAGTTTGGAGTCTAGAGATACTTCCAGCCCCAGGCATTTGTGGCAAGTGATTAGGTAGATTTTGACCTATAAAAGGCCTAGATCCAGGGACTCAGCTAAAGACAGAATTGAAGAATCCTGGCTATCCAATATAAAGGATCACAGGATTGGTACCTGGACAATGATCAACAGCACTTTGAGTTACTAAAGAAAAATGATGGCACCTGATGAAGCATCTACATCAAACATAAGGGGGAAAATAGGAATCAAAGACCAGGGACAATGATTGCATCTTGTTAGCAGAGGTTCAAGTCCTAAGATGGAAATCCTAAAACAAAGATCTTTGGACAGGAACCATGGTTCTTGAGCTAGAACAAGATATAGCCTCATAAGCACACAAGCATATCTGATTAACAAGAGTGAATGAGTACTACTTAAGAGCTCAAACTACACCCAACATCAGGTCTCCTTATCAGATCAGATCAGATCAGTCGCTCAGTCGTGTCCGACTCTTTGCGACCCCATGAATCGCAGCACGCCAGGCCTCCCTGTCCATCACCATCTCCCGAAGTTCAGCCAAACTCACGTCCATCAAGTCGGTGATGCCATTCAGCCATCTCATCCTCTGTCGTCCCCTTCTCCTCCTGCCCCCAATCCCTCCCAGCATCAGACTCTTTTCCAATGAGTCAACTCTTCGCATCAGGTGGCCAAAGTACTGGAGTTTCAGCTTTAGCATCATTCCTTCCAAAGAACACCCAGGGCTGATCTCCTTCAGAATGGACTGGTTGGATCTCCTTCCAGTCCAAGGGACTCTCAAGAGTCTTCTCCAACACCACAGTTCAAAAGCATCAATTCTTCGGCACTCAGCCTTCTTCACAGTCCAACTCTCACATCCATACATGACCACTGGAAAAACCATAGCCTTGACTACACAGACCTTTGCTGGCAAAGTAATGTCTCTGCTTTAGACTATGCTATCTAGGTTGGTCATAACTTTTCTTCCAAAGAGTAAGGGTATTTTAATTTCATGGCTGCAGTCACCATCTGCAGTGATTTTGGAGCCCAAAAAAATAAAGTCTGACACTGTTTTCACTGTTTCCCCATCTATTTCCCGTGAAGTGATGGGACCAGATGCCATGATCTTCGTTTTCTGAATGTTGAGCTTGAAGCCAATTTTTTCACTCTCCTCTTTCACTTTCATCAAGAGGCTTTTGAGTTCCTCTTCACTTTCTGCCATAAGGGTGGTGTCATCTGCATATCTGAGGTTATTGATATTTCTCCCAGCAATCTTGATTCCAGCTTGTGCTTCTTCCAGTCCAGTGTTTCTCATGCTGTACTCTGCATATAAGTTAAATAAGCAGGGTGACAATATACAAGGTCTCCTTATACTCAGTATAAATCAAGAGTTTCCATAACAATGCTTCATGTTAAATGCACAAGACCACCAGTGACTGGAATTCATCATCACAAGGCAAAAAGAGGAGGGACACAGGGTGCTTGGAGGGGAAGGGGCTGACATCATTTTACATCCCCAGGCTGTTTTATCAGGGGCAAGAAAACTCATCATTAGCCTGGTGTGCAAGTTCTAGCACTTGAGACACTCAAGCCTGAGCCCAGGGGGGACAGGCACATATAAGTAGAGGAAGCATCCTCAGAGCTCAGCTTTGTGCAATTGACCAGGGAAGAGGTTGGAGCAGAAATGGAAGCTTTTCTCTCTGGCTTTCTCCAACCTACCTAAGTAAACCCACATTTCAGGCAGCATGATGACATAAAAGGCATGGAATGACAGAAAAACGCACACTTTTGAGAACCTACAGCAGGAGCTGTACTGGTTGCTCTCAAACATACTGTTTCCTAGTGGCTCAGATGGTGAAAAGTCTGCCTGCAATGCAGGAGATCCAGGTTTGAACCCTGGGTCAGGAAGACCCCATGGAGAAGCAAATGGCAACCTACTCCAGTATTCTTGCCTAGAGAATTCCATGGACAGAGGAGCCAGGCAAGCTACAGTCCACAGGGTCACAAAGAGTCGGACATGACTGAGCAACTCTCACTTTCGCTTTCATTTATTAACAGTACCAACAACACTGATAAGTAAGTCACGTTATCCCCATGTTACAGATAAGAAAGCGAGGTTCAGAGAATTCAAGGGATCTGCCCAAGAAACTTTCTGACAATTTCTCACTTTCAGAGCAATAGTCATACATTTTTCAGAAGCTGCCTCTTTTATATTAAAAAACAACTTCTATGGAGACTTTGCCATGTTTATGATTAAAAAGAGGGCTTTCAAAACTAAATATGTGCACACGTATACATGCATATACAACCACACCGTCAATTTTGTATGTAGTTTGAGGGAAGAGAAAAGAGTTTCCTGTTAATTTTTTTTGTTTGTTAATTTTAATTTATTTTTGGCTGTGCAGCATGTGAGATATTAGATCCCACACTAGGGATCAAACTTGTACCCCTTGCACTGGTAGGGCAGAGTACTAACCACTGGACCCCTAGGGAAGTCCCATCCTGTGGATTCTTTGTGTGTGTGTGTATATGTGCACCTCTCTTGTTTGACCCAAACTCTGCAACATGTGTATGTGTGTGAGTTCTCAGTCATGTCCAACTCTTCACAACCCCATGGACTGTCACCTCCAGACTCCTCTGTCCATGGAATTTTCCAGGCAAGAATACTGGAGTGAGTTTCCGTTTCCTGCTCCAGGGGATCTTCCCAACCCAGGGATTGAACTCGTGTTTCCTTTGTCTCCTGCACTGGCAGACAGAGTCTTTACTATTGTACCACCTGGGAAGCCCTAAAACTCTGCAATAAAATCACTGTAATGAAACCATACATAAAGCCCACATAGACATTCCATAAGTACCAGAACCCACTAACACTTTGAACCCAGTTCTGTCCAACACCAAGCCATGCTTTCTTGTACAACACATGCTGCACTGCTTCACTCTTGCTCCTCCTGCTTGAGGCCCCCTCCCTAGCTCTCTCTACTTCTCAGGGTGTCACCCAAACTGAGCCCATGTGCCCTGGAGCCTGTGATCCACAATAAGAGAAGCCACTGCCATGAGAAGCCAGTGAACCATAATGAAAAGTAGCCCTCACTGGCTGCAACCAGAGAAAGCCCCTGTACAGGAACGAAGACCGAGTACAGCCAAAAATTATTCAATAAATAAATAAAAATTTTTAAATTAAAAAAATCTAAACAGTCAACACCAAGGGAAATGTTTAAGCCCCAAATCAGAGCTGGTGCAAGGCTAGGCTGCCAAGAATCTAGAAGAAGGAAACCAAAACATAGTGAAAGCTGCCAAAAGAGATTTAGGATTGTTCCCAGGTCCTCAGTTAGCAGGCATGGCAACAAAAGACAGGAAATCTTTGCAGAAAACATTGAGGAGGAAGAGTTCATGAGCCAACCCCAGGGTCTGAGATGGCCAGCATGATCAGGGAGACCAAACATGGGAGCAGGTGGTCACGTGGTCATTCAAGAGTTAATGTCAAGGCTGCCTAAGAAGACCAGACCTCTTCTGCCACAGTGGGAGCTTATGTCCAGCTGAGCAAGGCAACTGGAGCCTAAATCTGACAGCCTGATTTCAATCAGCACTCCTCACCCAGAGGTGGAAAGGTCCCCACCTTTATAACTTGATTTTAGAAACACAGGGAATGGCACACTGGCCCCAGAATATGTACCACATCATATCAATGCTGAAATGCCTTTGGTTATGCAATAGAACTTGATGTCTTTTGTTCCGAATGAGATTTAAGGTGCTATAACAAAGAGGAAGGAATAGAGAACACCTTTCTTAGAAACCAAGTGTAAAAGGAAGAAAAGAACTTGGCTCCAGAAGGGTTAAAAAAAGAAAAAAAAAAAGACATCATGAAAGGCAAAAAGGGCATGGAAAGTGGAAGCCAAGAAAGCTGGGTATTTCACAGATACCATTTACCTTCGGCAGTGCTCCTCCAGGAGGTCCCTTCCTTCTCACCTAGTTGGAAGTGGCATGGGGGAGGGGTGGTGGGAATGGTCAGTGGTCCACGTCTGGTAGGGCCTCCCTATGCTTCCTTCATACTCCATGTGTACCACAGAGGACCTACAATACACACAACACAAGCAGAGGAGAAAAGCCGTGAACACAGAGCATGCCGTCAGCTGAGAGCAAGATGGTGCTGAGTTTCCAGCATGGACATGGCCACACTATTTCTGGCTGTCAGGGTTTTTTCTGGACCAGTGCCGAAACCTCTCTGTACTTTCATTAATGCATGAACAATATGTCTAATCCCTGTCTCATAAGAATGCTGTGAAAACTAATGAGCTTATAAAAAAAAAATACTAAACTGATGTAAAAGTCCTCTGTATACCCTAGAGAGGCTATAAACACCAGGTGATCTAATTTAAAATACAGATGTGTATTTCCATATATGTCAGCCAATATGAACATTCAACTTTACAAAGCAATGGCTATTTGGTTATTTATTTTAAAAGCGGTGGAGGGGAATGGATAGGGAGGTTTCACTTTGAAAACAGAATATCCTACAAGTGAAAGAAAACTAATGCTGAGTATTGTTCAAATTAAGATTTAAATATCAATAACATTTATTGGATTTCTAGGTGGCTCAGTAGTAAAGAACCGACCTTCCAATGCAGGAGACGCAGGTTTGATCCCTGGGTTGGGAAGATCTCCTGGAGAAGGAAATGGCAACCCACTCCAGTATTCTTGCCTGACAAATCCCATGGACAGAGGAGCTTGTCCATTTGCAGGTTACAGTCCATAGGGTTGCAAAGAGTCAGACAGACTAAGCATAAACACACACTCACACAAAACCTTAACTGAGAACTTGCTAGGCACTAGATGCCAGGCTAAGCATGTATTATATGTATTATCCAGTTTAATCCTCATAGTAACCCATGAAAACTGTCCTTCCTATCTCTCATTTCACAGATAGGAAAACAGAAATTCTGAGAAATTAAGTAACCAGCCAGAGGTTATCTGTTTAATCAGTAGCGGAGACAAGATTTGAAGCCCAGGACTGCTCAGTTCCTCATCCTTTTCTCTTTCTATTAAACTACCTGCCTCCCCAATAAATACGTAGATCCCATAGAATATGCAATGTGTGTAGAGTAATAAACACCAAAAACCAAAACCTGGCAGAGAAGCTAAGGGAGAGGGGCTTAGAGATCCACATGCTTATTACTGTGAAGGATGTTTTAAATAAGATAGATTATCTCTAAATAACAAATCCATAGGAAAATAACTTGTGAAGTGTGAAATTCTTATTTACAGATGCTTGCTCCTTGGAAGAAAAGCTATGACAACCTAGACAGCATACTAAAAAGCAGAGACGTTACTTTGCCGACAAACGTTCGTCTAGTCAAAGCTATGGTTTTTCCAATGGTCATGTATGGATGCGAGAGTTAGACCATAAAGAAAGATGAGCACCAAAGAATTGATGCTTGTGAACTGTGGTGCTGGAGAAGACTCTTGAAAGTCCCTTGGACAGCAAGGAGATCAAACCTCTCAATCCCAAAGGAAATCAGTCCTGACTATTCATTGGAAGGACTGATGCTAAAGCTGAAGCTCCAATACTTTGGCCACCTGATGTGAAGAATTGACTCATTGGGAAAGACCCTGATGGTGGGTAAGACTGAAGGCAGGAGGAGAAGGGGACAACAGAGGATGAGATGGTTGGATGGCATCACCAACTCAGTGGACATGAGTTTGAGCAAAGTCCAGGAGATGGTGATGGACAAGGAAGCCTGGCATGCTGCAGTCCACTGCTGAGAGACTGAACTGAACTGACTGATCCACTTGACTCATTCTGGCAATCATATTTATGACAGATTCAGATTTACAGGCAGATGCAGAATTCAACATTCCTTCATAGGGAAGACATCCTTGCTTAGGACCCACTCCTCCAGTACTAATATACAGCACAAGCTCGGGCAGGTGACTGCCCTCCGCTATACAATCCTTCTCCAGGGGATCTTCCTGACCCAGGGATTGAACTCACATCTCCTGTGTCTCCTGCATTGTAAGCGGATACTTTACCACTGAGCCATTCAGGACTCTGCCCATAAAATCCAGTGAGATTCAATAACATTGACAGAGAGCCCCTTCAGCACCAGACAAGAGACCAGGTGGTCTTTTCCAGCTATCCAGTAACATGGCTCTAGAAAAGCACTACCAAGACAGAGAGGGCAGTGTAATCTGCCTGGTGTCAATTACAGTGTTCAATTACAATGCTTTTCTTCCAACATCTAACTTATCACTGAGAACTGAAAAGTGACCCTGACTGGTGTTAAATTGGTTCCTCGTCACAAACCTAGCTATCCCCGGTCTAACTTTCCTCTCTGCAGCCTGACATTTCAGTGATCTTGATGATTTAACACACCATTCTCCAAAGGGAGCAATTGCCTCCAGGGCCTCAGAGGGAGTTGGTGACCCTGCGCTTCCTCCAGCCCACATGGTGTCCACCTGTTTCCTCTCTTGCAGCCACATGGTTCTCAAGACACTGCCTAAAGCCCAGAAGCAGAGAACAACGCAACCCTGAGCCCTACAAGCAGAGCTGAGATTTGTTAGCCATTCAGGGCAGAGCCGGAATCCTCCCGTTCCAGCTTCGAGAGCCAAGTTCAAGACCACTGGGGCTCCTCCAAGCCATCTGTGGACTCCATTTCACATCTCAGCCAGGAAGTACATGATGGGGGGAGAGGGAGAAGGAAGAGGCATATCCTTCTCCTGAGAAAGGAACTGCAGAGGAAGTCAGAAAACCTAAATATGAGCATCCATGGGGCTAACATCACCTGCACAATTTTATCTGAGGCCAGCCTCAAGCTTATGCAAACTAGACAGCTGCCAACCAGGGTAGGTTGCTCACAATAGTAAAAAGGACTCCTTGAATGAAAAAGATGCCTTTTCTACAAACCTGCTAATGCCTAATTAAAATCCCAGGCTGTCACCTCTGTTCATAGGCTTACGGTCTTTGATTCCACTTTGCCTGGTCCTGCTATACAGGCTGGGGTGAGCCCTGTGGTCAGCCCTGTGCTGACCAAGGCTGGCGAGTTGTCCTGGGGTCTGGAGCCAAGTCAGGTGTGAAGTGGTCATTATCAGCAGAACAGATCCAGGAGTGAGAGTCAAAGCATGACTGGGAAGACCCACCCCAATCTGCAGCCTCCCTCATCAGACCACTCTCCATCAACCATGGGACCCAAATTCAAAATATAAGAAGCATCAGGCTTTCCAGCTTCACTCATTGTGATTGTCTTACTCTCTAGTTCTATCCTTGCCCTTGCTGAGTTCTTTCGTAGCTGCTTCATTCCACTGACTGCTCAACATCTAAAGCTTTTACTTTTCTCTTTCATTTCCAGTCCCTTCCTGTCACCCCAAACCAGACAACAGACAGGATTCTGCCTCCATGGTATTAGGGCAGAGGAAATACCACAGATAGGCTTTGCAATCAAAACAGTTTGAGGCAGGAGGCAGATGGGCATGACCATACTACAGCAATTGGAAGTTCATTCTCTATTGACCGAAACTCCGAGATGAGAACAGCAGGACAATTAAGGCGATAAGGCTGGGCCCTACCCAGACCCCATATTTCTCATTATCAAAGTCAGGAGACCTCCCTGACCACACATGTATAGAAAGGTTCCTTGGAGGCCAAAGGAGAGTTATGACAAGGGATGTTCTACCAGACAGCTTTTCAGTAACATCCATCTTGACTAAGAGATGCATGCACACACATGAAAGGATCCTGAGATATACTAAATGCAGACTGTGAACCAGGCAAATCAGAATGATTGGCCGAAGGAAAACCAGGAGAAATGCCCCATATAAGTAATTTACACTGCCACGTGGGTGCCACTCAGGGACTCCCCCTGTGAATCTCCCTGTGCATTTATCCACAAGTACTGCACTTTTTTCCTCCTAATAAATACTTTACTTACCTTACTACTTTCCATCTTGGTGGAAATTCTTTTCTGCAAAACTGAAGGCCAGGACCCTTCACTGACCACGGGTCTAGTACCTCGGATAGAGCGCTTTCACAGCCACAACCTAGCCTCAGTCTCTGGCTGGGAACCCAAGCCCCGCTCCAACCTGTTGCAGGTTGAGGCCACCTGAGAATCACGTCGAATCCCAGCTCTGCCATTCATTAGCTGTTTGAACTTGAACAAGGTATTTTAAACTCTTTAATCTTCAGTTTCCCCATCTGTAAGATGAATTCACTAACATCAACCTCATAGAGAAAAGCCCACACAGCAATGAAGATCCAGCATAGCCAGAAATAAATAAAATTATTTTTAAAAAAACAAAGCGCATGATATTAAGACACAACGTTGGGGCTCTCTTGTATCATTTTCTCCTAAAATCTTTAGGTTTGGAGGTCGACAAAGGGGGCTTCTTTGACTAATATACAAATGATCACTTCATGACCCCTAATTGCTGTATTTTTTCTTAGTATCAGGGTCAGTAGAAAATTTCCAGTGCAAGAAGCCAGTTTATTCCATCCTTAGCTCAAAGCAGTTGATGAGAACGCCTTGTTAGTAGGGATAGTTTCAGGTATGGCTTAGTCACGGGTTTTTGGCACAAGTGATATGAACTGGAAAAGAGTAAAACATATTACTGGATGGATCTGTGTCTTCTGTATTGCAATGTGTTCCTTACTTCAATTCCGATAGTTCTAGATTGGAAAGAGAAAGGTGGGGGTAGAAGGCAAAGGGAGAAAGGGGTGGGGGAGAGAGCAAAAAGCAGAACAAGAGAGAAAGAGATGGAAAACAGATTAGTTAAAGTGTTAAATAAACATTTGCTGGCAGCTTAAGAGGTAAATGATCTTTCGAGGCCCTATGTTCATGGGTTAAGTCAACACTTACAGTCAGTCACCATGAGGGTTCCTGCCAGAGCTACGGACTGTGTCATAGCACTCTAGGATGAAAAGTAAATATAGAACAGCACAGCATACTTCTCAGAAACAACCAACAGACGGGTTTTCTGAAGATCTCTAGCTAATCGACTACTGCCAAAGCACCACCTCACAACTCA